>NC_082684.1:162374343-162685442 GCF_949987515.2 Delphinus delphis
ATAAGTGACCTGGAAGATAAAATTATTGAATAATTATGCAGAGCAGAATAAAGAAAAAAGAATGAAAAGAATTGAAGACAGTCTTAGAGACCTTTGGGACAACATTAAACACACCAACATTCGAATTATAGGGGTCCCAGAAGAAGAAGAGTAAAAGAAAGGGACTGAGAAAATATTTGAAGAGATTATAGTTGAAAACTTCCCTAATATGGGAATGGAAATAGTTAATCAAGTCCAGGAAGCACAGAGTCCCATACAGGATAAATCCAAGGAGAAACACGCCAAGACACATATTAATCAAACCATCAAAAATTAAATGCAAAGAAAAATTATTAAAAGCAGCAAGGGAAGAACAACAGATAACACACAGGGAATCCCCATAAGGTTAACAGCTGATCTTTCAGCAGAAACTCTGCAAGCCAGAAGGGACTGGCAGGACATATTTAAAGTGATGAAGGAGAAAAACCTACAACAAAGATTACTCTACCCAGCAAGGATCTCATTCAGATTTGATGGAGAAATTAAAACCTTTATATACAAGCAAAAGATAAGAGATTTCAGCAGCACCAAACAAGCTTTATATCAAATGCTAAAGGAACGTCTCTAGGCAAGAAACACAAGAGAAGGAAAAGGCCTACAAAAACAAACCCAAAATAATTAAGAAAATGGTAATAGGAGCATACATATTGATACTTACCTTAAATGTAAATGGATTAAATGCTCCAACCAAAACACATAGACTGGCTGAGTGGATACAAAACCAAGATCCATATATATGTTGTCTACAAGAGACCCACTTCAGACCTAGGGACACAAAGAGACTGGAAGTGAGGGGATGGAAAAACATATTCCATGAAAATGGAAATCAGAACAAAGCTGGAGTAGCAATTCTCATATCAGACAAAATAGACTTTAAAATAAAGACTATTACAAGAGTCAAGGAAGGACACTACATAACGATCAAGGGATCAATCCAAGAAGAAAACATAACAATTGTAAATATTTATGCACATAGGAGCACCTCAATATATAAGGCAAATGCTAATAGCCATAAAAGGGCAAATCGACAGTAACACAATCATAGTAGGGTACTTTAACACCCAACTTTCACCAATGGACAGATCATCCAAAATGAAAATAAAAAAGGAAACACAAGCTTTAAAAACACATTAAGCAAGATGGACTTAATCGATATTTATAGGACATTACATCCAAAAACAACAGAATACAGTTTCTGCTCAAGTGCTCATAGAACATTCTCCAGGATAGATCATATCTTGGGTCACAAATAAATCCTTGGTAAATTTAAGAAAATTGAAATCATATCAAGTATCTTTTCTGACCACAACGCTATGAGACTACATATCAATTACAGGAAAAAAAAAGTGTGAAAAATACAAACATATGGAGGGTAAACCATACACTAGTAAATAACCGATAGATCACTGAAGAAATCAAAGAGGAAATCAAAAAATACCAGGAAACAAATGACAATGAAAACACGATGACCCAAAACCTATGGGATGCAGCAAAAGCAGTTCTAAGAGGGAAGTTTATAGCAATACAATCCTACCTCAAGGAACAAGAAATATCTCAAATAAACAACCTAACCTTACACCTAAAGCAATTAGAGAAAGAAGAACAAAAAACCCTCAAAGTTAGCAGAAGGAAAGAAATCATAAAGATCAGATCAAAAATAAATGAAAAAGAAATGAAGGAAACAATAGCAAAGATCAATAAAACTAAAAGCTGGTTCTTTGAGAAGATAAACAAAATTGATAAACCATTAGCCAGACTCATCAAGAAAAAAGGGAGAAGATGCAAATCAATAGAAATAGAAATGAAAAGGGAGAAGTAACAACTGACACTGTAGAAATACAAAGGATCATGAGAGATAACTACAAGCAACTATATGCCAATAAAATGGACAACATGGAAGAAATGGACAAATTCTTAGAAATGCACAACTTTCTGAGACTGAACAAGGAAGAAATAGAAAATATGAACAGACCAATCACTAGCACTGAAATTGAAACTGTGATTAAAATTCTTCCAACAAACAAAAGCCCGGGACCAGATGGCTTCACAGGTGAATTCTAACAAACATTTAGAGAAACGCTAATAACACCTATCCTTCTCAAACTCTTCCAAAATATAGCAGAGGGAGGAACACCCCCAAACTCATTTTACAAGGCCACCATCAGCCTGATACCAAAACCAGACAAAGATGTCACAAAGAAAGAAAACTGCAGGCCAATATCACTGATGAACATAGATGCAAAAATCCTCAACAAAATACTAGCAAACAGAATCCAACAGCACATTAAATGGATCATACACCATGATCAAGTGGGGTTTATCCCAGGAATGCATGGATTCTTCAATATAGGCAAATCAAACAATGTGATATGCCATATTAACAAATTGAAGGAGAAAAACCATATGATCATCTCAATAGATGCAGAGAAAGCTTTTGACAATATTCAACACCCATTTATGATAAAAACCCTCTAGAAAGTAGGCATGGAGGTAACTTACCTCAACATAATAGAGGCCATATATGACAAACACCAACGTCTTTCTCAGTGGTGAAAAACTGAAAGCATTTCCTCTAAACCAGGAACAAGACAAGGTTGTCCACTCTCACCGCTCTTATTCAACATAATTTTGGAAGTTTTAGCCACAGCAATCAGAGAAGAAAAAGAAATAAAAGGAATTCAAATTGAAAAAGAAGTAAAACTGTCATTGTTTGCAGATGACATGATACTATACATAGAGCATTCTAAAAATGCTACCAGAATACTAGTAGAGCTAATCAATGAATTTGGTAAAGTATTAGGATACAAAATTAATGCACAGAAATCTCTTACATTTCTATACACTAATGATGAAAAATCTGAAAGAGAAATTAAGCAAACACTCCCATTTGCCATTGCAACAAAAAAAAGAATAAAATACCTAGGAATAAACCTACTTAAGGAGACAAAAGGCCTGTATGCAGAAAACTATAAGGCACTGATGAAAGAAATTAAGGATGATACAAACAGATGGAGAGATATACCATGTTCTTGGATTGGAAGAATCAACATTGTGAAAATGAATATACTACCCAAAGCAATCTACAGATTCAATGCAATCCTTATCAAACTATCAATGGCATTTTTCACAGAATAAGAACCAAAAAAAATCTCACAATTTGTATGGAAACACAAAAGTCCCCGGATAGCCAAGGCAATATTGAGAAAGAAAAATGGAGCTGGAGGAATCAGGCTCCCTGACTTCAGACTATACTACAAAGCGACAGTAATCAAGACAGTATGGTACTGGCACAAAAACAGAAATATAGATCAACAGAACAGGATAGAAAGCCCAGAGATAAACCCACGCACTTACGGTCACCTTAACTTTGATAAAGGAGGCAAGAATACCAAATGGAGAAAAGACAGCCCCTTCAGTAAGTGGTGCTGGGATAACTGGACAGCTACATGTAAAAGAATGAAATTAAAACACTTTCTAGCACCATACATAAAAATAAACTCCAAATGGATTAAAGACCTAAGTGTAAGGCCAGACGCTATCAAACTCTTAGAGGAAAACATAGGAGGACACTCTATGACATAAATCACAGGAAGATCCTTTTTGACCTACCTCCTAGAGAAATGGAAGTACAAAGTAAAATAAACAAATGGGACCTAATGAAGCTTCAAAGCTTTTGCACAGCAAAGGAAACCATAAACAAGATGAAAAGACAACTTTCAGAATGGGAGAAAATATTTGCCAACGAAGGAACTGACAAAGGATTAATCTTCAAAATATGCAGGCAGCTCATGCAGTTCAATATCAAAAAAACAAACAAGCCAATCCAAAAATGGGCAGAACACCTAAATAGACATTTCTCCGAAGAAGATATACAGATTGCCAACAAACACATGAAAGAATGCTCAACATCACTAATCATTAGAGAAAAGCAAATTAAAACTACAATGAGGTATCACCTCACACAAGTCTGAATGGCCATCATCAAAAAATCTACAAACAATAAATGCTGGAGAGGGTGTGGCGCAAAGGGAACCCTCTTGCACTGTTGGTGGGAATGTAAGTTGATACAGCCTCTATGGAGAACAGTATGGAGGCGCCTTAAAAAACTAAAAATAGCACTACCATATGACCCAGTAATCCCACTAGTGGGCATATACCTTGATAAAACCATGAATCCTAAAGAGTCATGTACCACAATGTTCATTGCAGCTCTATTTACAATAGCCAGGACATGGGAGCAACCTAAGTGTCCATCGACAGATGAATGGATAAAGCAGATGTGGCACATACATGCAATGGAATATTAGTCTGCTGTAAAAAGAAATTAAATTGAGTTATTTGTAGTGAGGGGGATGAAACCAGAGTCTGTCATACAGAGTGAAGTAAGTCAGAAAGAGAAAAACAAATACCGTATGGTAACACATATATATATGGAATCTAAAAAAAAAAATGGTTCTGATGAATTTAGGTGCAGGACAGGAATAAAGATGCAGAGGTAGAGAATGGGCTTGATAACATGGGGAGTGGGAAGGGTAAGCTGGGCCAAAGTGAGAGAGTAGAATTGACCTATATACACTACCAAATGTAAAATAGATAGCTAGTGGGAAGCAGCTGCATAGCACATGGAGATCAGCTTGGTGCTTTGTGACCACCTCATGGGTGGATGCCGCGGACCAGCCGGAGAAAGAGGATTTCACCGCCCAGGGTCAGAAGGGAAGGGGTAAGGAACTGAAATAGCACTGACGAATGGGGTCAGAAGGACCAAGACAACTGATGGTTGCAAGGCAAATTGTATTATGCTACAGTTGCAGATTATATAGACTAGAAAAAGGGAAGTTGGTTGCCAGATGGTGGTTTACATCATCTACAGACTGTCTCGGCTTCAAGGTTAACTTCCCTGGGAGAAAACCCATAAGCCCAGAATCATCCAAAATAACCTGCGTGTGCAGGGGGGAGACAGCTTTGCTCGTTTCCATTCTTTCTGATCCCTGGGCCCTGGTGATTTATCTCCCATGGAATGAAACGAGGGGAACAAGTAGGCACAGTTGCTTCGAGCAGCGGCAGCATGCCTGGCATGTCCGCAGCTTGCTCTCAAGGCAGACCGTTTCCCGCAGGTGGGATAGGGAAGCTGGGAGGGAGATGTAAGAGGGAGGGCATATGGGCATATATGTATATGTATATCTGATTCAGTTTGTTATAAAGCAGAAACTAACAGACCATTGTAAAGCAATTATACTCCAATAAAGATGTTAAAAAAAATGTTTGATTTGCCATTTGGCAAAAGAAAAAGAAAACCTCATGACTAAATGGCACAAGGAAAATTAAAACCATTATTTCATAATTTTACCCCAATTTAACATCACTGGAGCTATTATTGGCATTTAGATTTCCTAGGCCTCATATTTATATGTGTATACATATAAAAACCCAATCCTTACTTAAGGGTATAAAAATAAGAAAACATATGTTTTAAAACACTTTATAAATTTAAAGTGCCTTTAATTCCTAATATCAACAGTACATTGTGATATTCTAAGTGTGGTACAAATTAGAGGCATTGAAAGCATGGATAATGCATTTCCATTTTCAGCCATTAAAGAACACCCACAGTAAAAGGTAATTATTTTCCCTTGATTATGAAACATTAGGTTGTGATGCTGTATGCAGAAATTTTGTTTAATTATAAACAGAAGAGCCTGGGATGACATGGTGACAATGGCTACAAAAGCCAGGTTTAAGTGCTTTCCAAGCTGTGCTTGTTTCATTAATGTGGAACTGTCATTTTTGCTGACTTCTGTTTACTTGCTGAGGAACTGACAAGGGAAAAGTGTCCATCTCTAGTTTCTAATACTAATGTTAATCTCATCTTAAATCCAGCACATCATTTTCTCTTATATAACAAAGTTATCAGTCAACCCCCCAGTGTCCCTGGCAGAAGGAATAAAAGCATATATATTTTTAAAAAACATGACACACTTTATATTTCCTCAGTACCCACTATCAGAGCTATCATTTGTTGACCATTTGTGTGCCAGAACATTTACAGACCTCTTCTACGTGCCTCATAACTACAGCATAGGGTAAATTTTGTTAGCCCATTTTATAGAAATGACTATTTCTTGTAGTTGTGTGTGAAAAATTGTAGAGTGATTTTGAGGCCCTGCGTGCTATCTTCCTGCCGAGAGAATTTACCTTTGCTCCTGGCATGCAGGAAGTTAGAGGGGGAGTACTTCGGACCCATTTGGGAATGAGCTGATTTGCAGCTGTATTTGAATTTTTTTGAAAACTATTCTATTTCAAGTTGCTCTTATTCCTATAGAACAGTCCCCTGATGAGTCCTAAGTGAAAGCTAGGAGTGTTTACTAGGATCCTCCCCTTGGTGGGATCTCATCTTTATTTTCTTAGTCCACTGAGACCACTGAACTCTCTGTTGAACTCTACTCAGCTTTTTGGCCTCTGAGTTGCTGCCTCTTGGACTTTTTAGCCTCTTGGCCACCACCTGTAAAAAGCCAATGACTGAAGGGAAAATATGATGATGAATTTGGGCCTTGCCTCTTCGTACTTTCCTTTTCTCCGGGATATTGGCTCCTCCTCAAGTCCTTGCTGCCTTGGTAGCACATTGCCTTCAGGTGTTTTGTTTTTTTAAAAAAAATATCTACCCGGGGCTTCCCTGGTGGCGTAGTGGTTGAGAGTCCGCCTGCCGATGCAGGGGACACGGGTTCGTGCCCCGGTCCGGGAAGATCCCACATGCTGCGGAGCGGCTGGGCCCGTGAGCCATGGCCGCTGAGCCTGCACGTCTGGAGCCTGTGCTCTGCAACGGGAGAGGCCACAACAGTGAGAGGCCCGCGTACTGCAAAAAAAAAAAAAAAAAAAAAAATCTGCCCAGCTTTTCTAGTTGTTTTCAGTAGAGAATGGTCTGACAGCAGCTAGTCCCCCATAGCTGTAAGTAGAAGTCTTTCATGGAGGCTTTGTCTGGAAGCTCATTGATTTTTTTCCTCAAAACAAACTCCAGCATTTTTGTGGAATCACATTGATTTTGTTGTTGCCCCTGCTCTACCAAAAACAATTCATGATCCACTAAATCTGAAATAATACATTGCTTTCTACAATATTTCTCTTAAGTGGAAAGCTCTGTCCATCTCACAGTTGGTTGACAGGTACCCCATTCCTAATGCTGCTGTAATTACTGTTATAATAACTAGAAGAGAGATAAACAATAAAGTTAGAGGATGAGAATTCAGGAGATTTCTTTGACTCATATTCTGATTATAATATAGAATATACTGGATGTTTAGTAAAGCATTATAAAATGCAATATTTCAGGCCTATTGTGTGTATAGTGTAAAGGCCAATTAAAACTTTGGGGAAATTATCTCATCAAAATTTGAATTTCCTTTACTTTGCTTGATATTAAGTCAAGCCATGAGGCACTAAATAGTCCAGTGATGATCAACCATGGCTGTATTAGAATCACCTGGAGAGTTTGAAGAATTAAACTATACTCCAGGTGCCATCCACAGACATTCTGATTGAGTTGATCTGGGGTGGGACGCAGGTGTCTTCCTACTTTATAGCCCTGATCTGAATCCTACTTAACTAAGTGTTTTCTTCTCTGTAAAATTTTCATCCATATCTCTGGTCTGTTTTTTTGTCTTAATCTGAATTTCCAAGTTTACTATACCCTTATAGTATTAGAACACTTATTTATATGTTAATTTCTTTTCAAATTATCTTACACAGGTCTTGCCTCACCACTAAATTGTCAACTCTTTGATGAGGGATTGTATCTCAAAATTATTTTGTATAACCATGAACCCAGCCTAGTCCCTGGCAAAGAGAAGGTACATAAAGGTGAAAAAAAAAAGAAAGAGGCAGGATAAGATACCACTCAGAGAAAGCACTACCTTTGCATGAGAAAATAATTGATAAATCATTCATGATGGAATGTGAGAACCTGAAGTTGTTATTAGTAGAAGGCTACACCCGAGGCAACCAATAAGCTTGTTAAATATCCTTGCTTTAGAGATGAAGAGAAATCCAGGGGTGAGGACAAAGAAAAGGCTGGCTGAGATAGAACCTCAGAGTGGAGAGGTGAGGAAACAACAGAGGAAAGCGGAGTGTAGCTGAACATAGTAGGTGGCTGGGGAAATTTCAAAGAAAGAACATTATTATTCAACTTTAAGTTGTTTCTTTTCCTGCAATTAAAAAAAATAATAAACTCTGTCTCACCCAAGAAATCATTAGTTTGCTACATAGTGCCTTATTAAACATATTATGACTTATTTAGCTTAGTTTTTTCTTTTTTAAAATAGTGGGAATTGGCCGATTACCATGTATGGTTGTCTCATGGGCCAAAAAAGAATAAAACATAAGGAAGGGCAAGACCAAGGGCAGGATGGACTAATTCAGTGAAGGTCAGGGCTTGGAGTTAGAACTCACCACTTTAAGACCCTGTGTAGAAATTTGGGGAAGGTAATAAGACTTTCACAGATAATACAATGGACGTTCAAGCCAATCTCATTTAAATTTTAAGGTCTTTAAGCTTTAAGATTATAAGATTTAAGATCTTAAGCCATGACAAGGGCTATAGAAAAAAATTGCTCTTTCTTATTTGATGTAAGGAACATGTCTATATATATATACACCAATATCTATCTATCTATCTCTCTATTGAGGACTGCCTGGGTTTAAATAGCAGCTCCACCATGCATTTCCTCTGTGACCTTGAGAAAGTTATTTCACTTGTCTCTGCCTCAGATTTCTTAACTGAAAAATAGAGATAATAATAGTCCCAATATCGGAAGGTTATTATGGAGATCAAGTGTGCTGGGACATGTAAATCCCTCAGTCAAGCACCTGGCACATGGCAAGCATGCAAAAATTGTTAACTACTATCAACCTTTTTTCTGCAGGGGTATAGTTCTCCATCTTGCTATGCACCAGTCACCCATGGAGTTTGGGAAAAAGTGTACTTTCTCGGGTTCTACCCCAAACCCATTAATCAGTATTTCTGGAATTGGAGCCTGGGCATATGTGAAAGAAGTGTATCTGAAGTGTAGTCAGCTCTGAGAAGCACTTCTAAGATATGTTCTTTGGTAGAAAAATGTGAGGATATGTGAGAATTTCGATCACCTACAGAAATTTTACCACTAGAGACACATAACTCAAGCTACCAAGCCCTAAACCCATTAGCACCAAAGTGAGTAATGTCCAGGTGTCTTTGGCTGTCAACTGCAGATGTGGAAAAGCAGCTATTGAACACATTTGAGGGTCTGCCTGGAAAACATCCTTGAGGGAAAAATGTTTGCCTGTGTATTACCAGGAGGCTCTTATTGAAAGACAATAGCATTTTTCTGTTTTGTCTTGAGAATGAATTCAAGGACTCAGAGAAACCAGTGGCTCCGTGGTTATGAATGTTCACATTAAAATGCAGAACTGTCTTTTCCCTTCAAAGTTAACCCAACTGTTATTGGCACATTAGGATTTTTGCATTGCAGAAGGCTAGAATGGGAGTAATGATGTCCTGACCCTTGTGACAGATGAAGTGGACCTTTCCAAATAGTTGTGGTTTCCTGGAATCCCTCTTGCCTACCACTGACTACTACAGGTTTGGTATATTTTTGTTGCTCAAACTGATACCTGCCCACATGCACATGTTCTTAACTTGTTTGTCAGGTTCTTTAAAGGTTCTTTATTATTGTGATTGCTGGATAATAAAGACTAAACTAGTTGGCTTGCATTCAAGATTCTCCAGTGTGATTCCTCCAGTGCAATTACTTTATTCTTGTTTTAGCCAATTTAGCCTATTTCTGGTGTACCAAACACTCTAAAGATAGAGGTGATTTTTGATATAGTTGTTATAATTAGCCTGGATATGAACATTTGCCAGAAGACTCAGTTCTTTTCTCCTGACCTTCCCTTTACAACCTGAGGATAGGCCAATGATAATTATAAGGAGGCAAAAACTTGTAATAGGGATTCAGGGTGTGATCATATACTCCCAACATCGATCAAATTTTTAATTTGGAGGGAGGCGGAAGACTGCAATGATTAAAAGAAATACTTCGGAGGTAGATTTTTCTTAGAAAATTTGCTTAGCTTCTACCTGATTCTAGCTAGTCCCCATATTTCACGGGCAAGGTAAAAGCCACTGGGCAGTGTGGACTGAAAGGAGTGTTCAGAGCCGAGGAAGAGATATGAATAAAAAAACATTTAGGAGAGTGGGGGTGGGCTACTTGAGGGAATAAAACGATGCTGGTTTAAATCATGCTTTTGTCAGTTGTGTATAAAGAAACACTACTTCATGTAATTCTCATTAGATAGTGAAGTAAATTTTGTTGGGAGGGGGTGTTCAAAGAAGTTGAACAATTTGCGTTAAATAAAACAATGGTAGGTAACAGAGCTGGGATAGGCAGATAGATTTAACTCTGAAGTTAACTTCTTTCTACTGGTTTTGGATAAAAGACTAAGAGAAATGATGTGGATCAAAGACTAGCTGACAGGCAGCATTCTATTTCTCACATAACTGTTGGAGGGACATTACGTCAGTGTTCATCATGGTCTATCATATCAATGTCAATACTTGTGGAGTAAGTATCTATTTAGGGGTGACCATTATTAGCAATGAAAACACACTGGAGTTCTGAGATGATTTTGCTTAATGGTGAAGCTAGATACTTTTAAATATATTTTCAGAACCATGTGAGCAAGTGAAATGAAAAGCTGAAAAAAAATAGAGCTTTATAAATAATAGAAGTCTTGACCTTCTTTAATATTACAGAGCAAATAGCTCTACATTCTAATTATTGGTGGATAATGCTGAATATCTTTGGTGAAGTTAATTAAAGAGTGGCTCTTGAATATTTTGCCTAAAATATCCATGCCTCACTTTTATGCTGCTAAGTCCTTTAAAAAACACATACTAATAACTGAGAAGAAACACAGTCTAGATTACATTTCTGTTCAGACTCTGCATCCTGGTTCTTCATATTAAGGGGCTGCAGCAGTGCCTATTATTTATGCTGGGAGAGAAGACAGAGGGGTATCCTAAGAGTCAGTATTAGTGCTTTTTGTTCTTTTACATTCTTGCATTAATCTCTTGGGTGAAGTCAATGAGCTATTCTATTTGGGGGACTTTTCATTCTTTTGCTTGTGGGTTTTTTCTTTTGTCTAATGCTGTAGTCTTGCACAATTATGCAGAAGATATCAGACTACTTTTTTTTTTTTTTTTTTTTTTTTGCAGTATGCGGGCCTCTCACTGTTGTGGCCTCTCCCGTTGCAGAGCACAGGCTCCGGACGCACAGGCTCAGCGGCCATGGCTCACGGGCCCAGCCGCTCCGCGGCATGTGGGATCTTCCCGGAACGGGGCACGAACCCGCGTTCCCTACATCGGCAGGCGGACTCGCAACCATTGCGCCGCCAGGGAAGCCCGATATCAGACTATTTTTAATGTTCAAATCATGATAGACCTGGTAGAAAGAAAATTTTACTGTTCAAGGATGTGTATTGATTTTTGACTTTTTTTTTTTTTTTTTTTTTTGTGGTACGCGGGCCTCTCACTGCCGTGGCCTCTCCCGCTGCGGAGCACAGGCTCCGGACGCGCAGGCTCAGCGGCCATGGCTCACGGGCCCAGCCGCTCCGCGGCATGTGGGATCCCCCCAGACCGGGGCACGGACCCGCGTCCCCTGCATCGGCAGGCGGACTCCCAACCACTGCGCCACCAGGGAAGCCCACTTATAACTTTTATGGTGGTTGACATGACAAAAATGCTGTGAATTTTAAAATACATTCAAATAATTTGTAATGTATTAATCACTAAAATCTATTTGAAATGCAATAAGTACATGTGTTAAATACATTATTTGTTCCACCAAAATTCAATGCTTAGTGCTGTGTGGATCCACCAACTTATTATAATACTGCCTTCTAGAATTCAACAGAAATGATCTAGAAAATGCCTTCACAGAGGAGTGAGAGGGAAGGTAAGCAAAATAGCAAAGGGCAGTAGATCTCTCAGGAGAGGATGCTAAGTGTTGGATGGTTTTCAGAAATTTCTAAAACCCCAAATAAGAGACATCTAGCTTCACAATCTAAATGTTTACATTCAGTATGGTAAAGTAAGTGAGGGATGTTCATAATAGACTCAGGTTACTCTGAAGATAAATTTGCCATTTGAATTTTCTAGTCAGCACTATATTAATTTAGAGAGATTATGAGGGGTTACTCTGAAATGTTTAGCCTATTCTTTTGCCACTAATATAGAAACCTCTAAAAGTCTAAAACCAAGTGAAGCCATTTTTAACGAGAGACCACGTTGTATAGAGGTCGGGATTCAGGTACTGACGCATGTTCTAGCTCAGAGGCTTATTAGCTACCTGCCCTAGGTCATTGCATTTGATCTCATTGGTTCTCAATTTCTTTAACTGCAAAAAGGAAATATTAATAGGATTGCTGTGGGGATTAAATAGATTATATTTAATGCACCTAGTACAAGTTTGGCACATTTTAGTGCTTATTAAATGATAGCTATTGTCATTGTCATTATTATTATTAAATTCCATCCTTCCTAGATGTAACAATAATTTCTAAAGCAGAAGCTATGATGCCAGAGTTGCACAAGTAAATACTACTAGAAAATAAAAGTCCTTATATTTTCCTGTATGGAAGTGTTTTGCTAATATTTCCAGTAAAACTCTTTAAACAAATCTTTTGGAATATGAATTTGTATTAGGGAGTGGCTCGACATTAAAAAAAAATCAGTTTGAGGGCAGTAGTCCATGTCAAAAGGGGTTTATGTGGAGGCCTTGATGTTTCTGCTGTGGTCAGTATTTAGAGTGAGGGAGGGACTGGCAAGCCACATTGATATTTCAGTGGTTTACATGATGCTTTCTTTGTTATGGATACCACATCCTTACATGTAAAATTGTTGGAGAGAAAGCAGCCTATGCTGCTTATTTTCTCTCTATTATTCTAAAGCTGTTCTCATTAGAGGGCCTCGTCAAGAAAATAAAAAATATAAAAGGAAGACTAATGATCTCTATCCAGTGATTTTTTTTTTTTTTTTTTTTTTTTGCGGTACGCGGGCCTCTCCCTGTTGTGGCCTCTCCCGTTGCGAAGCACAGGCTCCGGACGCGCAGGCTCACGGGCCCAGCTGCTCCGCGGCATGTGGGATCTTGCCGGACCATGGTACGAACCCGTGTGCCCTGCATCGGCAGGCGGACCTTCAACCGCTGCGCCCCCAGGGAAGCCCTATCCAGTGATTTTTAAAATAACAAATCTAGATATATGAGAAGGCAATGGATTTTTATAGGTAGTTCTGATGGTACTTAAACTGAAAAAGATAAATGTTTACTTAAAATGAGAGTTCAAAAGAGAAACAGGAATGGAAAGTAAACTAATTGCCAAATAAACAGAATGAATTTTTTAGGTAAAACCATGGAGCAATTAATTTATTAAATGAAGACAGCAGCTGGAGGGGTGACATTTGTCTTATTATTGCATATTATTCCATATAATGTATGTAAGTGTTGCTGTGTAAAAATATAAAAGTAACCAAAAACGTGTCATTGAACTGCATCCTATTACCTTGAAAAAAGGAAATACCACAAGCTAGAAAACTAGCTCTGTCTTTTTATTTTTGAAGCTTCAGGGTGAATTTTTGACTTTTCTAAGAATTAACATAAATAATTCAGTGACTAGACGTAACCTCGTTTAAAATATTTAAAGTACAAGATTACAAGAGCAACAGCATAAACCCGCCTGAAAACTCACAAAGGTGCTTAATGTCTCTAATTACATTTAAAGAATACAGTGGCTGGGCCTGGGGAATAGCCACTGTGGAAGTCGGCTTACTCACTGATCGACCCATTTGGATAAATAGAAAAACCTGAACCCTTTCTGTGTAGTTGCTTCAGCTGAGGACCCTTGAGGCAATCTCATTTTGCAAGTATCCTCTGAGACTCCAGAAGTGATTTGAGGAGGGAGTAGGTTGAGTGAAGCAGAAATAAAGCTCACTTAAAAATATGGGGTCTGTAAAGATGATTTCTTATCTAAGGGTATTTTTATCATAGCGGCTAATTACTACTGCTGTGGACTGAATATTTGTGTCCCCTCTAAATTCATGGATTGAAACCTAATCCCCAGTGGAATGGTGTTTGGAGGTGGGGCCTTGGGCGGTAATTAAGTCATGAGGCTGGGCGCTCACGTGGACTAATGCCCTTATAAAAAGAGGAAGAGAGGCGGGTTCGCTCTTTCTCCCAGCATGCATCCGGGATGTGGGGCAGTGTGAGGACCTACGAGGAAGACATCCCTGCCGGAGACCCAGACCTCCAGCCTCCAGAACTGTGAGACATGAATGTTTGTTGTTTAAGCCCTCCCGTGTGTGGTATTCTGTTATATCAGCCCATACAGGCTAAGACAACTACCAATTTCAACCTGTCCGTACAGAAATATATAAAAACATTTTCTCTACTATACTTTTAAGGGAAACGCCTGTTAACACTGACTTATTTAAGGAAGTTTATTTATAGTTCTAAACTATTAACTTTTGAACTTCTTTAGATTTTTTTTGATACTCTAAATTATTGTAGCTTGAGTTGCCTAATGATTTGGGAGTAATTGATAATATTTTAAGGCAGCTCTACCTCATGCAAGCAATTCCAAATTAAATGGCATTAAGAAATCTGTGTCATGGGAAGTTGTTTTGTATCTCAAAGAAGTATTTGTAAACAAATGAGAACATCTGTGTTGTGGGCGAAAGGTGAAATTAGAAAAGCAGAATGTGAGAAATTGATATTGAGGGACTAATTCCCTTATAAAAAGACTTGAAAGGGCTTCCCTGGTGGCGCAGTGGTTGAGAGTCCGCCTGCCGATGCAGGGGACACGGGTTTGTGCCCCGGTCCGGGAAGATCCCACATGCCGCGGAGCGGCTGGGCCCGTGAGCCATGGCCGCTGAGCCTGCGCATCCGGAGCCTGTGCTCCGCAGCGGGAGAGGCCACAGCAGTGAGAGGCCCGCGCAAAAAAAAAAAAAAAAAAAAAAAAAAGGACTCTAAGAAAACCTCTCAAGAAAATAGTATTTTTGGCTGCATTGGGTCTTTGCTGTGTATGGGCTTTCTCTAGTTGCGGTGAGTGGGGGCCACTCTTTGTTGCAGTGTGGGCTTCTCATTGTGGTGGCTTTGCTTTGTTGCGGAGCACAGGCTCTAGGTACACGGGCTGCAGTATTTGTGGCACGTGGCCTTAGTAGTTGTGGCTCGTGGGCTTTAGAGCGCAGGCTCAGTAGTTATGGCACATGGGCTTAGTTGCTCCTCGGCATGTGGGATCTTCCTGGACCAGGGCTCGAACCCGTGCCCCCTGCATTGGCAGGCGGATTCTTAACCACTGCGCCACCAGGGAAGCCCCAGCTGATACTTTTTAATGACATTTACCAAATCAGGGTAATGCAAAGAAAACGATTTACTGAGATTCATTTATTTGGAGAGGCACGTGGCAGGTGGGATTGGAGTCAAGGTTTTCACTGAGTCTTGCATTATGATGATTCTAAGATCCTTGAAATATTTTGGCTTTTGAGGGAAGGGGTGGCATATAAAGAAACATGTAGAGGACTATAATAAAGAGTTTAATGGTCAAGTGTTCGCCACCTCCACTGTGGGTGCAGGCATTACACAAGCAAACAAAACAGATAGGATGGGCTAAGTGGAAGGAAAGCCACTGTTGAACATAAAATTGGCTCATGGGTTGTTTCATTTCCTTTAATACAGATTTCAAAGCAGCCAAGTATTTTTGTTTAGGTAGAGCTCTTTGTTTAGATACAGGTCTGATGAGTTAATCATCTGTTGTAGGAGTTAGCAAACTTTTCCTATAAAGCGTCAGTAGTAAATATGTTTAGTGTAGGGGACCATGTGACCTCCATTGCAGCTACTCAACTTTGATGTGGTAGGATGACACAGCTTTAAACAATATGTAAATGATGAGCATGGTTGTGTCCAATACATCTTTATTTAACAAAACAGGAGGCAGGTGGGATTTGACCCCTGGGTCATAGTTTGCTAACCCTGTGGGCTGATAACACTTTCCTGTGTAAGACTTGAAAATTTGCTTGGTAGAGTTTAAGAGGAGTGATAACAAGCTCTATCTTTGTGACTTCTAAAAACTTTATTATTTTATACTTTAAAAATTCTGTAGTAGCTCATCTTGGATATGACCTTTTATGGAAACAAAGCAAATTTTTATAATTTTGTACTTATTTGCCTATATAACCCTGAGACCCATTCCAGACCACAAGCATCTTAAAGGCAGAATGGATTTATTTCACGTCTATATTCTCAGTGCACTGTATAGTGCCCATCACTAAACAGATACTTAATAGACGTCTTAATTGAAGCATCAAGTGTTTAAACATTTCTAGGCTGCTTCAAGTGCAGTAAAAATTCTAAAAATCTTGAAACAAGGAAAGGACTCAAGGGTTCCTTATTATACAATAATGAGCCCACCTGTCAATGTTTTGCTTGCCTTTGGAAGCATTTTTATTGCTGCAGTACAAAAAAGTTCCTGACTGAAAGCTTTTACTTAGGGTTTCCATGGAGTCAAAGACATAGACCCGGGTGGGTTTATGTCAGAGGAATATCAAACATAGTGTGTGGGGCAGTAGAATCCCATTTGGCGATATCGTAAAGATTCCTCTATCTGTGACCCTGCATGAACAACTTGCAGGGTGAAGCCTGATTCCATTGTCAAATCCTTTTGTGTGAGCAGTAAATATGACCAGCGTGTAGCAGGTTTCCTTTAAGTTCCAGTGGCAGCTGATGGGCAGGAAATGTTGACTGGTAAACTTTACAAGGACAAAGTAAATGCCTCATTCTATGAGAAAGTTTCACGATTATCATTGAAAGTTTCACGATTATCATTGAGGGAGGTTGCAGTTATCCTTAATAGCAGTAAAGGATTGCATGAATGAGTGAATCACATACGTAGAGTCATCAAAGTTTTTCTAGTAGTTGAATAGTACAATGAACAAACAATTTGTGGGATGTAATGAAAGGTAATTCTCTCTTTTTTTTTTCTCCAATAGTCCCTCCACGTTTATTTGGTGGGTCTGACTTGTCCTCTGCCCTGATTGAAAACCCTGGGAGCCCTTATCTGATGACTGTTAAGAAAGTCCTACCATCCCTTAAGTCTTAAATTTCTAAAATTAAATATGTCTTGTGTCTTGGATTTGCTTTAACTCATGAAACAAAACTAGATAAAATATATGAAACAATTTTGAAGGCATTGAGCATCAGGCATGGAGAGACAGTGATGACGGACAGAAAACAAATTAGTGTCCTGAAAAAGAGTTGCAAAAGCTTTGTATGAAGAAAGAATCCTTGATCTGCAAGAAGATTATTGCAAGTGTTTAGCAGAGTACTGATTAGCTCATCATGTGAGAAACCAACAAACCTGAGTTGAGGGAAGAAACCATTTGAAGGGATCAGCTGGGGCAGTTATGTGGCAATCAAGGTCGAAATAGTGCCCGTCCCACCAGCTAGACTGGAAAACTTTACAATTATGGAGCCCTGAGTAGAGAACTCAGAGGGTCTTGCCTTAGTAGTGTGGAATAATTATCACAATAAAAGGCAGGGGTTGTAAGATTGGATAAAACTAAGTATACAGATACATGAAAAGATACTTATAGTTAGTGCTTAGGGCAATGCAAATTGTCTGAATGGGATACCACTGGGTATCTAATAGAATGGATAAAATTAGAAAGACTGACTAGCAAATGTTCGCAGAGTGTGAAGGAACTGGAACTCTCATAAACTGCTGATAGGAATGTAAAATATTACAACTACTTTGGAAAACTGGCAGGTTCTTACAGAATTAAAATATACCTGCCATATAACCTGTACATTCTGCTTCTGGCTATTTGCCCAAGAGAAAAGAAGGCATACATCCATACAAAGACTTGTACGTTCACAGCATAGCAGTTTTTTCTGTAATAACCAAAAACTGGAAACAACCCAAATGTCTATAGCTTATGAATGGATAAACAAATCATGGTATATTCATACAGTGGATTACTCAGTAGGAAAATAGAATGAACTCTTATTATACACGACAACACTGATTTGTCTCAAAATTATGTTGAGTGGATGAAGCCAGGTAAAAAATATTATGCACTATATGATTTAATTTATATAAAATTCTCAAAAAATGCAAACTAATCTATAGTGACAGAAGGTAGATCAGCAGTGGCCTGAGGACACAGTGGGGGATTTGGAGGAATGAGAGGGAACAGGAAGTGATGTGCTGGTCCATTGCTTTTCCTTTGAAAGCCCAGCTCTCTGGTATCCCCTCCCTGTGATCTCTGCTCCAGTTCAGAGATGTTGAGGCTGGATTTCGTAGACAAGTCTGAAGCATTATTGCACCTCAAATATCAATAGTATCTCCACTGAGAAACGCTGTTTTTGAGTGTCAGCTGAAATATCTATTTTAATGTCACATTGCAGTCATCTATACAATTAGAAATCAATGCAGACCACACATGTTAAAAAAAATTAAAAATCAAGAGACTCTCTTCACAAAGAATCAGTGTTCAGTGTGACTGAAATGTGAATCAAGTGTTTGCAAGCTTTATTCACATCTAGCCCCTTCTCTACTTCCATATGTTGTTTTAGGGGAGTTAGCTTGGACATCTCAAAATAACAGAATTAAAGACATTTAACTGTAATTAAAATTATTACTTAGTTAAAGCCTTTTATTACAATACTTGGTGATAGTTACACAATGGTACTGCCTTGTGGTTAGGACCTGCTAGCCCCATAGTACATGTGTGTTATCTAGTTAGGGTGTCTACCTTTTTATTCCTTAAATATCAGATGACTAGAATTCAAGACAATATTTCTATTGGTATTTGGACAGGAATGTGTAGACCAGAATCATAAGTACCTCTCTACTTTCATCTAGTCACTTTTCTACCGTAAGCCATCCTTTCTATGACACACCTGCCCACCACCCCTAAAACGTTCTTGGAAACTAGGAGTAAGTAGCAAAACTTACCTGGTTTGAGATCTAACTCGTTTCCAACCTGTTCTCCAAAAACGAGGAGCCAAATAATGGAAAGGGTGGAAAAGTATGACTTCCACTTTTGAAATGCTATTTTTCTCTAAGTTTTATGTTTAAAAATTTAGGAAATATTAAAAAAAAATTTTGAACGATTGATACTGTATCTTCAGTAGCACTTTTAACACCTGACCTCTGAACAGAAACTGCTTTAGTTATTTTTTTCATTTCTATAATCTCTGCAGTTTTCTCGCCCAATACACTTTTTGGGGCTTAAAACAATCTCACAAAGTATCGTTTGCATTTTAAGGCTTTCCTTTCTGTTCAGGCAAGGGCCTCCTGATATCTGGGAAATATCACTCACTTTAATTTGGACATGCTGGCCCATCTCCTTGAAGTATGAGGCTTACAGGCATTATATCAGTTTTGTGACTCCCCTCCAGGTTGCAATATGAGATGTTGAGTTTAAATGAAAAAATGTTGATTGGACTTTAGTTACCTTAGAAAAATGCCTTTTTCCCATGTAGTCTCAAAAATAAGAAAGACCAATCTGTGTGCTCTCTGTGCTGTTTCTGTGATTAAACTTCAAGGGAAGTGGTGGTAAGATACGGTTCTCATATCTTTGGATTTCGAATCTGTTCTTGGTCTGTCAGTTACATTGAAATAAAAATTTTTTAAAGCACTGCAAAACCTGTATTTTGAAGCGTTCATCTGTACAGGTGGAACTTGGCCTGGCATATTTTATTATCCAGGTCTGGCAATTTAAAAGGATAATTCTACTTAAAAGGATATGCTTATAAGGTAACTGAACAGTTCCTTATCTTTAGAAGCATTTCTGTAGACATTTAAAACTGATCATTTTGTCTGCAGGTCATAGGCTTAAATTTTTTATATCATTACTAAGAAATCATATTTATACTGCTGGTTTTGGTAAGTGCTATGCTGAGTAATTTAGACAGTAGTGCTGAATCTCACTCTAATAACACTAATTGAGGGAATTTTGTAAAGTATGAAATCTTAAATGAATTATAGAACTGTATTCATAGAGCTAAATTTACTTTAGAGGTGATCAGGACACATTGGTTTTTAAAAATTGTTCCGAAATATTACTGTTCACTGTATACAACAAAACATTTCTAAAATATTCTTTTTTAAAATAAAAGTGTTAATTGCAGTACTTGACCAGAAATCATACAATTATGAGTGGTTGGAATATCTTTACAATCTGCCAGAATGTCTTAGCCAACTTTGTCATAGAGTTTCTACTACATGATTCGTTCATTTGCCAACTCAGATATTTTTGGTTAAAGAAAACACATAATGTAAACATAATTGTTTCTGTTGCCTTACGAGAGGCACTAAGTTGCATCTCCCATGCCATAGCTATTTACTACCGGTGCAAATTCTTGCATTTTTTTTTAACCTTAGATAAGGTGTCATTATTTTACAATGCCATGTATAAGGTATTTTTTTTTAAAGTTTTTTCCCCCATATAAATGTATATATGTTACGTATTTATTTTTGGCTGCATTGGATCTTTGTTACTGCACGCGGGCTTTCTCTAGTTGCCGTGCTCGGGCTTCTCATTGTGGTGGCTTCTCTTGTTGCAGAGCACGGGCTCTAGGCGCATGGGCTCAGTAGTTGTGGCTCTCGGGCTCTGGAGTGCAGGCTCAGTAGTTGTGGCACACGGGCTTTGTTGCTCCACGGCATGTGGGATCTTTCCTGACCAGGGCTCAAACCCGTGTCCCCTGCATTCGCAGGTGGATTCTTAGCCACTGTGCCACCAGGGAAGTCCCCATAAGGTATTTCTGCAGAATAAAACATATTGGGGATTATGTTGCTTATCTACATTTACCTTTTAAGCTATTACTACAGGAATATAATTTTTTCAATTTATATTTTTAGATATTTCTCCCAGACTTTTTACATGTGCAGAATTTTACTAATGTGTATATTATAACTGTTTTCTTGTAATGTTCATTTTAATTTAATTTATTTTTTATATGACTCCAGTGAACATTGATATTATCCTCAGTAGGTATACTTATTTTTTATTCTAAGAAAAATATTGCTGTAGGTAATTTAGAAATAACTTTGGTCCTGCCCTTAGAAGTAAATATAAAAATTATGTATATTATAATAATCTGGTATTAATATTGGACATTTCCATACATGGTAACATATCCTGGGGTGCTGTGGTAAAAACAAATGAATGAATTTGATTTGGTGATGCCTTTCTCTCTTATCATGGTTAACAATGACATTAACATATTTCTTCTCATTCCTCAAAACTGGGCCTCTCAAGCCCTCAGTTTTAAGCATTTCATTGATCTCCAACCTGTTCCATTCATTTTCTTTGACTCCATGGAGACCTCTAATCCATTTCACCTCTAATCCATTGATTTCACCATTATTTCTAACAATCCTTATTCCCTTTTATATTCTCTACTACTCAACATAGATTTTATGATCCAGCATTATAGTTACTCTCTTGAAATTCTCCAATCCCTTGCCCTTTTCTTCTTGCATGATACTAATCTTACAAAGCCTAACCTCCCATTAAACTCTGTTTGACCTCTGTACCTGCTCTGAGCAGTTTATTGTTTCTAGAGCAAATCACATACTCTATTGACTGATTTCACTTCAATTACCAAAAACTTCAAATAGGAACTCAACTATCCATCAATGCTCCTAGGAGGCTTTTTCTCTCATGCACGCACATACACATGTGTACAAGTACACACGCATGTATGTGAAATGAAGAAATGAATGAAAAGGAGATGTTAGGGAAACTTTCTTTTTTGGCATGTAGAACTAGGTCTTGTAGGGAACACAGGAGGCAAGTTGGGTTGAGGGCAGGATGATGAATACAGTTTTTTATATATTACAAAATCACTGTGACATCTTAGAGATGTCAAATAGGTGCTTATATAGTTCTGAAATTCAGAGAAGAGTTCTGGGTGAGAAATGTCAACTGAGGGAATACTGGTGAATCTAGGAAGAGAGCATATAATGGTGAAAGAAAGGGGTAGAACTGAGCCTGGCCAGACTATAACCTCTAAAGGCAATGAGTGGTGGATGAGCCTGAAAGGTGAGGCCAGAACATGAAGAAGTAACCAGAATAGTGTGATGTCAGGGAAAAGATGGCTTTAGAAAGGAAAGAGGGGACGTCAGTGTAGAATGTTGTGGAGATGTGAAATAGGATAGTAAAACTCTAAGATTAAAATGTTGTATTACTAACATTTAATAGGCAGTGAGGTCATGAGTGACCTGAGGTGGAGAGTAGCATTTATGAGTTGTGGCAGCCAACTTAGAATGAGTGTAAGATCGAAAAGACACATGCAGCCCAATGTTCATAGCAGCACTATTTACAATAACCAAGGTGTGGAAGCAACCTAAGTGTCCATCAACAGCTGAATGGATAAAGATGTGTTATATATACACAATGGAATACTACTCAGCCATAAAAAGAATGAAATAATGCCATTTGCAGCAACATGGAAGGGCCTAGAGATTCTCATACCAAGTGAAGTAAGTCAGAGGAAGACAAGTATCATATGATACTGCTTATATGTGGAATCTTAAAAAAAAAAAAAAAACCAAAAAAAACACCCAAATGAACTTATTTCCAAAAGAGAAAGAGACTCACAGACATAGAAAACAAACTTGTGGTTACCAAAGGGGAAAGGAGGGTGGAGGGAGGGATAAAAGTTAGGAATTTGGGTTTAACGTATATACACTACTATATATAAAATAGATAACCAACAAGGACAATGTATCATTTTCCAGGTGAAAGAAATGAGGCTCAGATAAAATTTTTTGTTTAGATTTTACTACGGTAATATTCAAAGATACACAAGAATAAGGAAAATAGTGTAAAGGAACCCCATGAAATCCAGATTTAAGAATTACTGATACTTGCCGATCTTGTTTCATTTGTGCTCTCTCTCCTGCATCTCTTCCATGTTTTCCTTTCCTACGGCTCAGAGAATTTAAATGTCTTACCTAAGGCTACACAATTAGCATGCTTTTCAAGCCTCTCTCATGGGTTAAATGCTGGGTGAGCCTTTGGGAGTATAGACACAAAGATTTGGTCCTTTTCAACATCACCACCACCATCAAGTATTTGATAGATCTGTAATGAATAACTGAATCAGTTCTTATAGAACAACAATCCCATGACGTTAGTAAGTATTATGCCCATGTCACAGATGTGGAAACTGAGTTACAGAGAGGACAAGTGACTTGTCCCGAGAGTGGTGAAGCTGGTTTCCAACCCAGATGGTCTGGCTGCAGAATTGGTACAGTCTGTTAGGGAGAGCAACTCCTAAGTAACTAGAATGACTGGTGATATGACAAAAGGATATAGAAATTACAGCCTGCTAGTCTCACCGGCCAGCCCACCCCTCTCTATCTTTTGATCTCCATCTCCACAAGGAGAGCAAATATTTGTGTGACGGCACCAACATCATTCAGAGCAGTGGCCCATCTGGGTCTCTCTCTCCTGTAGTCTGAGCTGCTAAGTCGGAAAGAAAGCGGAGAAAATTCAGAAATTAGTGGCGGACTTTAGCCTGCTTGTGTTTAAGAGGCTGCTAATCTAATGATGTGTACGATTGAGAATGGTATTATAAATTGGCAGGGTCAGCCTCCGAAAAGCCTTTCGGGGGAAATGAAACTAGAGGCTTTGTAACTGCCAGGTAGACCTTGTTTCGGACATGCTGAATTCAGATGTGCCAGGCTCTGCCTGAAGCATATCCACCAGATCATCATGTTACTTTAAACTACATAATATCTCAGTCATTAATAAGCATCGTTCTTTGCTCTGGAGTAGAGCAGAGTAAAAAAAATTGCATAAGGAAGATGTTCCTCTTGATCTTTTTTTTTAGTTCCATATGTATATTCAGGATATTACACGACTTACACTCAGATTAATCGCTTATATGGTTAGTAGTGGTTTTCGTGCCTGCTCTAGGGACTTAAATGGTAACTTTGTTACCCCATAATTCAAAGGCAAATGGATAGGGACACAAACTTGCATGCAGCTGTGGTGCTGGTAGGAAGAGGGGAAGGAGAAAAGGAGGGAAAATTGAGTATGTGGTAGTATAAAATTTGTCTCCTTTGTTAAGAAGTGCGATACTCTCAGTCAGACATTGGGTACAAGGAAATCATCACTTATAAGTGAAATTCTTCTCGGGGGGTGAGTTGATGTCAGAATTCGTATCTTTAGGTTTGAGGTCCAGAACTGTGTAATTGCATCATTTTCATTTTGCCTTGGAACTCCTTTCTTAGAAATTCAAGCAAAACCTTCTCATGCCTGAGAACTGAAGGGCAGTTCCCTGGGTTGATGTTGAGTGTGCCAGTGGGAAGTTAGGTTGCTTGTGACTGATGAACTGTTTTGGAGAATCATTGTCCTCTAAATTGCTTCCAAGTGTACTTTGTAAAACACAGTGGAAGGTTCTATTTTCTAGATGCTTGGCAAACGGCTGGATATCTAGTGTTCAGCCAGTGAACCCTTTTAGCTCTTCATCAAAACAAAGGCTTGCAAATCCTCATTGAGCTTTTGATGGAAATAAACTGTGACTCTCACCCAGCTCACATTCCTATTAAAAGAAAAGGGGGTGGGGAGGAAAGAAGCCTCTGTCACAATGATTCATTAGAGGCAACCGCCCATAACCCAGTTCATCTAAAGTTCATTAAGTTCCAATTCCCCCAAATGCCAAGTTCCAATAACATTGTAATCCAAGAAGTCAAGGAAATAATTTATCCCAACGGTTTATATACTTGTAAATGCCTTGCTAGGCTTGTGATGTACACTGTTGTGTCTGGCTCATTACTATATTTGACAAGTTTATACATTAACTTTGGGCAATAGGATTTCACACAGTGGAGAGCATACCCATTGACCATGTGCTAGTTTAGCCACACATTGGAATTCTGTGTTTGTGTAATTTCAAGGTGTGGAATCATTGCTTTGAAGAATATTTTACTCTTTTCAAAAACTTTTAGAATTTAGTTTGAAGAACATCATTGTAAATTCTACTCCCTAACTTATATGCATGTTAAAACTATTTTTGAGGGGTATTATGCATTCTTGTGGGGGTAATGAAAATTAGAAGGAACTGTAAAATATTAGCACAGTGGTTTTAGTTTATGTGTAGTTATTAAGAGCATGAAAGTTAAAAAAGGTAAATTTGACTCTGAGAAAAATGTATTGGTGAGGGTTAATGAACACACTAGGCATATTAATAATTACCGTGAATATATACATATGTTTGAGTAAAACATCAAATTTGAAAGAAAGCTACTTGCTAAATTTGCATTCATTATAGATATTGAAATTGTTTTTTGTGACATTGTCTATAGGATCAGTTTTTTTGAAGATGAATTTTTCCATATTTATCACTGAATGGGATTATGAATGAGTGAATTATTACAAATATTGGTTGTTTTGGGACTTCCCTGGTGGTGCAGTGGTTGAAAGTCTGCCTGCCGATGCAGGGGACATGGGTTCGTGCCCAGGTCCGGGAAGATCCCACATGCCGCAGAGCGGCTGGGCCCGTGAGCCATGGCTGCTGAGCCTGCGCGTCTGGAGCCTGTGCGCTGCAACAGTGAGAGGCCTGCGTACTGCAAAAAAAAAAAAAAAAAAAAAAATATATATATATATATATATATATATATATATATATAGGTTGTTTTGAGTGAGAAAAAGAGTGATATTATAGACTATAGGAAGGGAAACATAAATTATCATTTTTACCTAACTGTTGCTAAAATGTGTGATATTCATAAAACAAAGTTACTTAAACAAATGTATATTAAAAATTGTGAGTCAGAGTAAATAGGACATACATTCTATCTTTTACCATCCCTCTTCTGAGGACTATAGGCTGTATTCCTTCCTTTATTTTTATTTTTTAAGCAGCACATTTCATCTTACTCGGCCCATGTGGGACATCTGTCCAGACCTCCTAGTTACTCTTACAAAGATAAACACTAGATAGTACACGGAACTGACCTTCACCTACTTAACAACAAATATTTGTTCAACAGGTATTATGTTCCAGGCACTGTTCTAGGCATTGAGGATATAATAATGAACAAAACAGGCAAAGTTCCTGACTTCAAGGGGCTTACAGTCTAGTAGGAGAAACCAGATAATAAACCAATAAAAATATAACAATACACCAATAAGTCAATGTATCTCTAGATATAGACATATAAAGACATATTGAGAAAAATAAAGCAGGGTAAGGAAATGTAGGGAAGAGAGATTTACCATTTTTGAGTGATTAAAGGAGGCAATTTTGATAAAGGATCTTTTGACCAGAGATCTATAGAATATGAGGGAATAAACCACAAAGTTACCTCTTTGGAGGAAGTGTGTTCTGGGCAGAGGAACACACCAGGAGGCTTGGCATGTGTGAAGGTCATCGAAGAAGCCAGTGTAGGGGAAGAACAGTAGGAGGGAACTTGGAAGAGTAGCAGATGGCTGATGATGTGGGACCCTGTGGTTCTTGTAAGGACTTAGGCTTTTATGCTAAGAAAGATGGGAGGCCATTGAAGGATTTTGAGCAGGGTGACATCCGATTTATATTTAATAGGATTGCTCTTTTTGCAACGTAGAGATAGAGTATAAGGACACGAGAGATCAGTTAGAAAGCTGCTGCAAGAATGCAGTTGGGAGATAGGTGATTGTGGTGGCGTTGGTGAGGGGGTGAGGGGTGGAGGGTTCTGAATGTATTTGGATGGCAGGAGGATTTGATGATGGATTGGATGTGAGGAGTGAGAGAGATGAACCTAAGACCTATTTTTCTGATTTGCAGAACAGCACACTTTGTCCTATTCCCTTTCTGTCTTGTTGGGGTAGTGGTAGGATGGAGTGGGTGGGAATGGTAGCTGGGGGACTGTTGAAGTTCAGTTTGGCCTTTATGCGGCTTTGTATATGCTGTGCTCATGGGTGTAGTCCCCAAGGTATAGGTTGTTGTCCCCAAGATACAGGTAGTTCCTCCACTGTGGTCATCACGTCAGTTCCCTAGATTGCCATCGCAAAGTACCACAATCTGAACATGTAAAAAAAAAAAAAAAAAAAAAATTATTCTCTCAAAGTTCTGGAGAACAAAAGTCTAAAATGAAGGGTCAGCAGGGTCATGCTTCCTCTGAGACTTTAGGTAGAATCCTTCCTGGACTCTTCCTAGCTTCTGGTGGTGGCTAATAATCCTTGTGTTCCTAGGCTTATAGATTCATCTCTCCAGTCCCTGCGGCCATTGTCACATGGCTGTCTTCCTGTATGTTTATCTTCTCATAAGGACATCAGTCATATTGGATTAGGAGCCCACTCTGCTCCAGTATGATGTCATTTTAACTAATTACCTCTGAAGCTACCCAATTTCCAAATAAAGTCACATCCTGAAGTACAGGGGGCTAATCCTTTAACACATCTTTTTGGGGGAGACAATCCAACCCATAACAGTCATAGAAATGATGAATCCTGCTGGCGTTCACTGCAAACATGAATATCCTATAGCGATTGTAGTAGTTTTTTCTTGACATTTTGGGGGGTTTCCATCTTTCTCCCATAACAGGTTTCTTTTAAGATTGAGAATAATAGTTTTTAGTATTCTCTTCTTTCACCGATACCCTCTCTAAAGGTTGCTAGTGAGATTAGCAGTCACACAGACCCAGAATTTTCTATTCTCCATTTGACATACCACTCTTCAAGATCTTTTGAGTTTGGGGTATACCTATTGCTGCTTTTTATTAATTTCATTAATTTTATGAGGAGGAAATCTGTGGTCCAGCTTAACTCTATCATTACCTAGAAGTTCAATATCAAAATTTGAGCGTTACATTAAACGTGTATTGTAAGTTGTTGTCAAGAGCTGTGAATAGTCTGAGATTGTACCGTACTTGCAGACTGACACGTCAGCCTAATAGAGTTTCATGGATGCTGGTAGAACAAACCAGCATCCTGGGTCAGAGATAATGCTATTATTCATAGTAGTAACAGAGTATTAGCATTTTTACACCAGTTTCCCAGCCTCCTGTCCTACCAGGTGCTGTGAAGAGAGTCGAAGATCCCTGCAAACATAATGGACTGCACTGCAGGAGAGGAACCCTGCAGGGAATCTGAATCTTCTGTTTTGGACAGTTGCTCTGGAGAAAGACACTATTTCTGTCTGCCAAGGGAGCAAACCTACTCTTTTGCTCCTGAGGGGGAAGTTATCTGTCTTCCAAGGCTATTTTTTAATCAAATATCCTTAGAAGTCCAGAACAAAGGAGAGTTAGTACCTTGCTTGCAAGGCATTCAGAGATGTAAAGGCCTTGTGGAGAATTGTCTTCCAGCAATTGTTATGAGGGGATGTTTTCTCAGAAGCACTTACAGCAATGTTGCTATATTTTTGAGAAAATGTGATCATGTGCGTGAAGTTTTGCAATGACAATATATTTAAATGCTGGTTTAAAAAAATTCGTGCATAGAATAATAGCTCTGTGCCATGTACTGCAGTGTGCATTTCATACATGTTTTTAGAAATGGTATCGTGCGGTAGATAGAGTGGGGCTTTGGAGACAGACAAGAGTAAGTTTTATTGCTAAGTGGCCTGTTTCTTCATCCATGGGAAAATTTTAAAAATCCTCAAAATTTTTTTCGTACTTAATCCAATTTACTCCTTGTAAAAGGTCAGATTGGAGAGGTTTAGTATCTTGCCCAGTGTCATAGTGCTAATAGAAGATAGAGTTGGGATTCAAACCAAGGTCTCTACAACTCCCAATCCTGAATTGTTAACCACTGTGTTATTACAAATCCATGGAGTATCTGGTATAATCCATAATGGGTGTTTTACATCTAGTAGTTAACATTTAAGGGAGAAGCTTCATCACCATATCCTTGAAGAGTGTTCTGAACTACTCTTAGAAGACACAGTTGTGCTAAGGCCAGAGAAATCAAAGCTCAGAACATCCCCAGAAAAAACATATGTCATTGCAGTTATTGAAGTTTTTTTTAGAGGGAAATTTGATATAAAAAAGAAATTGTCTTCCATCCAGGCCTGGACATTGTCTATTGGCTGCTGAGATTTTGGCTAGGAAAGCCAGAAACACAAACAATGATTTAGATTTATATATTCATCTGATTCATCTGGGCCAAAACATTGGGACAGGAGAAGGAAATATTTATTTCATTTTGCTAGGCAGAAGGACAAAAGGTTTTCTGTTTCATTGGCTTGGTGTGGAAGGGAGTCCTGAGCAGTGCTTCCAGTATTTTCGTTGAGTATATAAACAAGATGGATAGTCTGCTTACATTTTCTTCTTCGTGTGCTTGGCTTTCTCAGGTTTGTCTAACCTGTTCCACATGGTATTGTATTCTTTGATTTTGTTGTTATATATTTACTGAGTGTTAATGATATGCAAGCACTGTAGGAAATACCAGTTAAATAGGGTCCCTTCTCAGTAAATTAAAAGTGGAAACATCACATGATATTTTCTGGAATGGTAGGTGGATATACGTTTTTAAATTTATTTTTTTACAGATGGATCAGTGGATTCTCGAGTTGCATACAATCAGAGCCTATCATCTGACTTTTTTGCTAACCTTTAACATTTAATTTGGCTGGCTATTTTGTTGTTGTTGTTATTGCTGGAGTTGATGCTGTTCTGTTCTCCTTGCTTAATGGTATAATTGGCTGTACTGCCCAGATGTTTGGGTAGAGTGCTGTTGCCAATTATTCATAAATACTACTCTTAAGGCTTAGAAAAGGAACTTTGATATTAAAATGTTTATGTTTGGGACATGCATTTGACTTTTGCATGATGTTAGTTTCCTTTGCCCTGATTAATGCTGGAATTATCTTTTGAAGAAGGCCAATTAAGTGCAGACCTGCCCTAGAAAATAAATACCTTTCAAACGTTTGCAAAGGGGCACAACTTAACAGCAAAACATCAAAGTATAAGGCTGGAGGATTGTATTTTAATCTTGATGACTTTCCTCATTACATTCTTAATTTGGGGCAAATTTCTTAACCTTTTGGTGACCGTCTTATTTATAACGAGAACACATGAACATCTCTTAAACTGATATATGTAAATATATCTGACATGGTCATAAAATGTATATGTATTTATTTGTTAATTTTAATTCTTTAAAATGTTGTGCAGCGTTTAAGAGTTTAAGGGGTTACCCAATCATCCCCAAATTTGGTGGCTTGAAACAACAATGTTGCTGCCCCCTTTTTTCTTAATGGGTCTGCAATTTGGGCAGAACTTGCAAGGGGGCAGCTCATCTTTACTGGATATCAGCTGGGGCTGCTTTTATGGAGGTTAGCAGGTCCATTTTTATCCATTTTGCTAGCTCTTGTCTCGTGGCTAGCAAGTTGGTACAGGCCACTGTCTGGGAACTCAGTCAGTCCTGTGGACTGGGGTTCTGGTTCCTGTTTACCTGGACCTTTCCATGGGCTGTTTATAGTTCGTCACAGCATGGTGGCTGGGTTCCAAGAGCAAGTATGCCAAGAGACAGGAAGTGAAAGCTGCCAGTTTCATAAAACCTGACTCAGAAACAGATGCGCTGCTGCTTTTGCTGTATTTTTCAAGTTTTCACAGATCTCCAGTTCAAGGGGAGGGAACACAGATGCTACCTTTCAATGAGAGGAGTGTAAAACAAAACAAAACCACCACCACATCCTACAGATGCTTCCTGAATTACTGACAATATATCATGGACCATCGTACATAGCCTTCCCAGTGTTTAACTCTTTTTCCCTATAAAAACATGAATTATCACTTGATGTCCTACATCTGCCTTCACCATTAGAGTTGTTACTGAACTCAGGTTTGACTCATGTCCCCAAAAACCAACTCCAAAGATGCTCAACCGTGACAGCTTTTAAGGGGAAAAAGGGGGAAAGAATCTGTTAGTCATTGAGGCAGAAGATCAGATTCTTCATTTTTCCATTGTGTGCAGACCTGCTGACTTGTGATTTTCCTTTGGATGCTATCTTGCCTGTGTGGTCTGCCTGCAGATTTTCTAAGGGGGAAGCTGGGTGTAGAGTCAGTCATTCTTTAACTACTTTATTCTTAGCCCTTTTAATCCAGGAAAGGAATCAACAGGTTAGGCAAGGCATTGTGTACATTCAGTAGAGCAGAGTCAGGAGTTAAGTTAAAAGTTACCTAGTGATCTCATTTTTATAATTAATGTTTAAGTGGAACAGAAATAGACAAACAGGAAAAAAAGCTGCTTACAAATCCCCACTTATCAGACATCATTCCATTTCTGTGAAATTAGGGGTGAAGAGCAGTCTTCTGTAACTTCTTCATGCTCACATGGGCATCATATTCTTAGAGTGGAAGATGTCAACCTGGGTCTGTAGCGTCTCTTTGCTGACAATTTCAGTTGCCCACTTACATATATGGGCAGAGCAAGCTACAATTATTTTGATGCCCACAAAGATGCAGATTATTATGAGCAATAGTGTTAATCCCATTCTCTTGAGGCCAGTTCTTGGAATTGTGTTAGCCAGAGACTCAGTAGTGCTCAAGATGGAGCAACTTAAGTCATGGCTACAGTCTGGTCATCGGTTAGCTTTTTCCCTTTGGTGGGAATTATAGTATCTGTAAGAAGACTCAGGAATGTGCATCAGACACTGAGTCTGTGACCCTATTGTCCTAATCTTTAACGGCTCGAACCTGCTCTTTCTGACTCGGGGGCCTGGGAGATTTCAACTTTTCTACAAACAAGAGGCAGGGGATGTGGAGGGGCCTTTGTACCTGGGGGTCCCTGTAGGTTTTCGCTCGGTTTCAGAGTCGTTTATTTCATACATTCATGTAAGAAATTCTAATGGAGCAAATGGAAAAAAAAAAGACTATAAAACAAGAAAACTGCCACCTATTTGCTGCCCCCTATCTCTGAAAGTATTCAAGGCTCTCATAAAAATAGGCAATATGACTTGAATTAAGAAAAATAAAACACGTTACTGAGAAATTCTCATTCAATGTGATATCAGTGCATCGGCACAAGGAAAGCTCAAAGCAGAACTAGTGGCCAGTTTTTGATAAATTGTGCTCATACACGTGTATTTATATGACTTTCTCACCTTCCTAATCAATGTCACTGATAAGCGTCCTCAGCAAGAAAGGGCAGGAGTCACAATCGAGGTAGAGGAAACGCGCCACACGTTGGGGCAGAGCGGCCTTTGGGAACGTCAGCTCGGTGTAGAGTAGCGGGATTGTTTGAAGCAGCTCTGGATAGTGAGAGAGAGTTGGAGTCACTGAGCGAAAAGAATGGCCTCAAGTCTTTAAAGGTGTTCACCGAAGCACAACTTCAAAAGCTTTAGCACAAATATAGCTTTAGAACAGTTGAGGTTGGAAGCTACATAAACCTGATATGAAGTAATCTAAAATGGGAAGAGTTTTTTTGGGGGGGAGAAACTATGAGTCAAATAAGAGGGAATTGAAATGAATATGGGACACTGAAAATACTAGCCAAAGCTAGATCCTGAAGATTCCTATAAGAGCGAGGGCATCTCTTCGGGCCCATCACCTTCCAGTAGTTCTGAGGAAGAAGGAGATGGCCATGTGAGAGTAGCTTGTATTCTGGTCACCGTCCATGAAGGGTTTTCTAATTCCTTGACACTTCTCTCTGTGCTCCTGGCAATTAGCACTCACCTGTGATGGCATTTTCGTGTCCGTTACGGTTCATTTGGTTATGTGTGCATTTCCTTCTCTCGATATATGCCATAATACCATAATTCATTGAATGGATATAGATCTTTCTATTCCATAAAGCAGTCCATTCCATTTTGTATCGTTCTACTTGCTTTTCATTATTGGCATAAACTACCTCCTTGCTGTCCATGGTAAATTTAAGCCTGCCTTTTGTACCAACAGAAAAATTGTAGAGAAATAACCGTCTGTTGAAAGAGTCTTGTGAATCACAAACACACACAGCCACATCCAATAAGGATTTGGGATTATACTTCAAACTAATTGCTTTTGCCATAATATCATGCACAATTATGTTAAGAGTAAATGCATTGATACTTACACTACTAAAATGAAAGACCAAATGAAACTGGTGGTGCTGGACTATGGTCAGATTATCATAATGTTTTTAAGATATACTTTTATTTGCTTTTCTTAGTGCATAGTGAGAGAAGTTATTTTTTTAAATAGTTCATCTGAAGCTTTATTAAATACAGCATATATTTGAAAATGTAATTAAAATGATGTTTAAAAGGGATAAGAAATCAGCAGTGTTGCTCACCTCTTGTGTCTGCCTCCACTCCCCCCTTGTTTATGTCCTCATGACCTACCTTTTTATTCCAGTTGTTGCTGTGGCAATGGTTGTATGGACGTGTAACCTGATACAACTTTGTCTCAGCTGATCTAATGTTTCTGCCTCAGGACTATTCTGCTATGGTTGTGTTGGATTCCATGGGAGTATACACAGCCCCTTGGACCTATGCATACATCTGCAAGGGTGAGAGAATGAACACTTCATGGGGGTAGCCCTTCACGAATGAGCAGAAACCTATAGATGAATACTTCTCTCTTCTGTTCTTCATGTAAACAATTCTGAAGTGAATTCAGCAAGGATAGCAGGACCACCCACAGTTGTGGTCAGCTCAGTAATGCACATTTAGATGGACTTTTCCCCCTCCTATGTGTTTTTATTCCATCACTCTCACACCAAATGTGAGGTTTATTTCCCCACATCACCCGATTCTCCCACATCAATTGGATGTCCTACAATTCAGTTCAGTTCTGACACTAAACTTGAGGTATCAAGTTTGCACAGACCCCACAGATGAGGGGCTCCATTCTACAAAAGTGCACCCACTTTAGATGCCAGTTGTAAGACTGGGCCACCTGTCCATTTTGTTATAAAGTTAGGGGGTTCCCACAATCTGACCATTTTGTTATAAAGGTAGGGGGTTCCCACAATCCTGCTCCTCAGGTTTGATGATTTGCTAGAATGGCTCAGGGAAATACTTATGTTTACTGGTATATTGTCAACTTAAAAAAAAAAAAAAAGCACAGTGAGAGTTGTGGGTTAAGTTTTATTCGGGGCAAAATGAGGACTATAGCCTGGGAGACAGTAGCTCAGATAGCTCTAAGAAACTGCTCCAAAGAGTAGGGGGGAAGGTCAGTATATATGTGATTTTGGTGAAGGGGGAGTGTACTCAAGCAGAAGGTTTCTGCTAGTCTCGTGAAGGTTACTGTTAGTCACGAGGAGCAGACGTCACCATGAAGGATTTTAGTGCTTTTCTAGATGTGAGGAGATACAAGAGTTGGGCCCATAATGTCGGCTCCTGAAAATATCTACCTGAAGACCTGTTCTGCCAGTTTTTCCTAGAGCACAGAGTGCCTCATTTCTGCTCTCCACCCTGAACTCCTTTCAGGGGGTGTTGAAAGTCAGCAGCTGCAGCAGCAACACGATTTAATCCTTGTAGAGGTAGATGGCAATTGCCAATTTGTAGTTGACATTATAAAGGATATAACTCAGGTCAGCCAAATGGAAAAGATGCATAGGGCAAGGGGAGAGGAGTGCACAGAACTTCACGCTCCCTCTGCGTGCACCACCCTCCCAGCACCGCAGTGTGTTCACCAGCTGGGGAGCCCTCTGAGGCTTATTGTTCAGAGGTTTTTATGGAAGTTTCTTTATATAGGCATGATTGATTAAATCATTGGCCATTTGTGATTGAGGTCTATCTCCATTCTCTCTCCGCTCCCTGGAGGTTCTAAGACATGGTTGGTTCCTCTGGCAACCAACCCCCATCCTGACACTATCTAGGGGCCCACCAGGAGTCACCTCATTAGCATAAGCTCAGGTATGATTGAAAGGGGCTTGTTATGAATAAGAAAAGATGCTCCTATCACCCAGGAACTTCCAAATGTTTTAGAAGTTCTGTCAGGAACTGGGAACAAAGACCAAATATTCATTTCTTATGATCGTACCTTCTGTTTTTATTTTTCCTAGTCTCCCATTTCTGTTTCTTTTGATTACCTTCCAGACTAAAGTAGCTGCATGTAAATTCTTGTCTCAGATTCTGTCTTTTGGGGGAAACTGAGCCAAGATAGCAGAAAAAAGGGCAAAGGCAGGAAGGATCATGTTCTCAAGTATTCCTAAACACAAGAGAACCTTAGTTGTTCACTGGGCTCTCCACCACTGCCTTTGAGTTGCTGCTCTTCTTACTTTGTTATGCAAAATGTGTGCTGCACAACACTCTATCCAATCTCCATGGCAATGACATCATGGAGATATTTACAAGTAAGCACGAGTGTATATGAAAAAAAACTCGTCAATGACTTGTGCCCTATGAATGTTTTTCATTTGCTCAATTCTAAATTCAAGTACACAAGTCCACCCATAAAAATGGTACTACTGAATATGTAAAATTCATGTGGAATTCACTCTCCATGCTTATAGAATTGAGAAACTAAAACCACAAAATAGATTAGAAGCACCACTGTTATGAAAGAGGAAGAAAATATGGGAAGCAAAGAATTCACTACCCCAGCAATGTTTTTAAAAGGGAGAACACATAATGGCTGGAATCTTCGTTGTAACAGCTTAATTGAATTTATGTATAACACAATTAGGTTCTTGCATTTTCTTCCTAATTTCTTATTTTTGCCTTTGTCTTTTCCTAATAAGATTTGGCTTCATCTTTAAACATTGCTATGTGATCTTTGTCTAGCTCTGGCCTGGTAATAACCACTTTGATAAGATGAATGTATACCAAACAGTAGCCCATTTCACATTAAACACATGCATATGACAAATTTCTTCCTGAAATTTTGGAAGATTTGGCTGATTTACTAATCTTTTTGGTGTCCTTGAATAACCTAGGTGTCTGAGTGTATATGTTTTAATGAAGAATAACTTAAGTGTATTCTTAAGTGTATGAAAGTAACTTGCAGAACCTAATAATCAAAGTGCCACTGGGCCATGCAAAAGCTTAGATAAACAAAATGGAATATTGTCGGGAGCCAAAGCAGTGATTCTTACTATCCCACGTAAATGTTCTCTTGTCTCTCTGGGGCCGCAAGGTCTCTCATCGGTCTTTCCTCTATATGTTTGCTTCATTCTTTATCTTCATAACAGCTCCAGACCTATATGGTCTCCCACCCAAGTGTACAGGAGACACATACTATATCCCAAATACTTTAAAAGACACCATTACTTTATGTATTACTAAGAAAATATATTGTCTATCAAATATGCACAAGCTTCTGTAAGATGCCTTCTGATTTTATAAGTTATAAAATGTGCAAAAATGTGCATCTTAGCGTCAGTGAAATGTGATACTAGTGTCTAGTGTCTGGACTCTAAATTACTGGATAGAGTGTCAACTGAAAAAGCACAACCTGGGAATTCCCTGGCGGTCCAGTGGTTAGGACTCCAAGCTTCTACTGCAGGGAGCACGGGTTTGATCCCTGGTCAGGGAAGATCACGCATGCCGTGTGGTGTGGCCCCCCTCCCCCCCCAAAAAAAACAAACCTCACAACCTAAAAGTTGAGAATTCTGTTTAATTCCCTATACTTTGAGGACTTCAAGCCCAGGAGGCAGCCTCTGGGATAGCTCTGAGGGACTGCTCTGAAGAGGTAAAGGAAGAGCCAGGATATACAGGGGTTTTTACAACAAAAACCAGGTAGTGGGAGCATCAAAAGATTACTGTTAGTTAAAGAAAACCAGCTATCTCAAGTTAATGAATTTAATGCTTTTCTATGTATGGGAAGATCAAGAGTCTGGGCTTACTGAAATCATTCCTTTGATATGTATTTTAATTATGTATGGCCAGTCTCCTATTCTTTCCCATCTTGAGTCCCATCAGGCCTCGCTACTGGGGACGGCTGTAGTGGCTTGACGGCTGTAACATCTTTTGTTTACTGATTTGGCAGGCAACATTATTCATTCACATGAGAGAATCTGAGTGAATCAGGCCAGTCAGAGGATCCTCTGAGGCTCAGGTGTCTACCCCAGCCTTCATCAGCCATGGCAAGAAGGTGCTAAAGGAAAGTTCTCAGGCAAGAGGTGGGGGGTGGCGGGGGGACAAGAATTACAAACGCTGCCTATTGAATATTGTTCCTTAACATTTTCTAGAATTTTACTTTCAATATTTTGGCAACACAAAACATTTCCATACTTACTCTTAGATTTTCTGTTGGTTTTGAATTGCTGTGAAATGAGTTGAAAAGCCATGAAAACAAAAATCTGATGTATATATTAAATTACTAATAATTTAAAAATGAAAAAGTGCATTTGAGAGTTGAAAATTACATTATGGGCACAGCTATAAATTTAAAATTTTCCATTTTGTTGAGGTTTTAGGTATGACTTGACTTTTAATGAACTTTTAACTTTGAGATAATTTAGACTTAACAGAAGAGTTGCAGAAAAATAGAGTATTTGGATGCCCTTCATTCAGCCTTTTTTTTTTTTTTTTTTTTTTTTTTTTTTTGCGGTACGCGGGCCTCTCACTGTTGTGGCCTCTCCCGTTGCGGAGCACAGGCTCCGGACGCGCAGGCTCAGCGGCCATGGCTCACGGGCCTAGTCGTTCCGCGGCACGTGGGATCTTCCTGGACCGGGGCACGAACCCATGCTCCCTGCATTGGCAGGCGGACCCTCAACCAACTGCACCACCAGGGAAGCCCTCAGCCTTTTCTTATGTCAGTGTTGGGGAAGAAGAAGCTTTCTTCTACCCTTCTGGGTTCTCCTGGGTGGTCTAAGAATTAATTTGACATGAGACAGATTCAGAGGAGAAAATCAAGAGTTTGATAACATGTGTACACAGGAGAGACCCAGGAGAACTGAGTAACTTGCCAAAATGGCTGAAATTCTCACCTTGAATGCCATCTTCAGTTCAAGACAAAAGAGGATGTTGGGGGTAATGGTTTGGGACCTCAACAGGGAGGGAGGCAATTTACATAGACATGGAAAGCAAATATTTGATAAACAGGTGTTTGCTAGGCCATGCTGAGACAATGGGCAGAGAGAAATTTTAGCAGACTTTGCTAGGTCCTTCCCTGTTTACCACACCTAGTTCATATTATAGTTGTCTACGGTGAGAGCACCCTTCCTGGAACAGGTCCTCTACCTACACTCTTTAGACAGTGAGAGGCAAGGTCAAAGATTCTTCCTGAGTCTTTTAGGCCTTGATTGTTTTCAGCTGGAAATAAAATTCATGCCAAAAAGATACTTCGGGGTGACAAGTTTTGCTCCCCTATGTCAGAATCTATGTAACCACAGAGCAATGATCAAGAGTAAGAAATTGACCAAGTATAATACTATTAACTAGCATACAGAACATATTTGGATTTCACCAGTTTTCTAGTAAAGCCCTATTTCTATTGCCAGGATCCAATCCTGGATTCTGTATCACATTTAATTCTGTGTGTTTTAAGTTCTTCCAATCTGTGCTGGTTCCTCAGTCTTTTCTTGTGTAACTTTGACCAGTGCTCTTCAAAAGTGTGGGTCATGTAGAATGTCGTTCAATCTGGGTTGAGAAGATGATTCTGCATGACTAGAATGTGGTTATGCATAATTGAGAAGGATGCCACTGAGGTATCAGAACATAGTATCAGGGGTCTTTAATGTCTATATATTACTAGTGATATTAACCTTGATCACTCGGTTAAGGTGTTTTGTCAGGATTTTCTAATAGACAAGTAACTGTTTTGCCTTTGAAATTACTGAGTATTTTAGGGGAGATGCTTTGAGTCTAATACCCTTTTTTTAACATCCAGATTTATTCCTATGCTCTTTGATATGCTATCATCCTTTTTCTTCTTTAGTTTCTGACACCAGAAAATGCTCTAGGCTCAATCTTATAATCCCTACCCTTGAAATCAACCAGTCTTCTGAGGACTTGCTCCTTGTGTTGGAGGATGGTATCGATATTTGGAAACCAGGATTTGAGTACTCAGATGTGTTCATTTTTTACTGGTTTCATTGCTTCTAATACCCCTCAGTAAGTAGAACTAGGAAATACACGTATATGTAGTAACCCATGTATACACACAACTGCATTTCCCTGTCTCTGTCTCTCTATCTTAAAATCATTATGATAATCTGACTACAGTCCAGCACCACCAGTTTCATTCTAAAGGAATTATTATTACAAAACCATTTTTTGGCATTATGTTTGGAAAAGAGTGTGTACAATATTTTTGCTTTGGAATTCATTGAGTCTCCCTTATATTGGAGCCTAATAATTTATTTTAGTAAATATATTTCATGTACTGGAAAAGAGTGTGTGTTCACTCTTAGATATAGATTCTGTATATATGTAATAACGTATTAGTTTATTTAGATATTCCATGTCTCTGAAGTTTTTTTTTTCCTGTTTGATAGTTTCTGAGTGAAATCTATTACAGTGGTTCTCAAAGTGTGGTCCCTGGACCAACAGCATTAATATCACCTGGGAGCTTGTTAGAAATGCATATTCTTGGGCCTCACTCAATGAGTTTTATTCTTTTGTAGATGATCAGCTCTTTCTCTCTGAAAGGTTTTTAGAACTTTCTATTTAATGTTCTTAAAACGTACTGTTGTTTGTTTTATTTGGGTTTTTTCCCTCTCTCATGGTTGGCACTCTGAGCCCTTTTTGAACTGAGTTCTTTCACCCCTCTTCAATTCTGAAACATTTATCTCTATTTCTTATACTTTGCCCCTTCAATATTTTACTTTTCTTCTCATGACTCTTACATCTGTATCTTGCCTTATGTATTTCCAAATTCCTTAACTTTGAAAAAAATTTTCCACTCTTTATCCTTTCTAGCTATTTTCTCAGTTTCTCAATTTGCTTCCAGCTCTCTAATTTGTTTTTTTTTAATGGATGACCACAACAAAAGCAACAATGATTGAAATTACCAAACATGAAACACATTCATACTATGTCATAATATTGACATTCAGTCCAGTAATCCTCCACTGTAACAGCTCCTTTACTTTTCAGTGAGAATTGATTTGTATGTCTTTTGCCTCTGAGTCCTTGTGGGATTTTTTTTTTTATTCAAACAAAGTCACAAAAATTATAATCATCCTCATCAGTTCACTCAGTCCCATGTAATTAATTTTTTTTTCATCTTGATCTTTTGTTAGCACGTCTGTAAATTCATCAGTTTTCTATTGGCCATCTGTATGTCGTCTTTGGAGAAATGTCTATTGAGGTCTTCTGCCCATTTTTGGATTGGGTTGTTTGTTTCTTTAATATTGAGCTGCATGAGCTGTTTATGGAGATTAATCCTTTGTCCGTTGATTCGTTTGCAAATATTTTCTCCCATTCTGAGGGTTGTCTTTTCGTCTTGTTTATGGTTTCCTTTGTTGTGCAAAAGCTTTGAAGTTTCATTAGGTCCCATTTGTTTATTTATTTTTTTATTTATTTATTTTTTTTTTTGCGGTACGCGGGCCTCTCACTGCTGCGGCCTCTCCCGTTGCGGAGCGCAGGCTCCGGACGCGCAGGCCCAGCGACCATGGCTCACGGGCCCAGCCGCTCCGCGGCATGTGGGATCCTCGCGGACCAGGGCACGAACCCGCGTCCCCTGCATCGGCAGGCGGACTCTCAACCACTGCGCCACCAGGGAAGCCCCCCATTTGTTTATTTTTGTTTTCATTTCCATTACTCTAGGATGTGGATCAAAAAAGATCTTGCTGTGATTTATGTCAAAGAGTGTTCTTCTGTTTTCCTCTAAGAGTTTTATAGTGTCCGGTCTTACATTTAGGTCTCGAATCCATTTTGAATTTATTTTTGTGTATGGTGTTAGGGAGTGTTCTAATTTCATTCTTTCACATGTAGCTGTCCAGTTTTCCCAGCACTACTTATTGAAGAGACTGTCTTTTCTCCATTGTATATCTTTGCCTCCTTTGTCATAGATTAGTTGACCATAGGTGCGTGGGTTTACCTCTGGGCTTTCTATCTTGTTCCATTGATCTATGTTTCTGTTTTTGTGCCAGTACCATATTGTCTTGATTACTGTAGCTTTGTAGTATAGCCTGAAGTCAGGGAGTCTGATTCCTCCAGCTCTGTTTTTTCCCTCAAGACTGCTTTGGCTATTCGGGGTCTTTTGTGTTTCCATTACAAATTTTAAGATGATTTGTTCTAGTTCTGTAAAAAATGCCATTGGTAATTTGATAGGGATTGCATTGAATCTGTAGATTGCTTTGGGTAGTATAGTCATTTTCACAATACTGATTCTTCCAATCCAAGAACATGGTATATCTCTCCATCTGTTGGTATCATCTTTAATTTCTTTCAGTGTCTTATAGTTTTCTGCATACAGGTCTTTTGTTTCCCTAGGTAGGTTTATTGCTAGGTATTTTATTCTTTTTGTTGCAATGGTAAATGGGAGTGTTTCCATAATTTCTCTTTCAGATTTTTCATCATTAGTGTATAGGAATACAAGAGATTTCTGTGCATTAATTTTGAATCCTGCAACTTCATTGATTAGCTCCATTAGTTCTCTGGTGGCATTTTTAGGATTCTCTATAGTATCATGTCATCTGCAAACAGTGACAGTTTTACTTCTTCTTTTCCAAATTGGATTCCTTTTATTTCTTTTTCTTCTGTGATTTCCGTGGCTAGGACTTCCAAAACTATGTTGAATAATAGTGGTGAGATACGAGTATAGCTACTCCAGCTTTCTTCTGATTTCCATTTGCATGGCATATCTTTTTCCATCCCCTCACTTTCAGTCTGTATGCATCCCTGGGTCTGAAGTGGGTCTCTTGTAGACAGCATATATATGGGTCTTGTTTTTGTATCCATTCAGCAAGCCTGTGTCTTTTGGTTGGAGCATTTAATCCATTCACGTTTAAGGTAATTATTGATATGTACGTTTCTATGACCATTTTCTTAATTGTTTTGGGTTTGGTTTTGTAGATCCTTTTCTTCTCTTGTGTTTCCCACTTAGAGAAGTTCCTTTAGCATTTGTTGTAGAGCTGGTTTGGTGGTGCTGAATTCTTTTAACTTTTGGTCGTCTGTAAAGCTTTTGATTTCTCCATCAAATCTGCATGATATCCTTGCCGGGTAGAGTAATCTTGGTTGTAGGTTCTTCCCTTTCATCGCTTTAAGTATATCATGCCACTCCCTTCTGGCTTGTAGAGTTTCAGCTGAGAAATCAGCTGTTAACCTTATGGGAGTTCCCTTGTATGTTATGTGTCATTTTTCCCTTGCTGCTTTCAATAATTTCTTTGTCTTTAATTTCTGCCAATTTGATTACTATGTGTCTTGGCATGTTTCTCCTTGGGTTTATCCTGTCTGAGACTCCCTGCACTTCCTGGACTTGGGTGGCTTATTTCCTTTCCCATGTTTGGGAAGGTTTCGACTATAATCTCTTCAAATATTTTCTGGGGTCCTTTCTCTCTCCTCCTTCTGGGACCCTTATAATGCGAATGTTGTTGCGTTTAATGTTGTCCCAGAGGGCTCTTAGGCTGTCTTCATTTCTTTTCATTCTTTTTTCTTTAGTCTGTTCCACAGCAGTGAATTCCACCATTCTGTCTTCCAGGTCACTTTTCCGTTCTTCTGCCTCAGTTATTCTGCTCTTCGTTCCTTCCAGTGTAGTTTTCATTTCAGTTATTGTATTCTTCATCTCTGTTTGTTTATTCTTTAATTCTTCTAGGTCTTTGTTAAACATTTCTTGCATCTTCTCGATCTTTGCCTCCATTGTTTTTCCGAGGTCCTGGATCATCTTCACTATCGTTATTCTGAATTCTTTTTCTGGAAGGTTGCCTATCTCCACTTCATTTAGTTGTTTTTCTCGGGTTTCATCTTGTTCCTTTATCTGGTACATAGCCCTCAGCCTTTTCATCTTGTCTATCTTTCTGTGAATGTGGTTTTTGTTCCACAGGCTGCAGGATTGTAGTTCTTCTTGCTTCTGTCCTCTGGTGGATGAGGCTATCTAAGAGGCTTGATGGGAGGGACTGGTGGTGGGTAGAGCTGACTGTTGCTCTGGTGGGCAGAGCTCAGTAAAACTTTAATCCACTTGACTGTTGATGGGTGGAGCTGGGTTCCCTCCCTGTTGGTTGTTTGGCCTGAGGTGACCCAACAGGGGAGCCTACCTGGGCTCTTTGGTGGGGCTAGTGACAGACTCTGGGAGGGCTCAGGCCAAGGAGTACTTCCCAGAACTTCTGCCAGTGTCCTTGTCCCCACAGTGAGCCACAGCCCCTCCCCCCCGGCTCTGCAGGAGACCCTCCAACACTAACAGGTAGGTCTGGTTCAGTCTCACCTGGGGTCACTACTCCTTCCCCTGGGTCCCGATGCACACACTTCTTTGTGTGTGCCCTTCAAGAGTGGAGTCTCTGTTTCCCCCAGTCCTGTCGAAGTCCTGCAGTCAATTCCCTCTAGGCTTCAAGGTCTGATTCTCTAGGAATTCGTCCTCCTGTTGCTGGACCCCCAGGTTGGGAAGCCTGATGTGGGGCTCAGAACCTTCACTCCAGTGGGTGGACTTCTGTGGTGTAAGTGTTCCCCAGTATGTGAGTCACCCACCCAGCAGTTATGGGATTTGATTTTACTGTGATTGTGTCCCTCCAACCGTCTCATTGTGGCTTCTCCTTTGTCTTTGGATGTGGGGTATCTTTTTTGGTGAGTTCCAGTGTCCTCCTGTCGATGATTGTGCAGCAGCTAGTTGTGATTCTGGTGTTCTCGCAAGAGGGAGTGAGAGCATGTCCTTTTACTCTGCCATCTTGGTTCTGTTTTTTAAAAATAAAAACATTCATCTTATTGCTTAAATTATGTATTGCTTCATTATTTTAAATATAGTAGTTTTCATAGTTATTACACTTGGCCTTTCTTGTGACTACTTTTTCTACCTTCAAATTGTCAATTTTTTGAATATCACTCAGATTTTTCAACTCAATTTCCTGGTCCTCCTGACAGTAATTCTGCTGTAGATTTTATATGTTGCTAATTCATCGGATTTCATTTGAGGTCATCTTAAGCTTCAGTTGTCTAGTTATTTTTGTCTGTGTGGTTATCTGGGGAACCCTCTGGCAATGTGATTTGAGGATAGCCAAAAACTCAGGATCTTATCGCTGTTATTCTGGGATACTGTTAGGAGAGGGGAGATGAGAGAACACTGATTATTATTGAGCTCTACGTGGCATAACCACACCCAGAACCACCTTTATTCCTTGACAGAGAAACAGCATTGGGCCATAGAGTCCCCATGTTTTAATCCTCCAGCCCTGGGAGACTTGAACAGGAAGAAGTGGAGGAGGAATGCAGGAGGTCCTACCTGTTTGCATCGACCCCTAACAGGTGTTGTTTGTGCTGTAGCAGGTGTTGTTTGTGCTATTTAGACAGCCCCCTCCCTAACCGGCACCAGAGGCCTGGGCTTTTGCTGCAAATTCCTGAGTGTAGACATAACAGGTGTCCAGGGCAGCACAAGGGAGAGGAAGGGCCTTCCTCCTACAGCTCTCACTCCCCCCACCAGTGTACCCCAATTCGAGACAGCTTGCATTCATACTGGGAGTTGGTCACATTTGTTTACTTGATTTGGTTTTTTGTTCTGGAATCGGTTTGCTTCCTAATTCTGTATATTCTCCAGGGTTGAGTTTTGGGAAGAGGTATCAGCAGCTCCATGCTACCTTGCCATGTTGGCAGGTCACTTAATTTGCCATGATCTATGAACTGATCACTGCTGGTGGAAGCCGGAGAGCTGCCAGAGCCTGTCCATTTCAGATTCCCATTGACCAGCTCTTTCTGCCCTGAACCGACCCTTCCTAGGGATGTACACTGCACCTACAATAACAACTTTCCTTCTCTTTCCTTCAGTTCTCAATTTTCTCCTTGTCACCTTCAATCTCAGTAAATGGCCAAGATTTCTGTTTGATAAAGACAGATGAAACATGAGCTCCCCTGCCCAAGTTCTTATTTATTTCTTCATATTCTTTTCTCATCCCAACCTTCCATCCATTTCTAGAGCTGAGTAGTTATTCCTGAAATAACCTTTCCACTTGTTCTCTGGATCCCATTTTCCCTGGGACAATTATCCATATTCATCTTTTATATTGTTAGCATTATTTTTGTTTTAAAATAATTTTGTTACCGTTTCCTAAAACTATATAGATTTACATAAAAACTTAAATATATAAGATAATATAAATTTTAATAGTAATAATAAAAAACAGATGTAAAATAATTGTCTTAGTTCTTGTTTGCAGGCAGAATAGAACCCGAGGCAAAAGCTTTCTGTGCTAAGCTTTATGGGGACCGAACAAAGGCGTGTGAGACAGGGAAGAAGGGTGAGCAAACACGAAGCTGTAGGTCACTGATGCTCACAGCTTTCTCAGGGAGCCTAATGCTCATTTGTGCCCTGATGTTCTCAGAGGGGCTCCATGAAGCTATTGTCCAACAAATAGTTTACTGGGGGCAAGAAAAAATAATTTATCGATTGGGTTCTTCCTCTCATTTGTCAAAGTTTATCTTGTCAGAGTGCCAACTTCCTTGCATTTTCTGTCCTCCATCATTGATCGTGTGCCTCAGCAAAAATGGGACGTCCAGGGTGGAAGTTGAGGTGCACAGGGAGGGGTGTGGAGAGGCAGGGGTGACTTGTGCTGAGACACATGAAGGACTAGGAGTTGTCACCTCAAAGGGTTGCTCTGTCTAGACAGCAAGGCAAGGGTGTCCCATGTACTGAACTCCAGCAACAGTATATAATGGGTACAAAGAATATGAGGTGGAATATCCAGGTACTCACCACCCAGATTAAGGAGTAGAATAAAACCAGTAACACTGTGGCTTCCTAGATATCTTTTCTCCATTCAAACCCTCTTCTTCCCCTTCCCAATGAAATCTATTCTGATTTTTGTATTATAATTACATTGTCAGTTGCATTTTTGAAATACGTAGTACATATTCTTAACAATATATTAATTCTGGATCTTGAACCATCTGTAAATTGCATCCTGCTCCGTATTTTTCTGTGATTTGCTTTTGCAATTGTTGAGGAAATGTAGCTAAAGGCAAAATCTCCTACCAACCCAGGAAACCTGTCCACGAAGGCAGAAGAGAAAGAAAACAATTTTATTATTGGGTAAGCATTAAAGCAGAGTGTGATGTGGATCGCAGGCAAGTGGTGTTATAATTTGGCAAAATAAGTTTACCAAGATTGTTGACTGAGTTTACCTCACATTTATGGTGTATTGTTTGTTCATTTTATTTATCATTAAGTGTAAAAGTCAGGTTTTTAAGTTTTCACTAATCTGATGTATGTAAAATATTCTCTCAGTTTTAATTTTCATGTCCCTGATTAAAAATGAGATTGGGCATATTTTCATTTATAAGGCATTCATATTTCTTCTCTTGCTCATCTTTCAATTGGTTATTTATCTTTTTCGTTTTGGTTTACAAGACTTGATTATATATTTTGATTTATGCTCTCTGAATTGCAAAAATACCTTCTAGGTTTGGAACTTGAATTTACATTTTCTTATAAAATACTTTCTGGTGAAAGATCCTAGTTTTAATGAGTCAAGTTTATTTTTCAATCATGATTTATGCTTTTGTGTCTTGTTTAAGAAAGTCATGCTCACAGGGTCCTGAAGATATTCACTTGTATATTTTTTTTCTTATTTTTCAATTTTTTCATCTATATTTACTTTTTAAATTAAAAAAAAGTTTTCATATTTAAGTCTCTGATCTTCTAAAAATGATTTTTCTCTATGGTGTGAATTCCTATTTCTCTTTTTTTATGTGTTTAATCAGTATTCCAACATTGCTGTTTTGTTAATCCATTTTCCATCATCATTTAAGCTCCTAGTTCATCTCTACTGATCAGCATCGCCTTTCCTGTCATGTGTCATGTCTCCTTGTATATAAGGGTCAATTTTAGGGCTTTTTATTCCTGAGGGCCCCACTGGGGAGCCACGTGTTCATTGGTGTGACAGGGATAAATTGAAAATTTTTGCATTTCTATTTTTAGTTTGTTTCATTCTGCTATTGATTCTCTCCTTTATCTTTCTTTGGTTTACTCTTTTGTTTTTTTTTCCAAATGACTTTTTAAAGAATCTTTTCTGCACCTTTGGTTTTCTGCATTTTTAATAGGATGTGTCTGGAGTGTGATTTTCTATATTTTTAAATCCTGTTTGTGTGTTTTATGTTTTATCATGTCTAGAAAATTCTTAGATGACATTTTTTTTTAACATCTTTATTGGAGTATAATTGCTTTACAATGGTGTGTTAGTTTCTGCTTTATAACAAAGTGAAGCAGCTATACACATACATGTATCCCCATATCTCCTCCCTCTTGCATCTCCCTCCCACCCTCTCTATCCTACCCCTCTAGGTGGACACAAAGCACGGAGCTGATCTCCCTGTGCTATGTGGCTGCTTCCCACTAGCTATCTGTTTTACATTTGGTAGTGTATATATGTCCATGCCACTCTCTCACTTTGTCCCAGCTTACCCTTCCCACTCCCTGTGTCCTCAAGTCCATTCTCTATGTGCGTATTAGACGACATTCTTGAGATGGTTTTTAGTCCAATCTCTGTATTCTTTCTGTCTGGAAGAGTGACTCAATATATTTCAGTTTCTCATTCTATTTTCTGTATCTCTTAAATTCTCCTATTTAACTGCACTGCATTTGGGTCATTTCTTCAGATTTATTTTGGTTTATTAATTCTCTTTGGTTTTGTTTCATGTGCTGTTTAACTCTTCCCTTGAGTCTTGAACTTCAATGATTATCTTTTTTAGACCTTTTTCTTGGTTCTTTGTCAAATTGGCTTGGTCATTTTTAATAGGGTCTTGATCCTTGGCTATGGTTTGATTCTTTGTTCTTTAAACATTTTATTGCTTGATTTTATCTTCTACGTATTAGATTAGATTCCTCGGGGATCTAAATCTGCTGTCTTTGTTTCTGCTGGCTCTCACCCAAGATGACTTGTTTTCATATGTATTTGTTAATTATTTTGGACTAATATTTGACTGTGGGGAAAATCCTATGGGAGCTACGTGGAGGATACTTTCCTCCAGAGAGGATTTGTGTGATCATCCTGGGTCCACCTGAATAAATATTTTGGCTTTTACTTCACAGGTCATACGTGCGATATGAAGTCAAGCCCAAGATGCATGTGGTGGCAGGTCCATGGCTAAACTATTTTTACGAGAGACCATTTGTCTTCTTTATTTCTCCCGTAGAACCAAGACTAGGACAGACAGGTTTAGCTCCCTTTGCTGCAGGGCTGAGTTGTCAGGTCATTCTTTCCCTCTGGTTGTTTCTTTGTTGGGGCTGGGGGGGACTTCAGTCCAGTTTCCATCTGCAAAGGTCCTGTCCTCAGATATCAGCATGGTGGAGCTCTAGACTTCTGTTGTTGGCATTTGTCACCAGAACATTTCCAGCTTCATATTCTCTTTATCACTCTATTTTTAGCTTATCATTATTTCTTCTTGGGGATTTTCCCAGACTTTCTTTTTAGAAGAGCAATGCATTTTAAAAATATGATTTTGTAATTTATCAAATATCAATTTTTTAATGCAGTAGGTTGGCCTAGCAAGTTCAGAGTATTAATTCCCAAACAGCCAGAAACAAATGTCTCAGTGTCTTTGCAGAAATATATATGAAACAGCATTTCAGTTACTCTGAACTTCTGGAGAAGAAGGAAATAAAGGAAATAAATAATTGCCTGGCAATGTGGGAAGGTACTTTGCAAATATCTCAACATTTTCGGAGGTGGTATGGCTAAATATCATTAAGAGAAGACATTTTACTGTAACCACAGCTTCTGAAATGCCTGCAGGATAGAAGAGGTTAATTCATTAATTCTGTTCTCTGTGTTAACTGTGAACTGTTGCCCTAAATTACTTTCTAAGGGCTGTAGATTATAGTCACATCTTCATGGAGAGGACTAGGTGTATAGAAAATCTCAATTATAGAATCTGTAATAAAATTTTCTTAGCCAAGTCTCTGTTCTAAGATCCTTCTTTCTGACACTATCTACGACATGAATGTTATCTTAGAACTGATAAAATTCAGTATCTGCTGAATAGCCTCACATTTTGAGTGTCCTGACTTAATTTTAATAATGAACCAAGTGATAACCACTCCAATAATGAAATTAAAGTGTTTTTTAAAGTAAATCTTATTAAAGATGTAAAACTCAGGGAAAACAAAATATGTTGAGTTAAATTTCTTGACACTGGAAAATTTAAATGACCTCCTGCCTTTTCAATTCATCCTGAAGACAACTATCATAGTATTAAAGTGCAGATCTCAGTACATGACCCTTCCTTTACTCAAGGAACTTTAATTTCTGTTTCTAACTTCTTGCCAGAAATTTCTATGTGGATGCTCAATTTACAGTTAAATGATACCTATCTGAACTGAGCTTACTTACCCCCATTAAATCAAGATGTATTGAAGTCTTCCTTTATGTTTTATTCTGTGCAAGGCAAAGTGAGTCAAAGATGGATTAGCCGTGGTACTTACGGTCCAGGTGACTTTCAGCCCAGTGGGGGTGGGTAGGAGGGACAGAACGCATGTTTAAAACGAATCACATGGTACGGTAAGGGCTAAAGTGGAAATTTATACAAGTGATCCTTTCTCTTTCTCAATTTTCACAGCATTTTATCTTTATCTCTCATGACTTTATTACTTTCAGCTTTTAGTAGTTTTCTCCTCTGACTTCTATGACTTCAAACTTTTTGAGGTGCAAAGTATAGATATTATGTTGTGTGCTTTTTAAGACAACTATTTGGGCAGTTTTAGGATTACAGAAAAATTGACGGGGAGGGACAGAGATACCCCATTTACCCCTTCCCCCCCACCCCCCAACCCCAGCTTCCCTCACCACAGTGGTACATTTGTTACCACTGATGAACCTACATCGAAACATCAAAATTACACCAAGTCCATAGTTTACGTTCGTGTTCTTTCTTGATGTTGTACTTTCTTTGAGTTTGGGCAAATATATAATTACATGTATCTACCATTAGAGTATCAAACAGCATATTGTCACTGCCCCGAAAATCCTCTGTGTTCTGCTTATTCAGCCCTCTCTCCCCCATCATCTCTTTTTAAATTCTCTAAACCCCCATCATCTGTTTTTAAATTCTCTAAACCCCATCATCTGTTTTTAAATTCTCTAAACCCCCATCATCTCTTTTTAAATTCTCTAAACCCCATCATCTCTTTTTAAATTCTCTAAACCCCCGTCATCTCTTTTTAAATTCTCTAACACCTTTAGCTGAGTGCCTTGCATGGAAAAGTAACAATAACAGAACAACAGCAGTAACACCAGTAACAATGTAAATCACTTCAATAGTGTTAACTGTGTTAGTCTCTGTTCTAGGATTTTGTAAGTATTAACTCATTTAAGCCACACAACAACTCTCTACTGGGCTCTATCACTGTCCCCATGCAACGAATGAGGAGACTAAGGCACAAGTTAAGTGAAATAACTTGCTCAGACTCGCTTAGCTAGTAATGCAGAGCCCAGAGCTGGGCTGTAGTCAGTAAATATATTTTGGAAACATAATTAATATCAGGTAGCTGTTTAAAGAAAAACTTAAAGTCAGAAATTCTACATCTAATACTAATGCATTTTCCTTCGGTGTTCAGGTTACATAATTGGTGGAGACTGTAAAACTATATCTGTATTAGAGATTTTATTTATCTGGTGGGAAACTCCTTAGTAGTGTTTTTGCCCTAAGACATAAAAGATTGACACATTTTACCCCCAGCAATTCAAGTTGGATTGTCCTCAAAGGACAGAAACTTCATCAACATGCTGGACATTTCTTGTGTTCTACATGGAAGCTTCCCCAATTCTCTGAATATAAATAAGCTTTACCTGCAATACGTAACAGCTGACTTTATAACTTACATATTAATGGAATATGCTAAACTGAAAGTCATTTAAAACCTGAACTTTCCGCCCTCTTCGTCTTTTACCTTCAGGCCCGAAGGTAATCAGTTTGTTAGAGTTAGAAGGGACTTTGGATCATGTGGTCCAACCAACTCCTTTTATGCAGAAGCAAGCTACAGTTCAGAGCAGCTCTGATTCCCATGAGGCCACGCCGTGTAAGTTAAGAGAGAACAGAAATGAGGACAGTCCTGTTTAGAGATGAGATGGACACGCACAAAACAATCGGAGGCATGTTTGGAGGATAGCATGAGCTTTTACTGTGGGGAAAAGAAATGTACACCATTCTCTGTATTCAAGTAATGTACAGTAGGGAGAAGATAATGCAGGGGCCACAAGGTACTACATTACAGAGCAGACTTATAGGGTCCACACAGGTGATAGAGGCTGGTTTATATGGAATTACAGAGGAATAAGGGGTGCATTGTGGCTGTTGTATTCAGGAAAACTGCTCATTCATTTATTCATTTGATCATTCATTTTTATTTAGCATATGCTCTAAGTCCCACTCTACATGCTGGAGAATCAGTGATGAGCAAGACAGACATGCTTTGTCCTCACAGAGTTTATAAACTTATTGAGATAGATAGGTCTTCATTTATTTCTGCATTGTTAACAATGAAAATTCAGAATAAGCAAAGGCTGTTTATTCAGAGCTTGCTATAGCAAGCCACTGCCATCACTTGAATTTGACAGAGACCCAAAGACAGGCAGAGGAGCGGGAAAACTATAAGAGAGAAAAAGGGAAGGCTTCATATGTGCCCTGATTGAAGGCTGTTGGCAGGGGAAGCTGTAGGCAGGCTAATAAAAGTGGACACCTTATGAGGTTAGCTAGGGGTACATGTTTGGCTTTGTCCAGTTGACTCTACGTTGGCAGTGGGTCAAAAATTAGGGAAGCAGTTATTAACACTGGTCATTTAGGGGCCAGTTTGTTACAGAGGTTATTGTTTGGCTTCCTGGAATGGCTGTTAGAGATTGTAGTCTGACTTCTGACAAGTCTGATTTGTAGAAAATAGGTTGGCTTCCGGGGCTGGTTGCTACAGAGTGTGGGTCAGAGTTCTATTTTTACATGTGACCTAGACACTATTTATTTACTTAGTCTCCACCAAGAAAACAAATGCTCTGAATCATATAAATAAATGCTACAAAAATAAAAAACCAGGGAAAGGAATAACGTGTGGTCAAAAGGTGAGAAGGATGTTATTTCAGACAGGGTAGTTGGAGGAGGCTTCTCTGAAAGTAACATTTGAGTAGAAATTTGAATGATGTGAATGACAAAGCCATGAGACTTCGGGAGGTAAGTGGAGAAGAATGTTTCTGGTGGAGGACAAAGCAGGTGTTGTAAAGGGTCAGTGGTGGGAAGAGCCTGGAGAGTGTTGAAGACAGTGAGGATTGTTCAGAGAGCTGGGGCTGGGGGATTGGTGTCCTCTAGATCTTACTCTAAGGTCATCAAAAGGCATTGGCAGTGAGATGACTTAATTGCTAAAGGTCAGGTTGGCCACCATGTGAAGAATCGTAGGTATGCAGTCAAATATGGAAGCAGGGAAAACAGTTAGAAAGCTAATGGTGAGAACAAGTTTGAGCAGGATATTTAAGACTGAGCAGAAGGATGGAAAGGGTGTTTCAATGTGAAGGAGTAGTCTGAGCAAACTTGGAGGCAGTAAAATATGACGGGAATGGAGAGGAATTCAGACTGACGGGAGAGCTTGTGTTCTGGGTGAGGGGGTGGCTGAAAAATTGAGACTAGTCTAAGGCAAAATTGCACGGAATACAGGTTTTGTTAATTAGGAAATAAGCATCTGTTATGACAATAATGTAACTAAAACTTTGGTTTAGGACATTTTATTTCTTCGTAGTTGTATGATGGGTGAGGGAGGAGGAGATTGTTAGAAGGAACACTGGTGCTGAAGTTCTCAATAACCTGGGTATGAGACATTCCTGAAATAGAGGAAACAGAGGGAATCAAGGGAAGCAATGTTTTTTGTTTGAAAAATTCCCAAGGTTGAAGAAATAATTCTACCACATGGGATAATACCACTTCGTATGTTACAATGCACTGTTGTAGCAAAAACACAGCTCTTAACATCAGCCATTTGAGCTGGGCCATGCATAATTGCAAATAATAGGGAACAGTCATAAAGCAATAAGATTCTGAATAATGTAAGACACTCTTTCAGGCAACATTTGGCCTGGAGGATACAATGCCCATGCCTAAAGCTAGAAAGGTCTAAAAAACACATCACCTTGTGCAGAAGAAAATCTGTGGTGGGAGGGATCATGTAGAAGTTAGAGGTGAGTTTCAAAGCACATTTGTTTCCAGGCGGTCTTTTTCTCTGTGCATTTTAAAATAGCTGAATTTGGACTGCAAATAAAATTCCAAGTCATTTTTCACAGGCAATATTAGAACTTTCCTCTGGCGAAAACTCTGGTAAGCATAATTTTTAAGCATATGCCTGTCTGTATGTAAACCTTTGCTAATATTTCAGATTATTCCCTTAGGAAATATTACTAGAAGAGAAATGAATGGGTCATTTCTAGTTAGTTTTGTTCCTAACAGCTCTTGCAGCATTCTTGAGAATGTAGGAAATTCAAGAGGTGGAGAGTCTTTTATTATTCCTTTCAAATGCAAATGTGAGAAGTTCAGACATGAATTATAGAAGCACATCAATGGCTGGCACAGAATGAAATAATAGTGATCACTGGAGTGACTACTAATTCGAACAAGGGTTTTTACATATTATCTTCTTTAATCCTCAAAGCCTGTCCTATGAGGCAGGTATTTTTATTCTCACGTTGCAAGTGTGGAAACTGAGGGTTAGCCCAAGGTCTTCAAACCTCTACACTTGCTTCCAGAGTCTGTGGTCTTAATCTGCCGACAAACAAATCTAGACAATAACTTGAGTGGGTAGGTACACCCTAGCCATTCGTGGCTAAGGGCTTCATCCTCATGAAGGAATTATTCTCACCTTAAACACTCCTGCCATCTTCCTCCCAGCCTTAAATATTCTGCTGAAACTCTTTCTGTCACATTTTGTTTCCTAACTGTTCTGTTTGCTTCCACCTTGTTCTGTGTTAACCCTAAAACTATAACCACAAGTTTACGTTCACTTAGTTTATAGCTCAGTCTCTAGTGTAAGTGCAGTAGTTGTGAAATAATTATTTTGTTGTCATCATAAAATATGTTGAAAAGACCCTGAACAACTAAACATTTTTGGTACAATCTTTACACAACCTTGGCCCCTAGATGTTTCTCCCCACCCTCTTGCTAAAACCCAAATTGTCCACTAACAGCTGCTAAGCTGCCGTCTTACTTCTGGTGCCCTGCCCCATGGTTAACCCAACCTATTTCCCCAAACCTTCTGAGAATTTGAACAACAAACAGTTCTCAGAATAGGGGTTGGGTTTTCTCCTTTCTGAAGGAATGAAAGATTTTCTTTAGATATTTTAGGGACATACTTGTCATCTCAACTGACACGATTGACTTGTTTTAGCCCTAGTTTGGCTAAAACCATGTGGTTGGTGGTCTTATGCCTCAGTAATAATATTAAAACAGCAGTAAAATCACTTACTGAGCAATTACTCAGTACCAGGCTCTGAGCAGTCTCTGTACACTATTTCTTAGAAGAAATGCCTGCGATACACTGAGGATCTTGTTTTGAAAACAATGAAACTGAAGCTAAAAGAACTCCTGGAGTCACACACATGGTGAGTGTCAGAGCTCAGTTTCTAAGCCACATGTACTTGACTCCAAAGCCTGGATTCCTAACTTCTGCAGAGCCTGTATTTGTCCAGTCAAGACACCCCTTAAAACAACTACAATTTCAAACCGAAGGCATAATTCAGTTATGCTTAATTGTTTGTTATGTAACCAGATGCTTAAATGTATAGTGAAATTTCCTGTTTGGTCAGCAAATTATATTTCAAATGGGTCTTCTGTTGGCTCTACTTACTCTCAGAATGCTTTCATCTGTGTAAAAACAATTGTGACTATAATATCTTTTCACAACTGAAAGGGAAAGAAAGCACTTTACTGGGCCTAAAAGTCCATTAATTTGCACTTCAATTATATTCATACTTTTGGATGAATCCAAACACATCTCTTTTATAGCTTGAAAGCACGAATTTGTTACTTATTTAAATTTTAAGAAAATCGTCAAGATGACTTGACAATACATTTGTCTAAATGACTTGGACATTTTTTGTTAGAAGATCATTTCATTGATACTTTCCATAAATGTCTTTATTAAATAATACATGAGCCACTTTTTTTAGCCATTTGTTCGTGCTTTTACTGAGATTGAGCCAAATGACCAGCAAAACCTTAGCTAGTAAAGACGAAACAAAACCCCTCACACCTGTGGGTCCTTGCTGTCAACCGAGTCCTTAATATCTAAAGGGCAGCTTTAATCTGTTGCTACTTTCCAAAGATGATTTGACAGTTTTGTGCCATCTGCCAAGGATGTTGTTTGCTAAGCTTTAGGTTACAAATCCTCTAACTCTCATTTTGTTCAGTCTTTCTGCGTGTTATGTTGTTAATACTAAAGTCCAACAGAATGGCCACAATCCTAATTATCTGCTGTGCTGTCATTGTGGGGATGGGTTTGCATCAAAGCTATTAAAGTATCAGTAAGCATTTAAAAAGGGCAGGATTTTTTTTTTCAAAACTCTTTTTCTTAAGCTTTTTGTTACTGGAGATACTGAATTATACTCGGGTCATAGATAATTCACAAAATATAAATGTTGATAGCATTTTCATACTTTTTAATAAATCAGTGCACGGTGAAACCATTTTCTGCACTTTTATAGGAGAATCAGAATGCTTTGTAAGAGTTTACAATTGCTTGGAAAGTTGGAATCAGAATGTGTAAGTGGATTTTTTTTTCAAGGAAGAGTATATACTCTTATGTTCCTTAATTTTCTTAATTCTAATGGGAAGGAAGGAGAAAGGAAAAGGAGACTGTTACTTACTCTATTAATGTGGCTTCTCCTACAGAAAATGCTTTTATATAAGCTCATAACAAGCCTAGAGAAAAGGTAAAGTTAGAAAACATAGTTAGAATTTTAGGTCAATAACATATTTATCATATGAGGCTGCACACATTTAAAAATGTACTAAGCTCTTTTAAGAATTTTCCTAAGTCCATTCACTGTTTTATTAAATGGTAAGTTTTCCAAGAATTAATAATACAGCAACATTTCCTGTCAGTGAGAAGACTGAAGAGAGTGGAAGCGTTTAAAGCCATGACTACCTCCTAAAATATTAATTTTAATCTTAAATTCGAATTAACGGCATCTGAGGAATTGACTTTTTTTTTTTTTTTTTTTGCTGTACACGGGCCTCTCACTGTTGTGGCCTCTCCCGTTGCAGAGCGCAGGCTCAGTGGCCATGGCTCATGGGCCCAGCCGCTCCGCGGCATGTGGGATCTTCCCGGACCGGGGCACGAACCCGTGTCCCCTGCATTGGCAGGCGGACTCCCAACCACTGTGCCACCAGGGAAGCCCCTGACTTATTTTTTTTTTAAGCCTCTGTCCATGTTGCTGGGCTGGCCATGGCCTGTTTGCTCTCTGATTCCTTCCCAGCTTTTCTCTTGCTTGGCAGTGTAGGGATCAACAACATTGGGCTGATTTTTTTTCCCCCAGGTGATGTTGGCTTCCAGTTGGGCCTGGCAAATGGGAGGCTGGAGGGGCAGTGGGCAGGGATTAGATGGCAGTGGGAAGAAAAAGCCAGGGTATCCCCATACTGCTCTCTCCCCTGTGCCCACCCCTGATCTACCTCTGCCAGCTGCTCTATCCCCTCATGTGTCCCCTTTGTGCCTGGCAGGCTCACTGTTGCTTTAGCTACTACTTGGTGATTGGCATCCCTGGACTCTGATAACATCAGAGCATCTTTGTGGGTGTTACTAGTTAATATGAGGTCATACTGAAATACAGAGAGGTCCTCAGTCCAATGGCTGGTGTCCTTATAAAAAAGGCCATGTTACTACAGAGGCAAAGATCAGAGTGATGTATTTACAGGCCAAGCAACACCGAGGATTGGTGCTAGCAAGCACCAGAAGCTAGGAGAGGGGCATGGAACAGATTGTCCCTCAGGAACTCTAGAAGGAACCAATGTTGCCAATATAGTTTATTTTAAGCTTATGGCTTCCTGAAGTGTAAGAGAATAAATTTATGTTGTTTAAAGTCACCAAGTTTGTGGTACTTTGTTACAGCAGCCCTAGGAATCTAATATACCTACTGTTTTCAGTATCTGTTATTGTCATTCTTACTTTCTTCTTAATTTATGTTAGGCCAAGGCTGCTGATTTTCCCCATGATTGGGACCAGGTAATTAGCATAGTTGGTCTAATGAAAAGCAAGCCATGACCTTAGAAGGGCTGGTACAATGACATTTCCCCTAAGCCACATTAATCTAAAGACATGTCAATTCAGTAATCTAATCTAAAAGTGCATTTCTCTAGGAACACTACATTAAAAAAATATTTAGTGATATATACAAAAATATGTAATATATCTGTAAGTTGTGAAGCACAATAAGCTGAGAAACCATCACTAAATTTATGAACTGGAACAGAGGTTGCTCATGTATTTCCTACAGTATCACAGATTGTTTTTGCCTGAGTATAATTAGATGATCATAGCTCTATTTTAATACTTTATAACGTTATGTTGTAATATATTTCATTTTTCTATCCCTACTGTAGCATAGTGTCAGGAGTATTAAATGCTATTACTGTTATTTTCGTGAGTGATATTTGGATTGGAGGTCTAGAGACCTGGACTTCTGGAGTCCTGATTTATGTAATCAGCACTTCCACTAAGGAAAGGTCCAACTGAGTAACGATGAAGTTTCTCTCTCTCCTCTCTCTCTTTAGCATTTAGTAAACCTAATTCCAACACAGTTATTCAAATAATCCAATAAAAAATTATATATTGGCATTCTCAAAATCACCTTACTTTCTAAATATGATTTCAGATAATTTTCAGCCCTAAATTTTGTGATTGTATACTTGATAGTGACTGTTTATGTCACCAGGCTTAGTCAGATGAATTTCTGTGGATGAGAAAAACAATTCGGTAAAATGTTTTTCTTAAGTGTTTCTTAAACCTCAATTTATTTTCATGTTTCTATATTGTGATTTGATGTTGTAAAAATTTCTTCTAGGTCTTTTATAGTTCCAAGTCTTTAATCAATTTTAGTTTGTGTATGGTGTAATAGAGTGGTCAATTTCATTCTTTTGCATGTGGCTGTCCAGATTTTCCAATACCATTTATTGAAGAGTCTATCCTTTCCCCATTGTATATGCTTGACTCCTTTTGTTGTAGTAAATTGATCATATATGCATAGGTTTATTTCTATGATCTCTGTTTTGTTTCATTAATCTATATGTTTGTATACAAATACCCTACTGTTTTAACTATTATAGCTTTGTAAAGTAGTTTTAAATCAGGAGCATGATGCCTCCTGCTTGGTTCTTTTTCAAGATTGCCTTGGCTATTTGTGTGTGTGTGTGTGTGTGTGTGTGTGTTTCCATACAAATTTTAGGATTATTCTGTTTCTTTGAAAAATGCTATTGGAAATTTGCTAGGGATTGCATTGAATCTGTGGATTGCTTTGGGTAGTATGGACATTTTAACAACATTCTTTTAATCCATGAGGCTTACATATAACAACTTATATCTATAACAGTCTATTTTAAGTGGATTTTAACTTAAATTTTATTTTACCTTAAGTTTGGCCCCATTCTAAAGTTCAGTGTTTTTACTTTCTTCCACATTTGTATGTTTCTGTTGCCATATTTTACATCTTTTAATCTTGTGTATCCTTTAAATAATTACTGTAACTGTTGCTTTTTTATACTACTTTTGTCTTTTATAATAGCTGTATAAATGACTAATCCACTACCTTTACTCTATATTTATCTTTCCCATGAGATTTATTTTTTCATGTTTTCTTGCTTCCAATTAGCACTCTCACACTAATTAGTTCTTTCTCATAAAAATATTTTTTAAAAACAAATCTATTTTTATGACTTGACATTTCTCTATTGACATACCCATCCCCAAAACACCCAATAAATTATGCATGCTCACTTTAAGGAATTATCACTAAGTGTATAACCACCATCTAAGTAAAAAACCGATTCTTGCCAACATCACATAAGACCCTTTAATGCCCTCTCTCAATCTTCCTATTTTCTTTCTAAAAATAACCACAATCTTGACGTTTAACACTATGGTTTAGTTTCACCTTTATCAGCTTTAGTATATTTATATAATTGGAATCATATGTTTATTATGTGGCTCTGATTGTTGTTGACTAATGTGCTGATGTGATTCATCCAAATTTTTGTGACTAGCTATAGTTAATTTATTTCATATATATACATACATGTATACATGTATAATTTCTTACAATAGTTAAGATTTCTTTTGACTGCTGTTTGCATGGTATACATTTTTCCATCTTTTTATTTTTTGGCCTTTATGGATCCTTATATTTAAAGTCAATCTCTTCTAAGCAACATACAATTTTTGTTGATTTTAATTCCAACTTGACAATATTAGTCTTATCCTTGATAAGTTTAGTTGATTTAAATTTATTTTAATTGGTAGTTAGGTTTGGAGTTTTCTATTTGATTCATATTTTTAATGTTCCTTTTACCTTCTCTTTTTGTATTAAATATTTTTGTTATTTCCCCTGTACTACAAATTATTATACATTCTTTTAATATTCTTTTACTGATTACCATAGAAATGCTACTGTACATCATTGCCTTATTACTAACTAATAAAGAGTATTAATTTTACCATTTCCCTAATATGGATAGAATCTTAGAATCTCTAACATTTTTTTTACCTACTTTCTACCTTTTATTCTTTTGTATTTTTCTACATATAATTAAAATTTCACAAAATATCACAATTATAGTCAATTATCTGGGTTCATCCTTATTCATTCATATGTATTATTTGCATAGTATTAACATTTATTTATATGTTCATATATATCTAGTATTCATTTATAGTTATTTTTACTGGTAATCTTCATTTTCTCTTGGTTTACACATTTTCTTCTGGAATAATTTTTCTTCTGCCAGAGAAGCCTCATTACTATTAATTTTTTCATAACTGAAAGGAAGAAAAACTCAGTCATTGGTTGCACATTTCTTTGTTAACCTTTATTTTAAAAAATTATTTTCAATGGATATGGAATTCTAGGTTGAGGGTTATTTTGTCTTAGGCCTCTGGAATTGTCTTTCCATGTCCTTCTTATTTTTATCATCACTGTTAAGCATTCTGTCATTATTGTTCCTTTGAAGGTATATTTTCCCACATTGTTTACTTTTAAGTTGTATTTGTCTTTGGTTTATTGTGCTTAGGATCTACAGAGCTTCTTGAATCTGTGGATTGAAGTCTTACATTAATAAGTTTTGGAGTTAGCTCATGCATTAACTGTTCAAGTATTTTTTTTCCTGCTCCATTCTTTCCTCTCGTTTTGGTACACCAATTATACATATGATAGATTTTTTGAGCATTTACCATTTGCCTGTTGTACTCTGTTCTTTTATTTTTTTCCCCCATTTCTTTCTCTTCATCTAGTTATTTTTATTGACTTGCTTTACAATTTACTATTCTCATGTTCTGTGTTCAGTCTGTTATTTAATCTATCAATTGAGTTCTTTATTTTATATATTCTGTTTTGCAATTTTCAGTTCTAGATTGTCCATTTGATTCTGTTTTGTAGATTCCAATTTTCTATTAAATTTCTCCATTTTATCTATTTGATCCATATTTTCTTTCTTTAACATATCAGAGTCTTTACTAAGTCTATCGTTTATCTGTCCATTTCTGTTTACCATTTCTTTTTCAATTTCAGTAACATTTTCTTTGCTGTTCTAGTAATTTTTAAGTTATATGTTCACCATTTACATATGTTGGGCATATAAAGAATGGTAGAGATTCCTGATGTTACAAACTTCCACTAGAGAGGATTCTTTCTTATGTTGTGCAGATAAGAGTGAGAATATTGTTATCTCAATCCAGTTAAAAATTGAACTGGGTTGAAGCTGAGTTTAAGTTTAAGTTACACAGTCTACCTCTGGCTCATCTTTGTTCAAGGATATGGCTCTCCCAGACCTCCGGTTTAGAGCCTGGATGGTCTTATTTTTCTTAGGTGTGAAATATTGTTGTAGTTCCAATTCTGTGCTTCAGAGCCAAATCTCCAGGCTCGCACCCTGCATATTTTCAAAATTTGACAAATATTGAAAGAAAAACTTGACAGTGTGCTTGAAGCAAGTTTTTGTTTGCCTAAGCACTGAGAAACTAAGAATTTCAGTCTCCTTCTAGATTTTGACCTATGTCGTCTTATACCTTATAAACCTCAAAATTCAGAAAATCTCCTGTTGAATATATGAACTATTGTTTTAGTTCTCAAGTTTTCAATTTGCCACACTATTTCTTTAATTACTTAAAGCTTTTCACTTTTTTCCCCATTAGGGGCTCTGTTCTTAGGCAGACTTGAAACTTGGACAAATCAGACCCTGAGTCTACAAAAGAAATTATTTCATGTTCCATGGGAAAAGTAATCTGATGTTATTAGCTCCCCTGAGAGAATTTCTTCTCTTAGATACTTCTTAGAATTCTCCTTAGAATTTTATTTCATCTAATTCTTTGCTTCCACAGATTCTGAGTACCCTTTTAAAACATGCTTTGAATAATTAATTTTTTACTAGTTGTTGCTGCAGGAGCATTGGCCTGCTGTGAAATACCGATAAACTGAAGTTTGTCTGGATTGGTTATTTTTATTATCCTTCTTCCCCTCTTTGTTGGATTTTTAGTTATATAGTCATTTCTCTACTTTAGTTTTTACCCTACTTATTACAGCATACACTTTTACCTTATTCTTAATGTCTAGACAGTGAAAGGTGTTTTAGCTAATTTTGCACAAAAAACCATCACAAAACTTAATGCCCTAATCCAATAATTTATTATTAGTCTCATGTTTCTGTAGAGACTGGACTTACCTGGAGAATTCTCACTTGGATTCTCTTATGGTTCTAGTCAGATGATTACTAGAGCTAGAATCATTGGAATGCTCAACTGGGCTGAGTGTTTTCGATGGTTCACTCACATGGTCAGCAGTTGATGCTGGTTGGGAACTCAGCTGGGGTTGTCGATCAATTAAGTTCTTTCCTATGACGAAAAGTTCTTCTATAGTAAATAGTCTCCAAAGATGTCCTCCTCAGTGAATCATGTCCCCCAGTATTCACAGCATTGTATATTCCCCTACCTTTGAGTCTAGACTAACACTTTGACTCAGTTTTTCCAGTAGACTATGGCAAAAATAATGCCATATTGTTACTGAGTCTCTTGGCATGTTATCCATGAAGTGCTTATTTTTGGAATTCACTTAGCATGATACAACAAGTTGGGTGGAAGGACCATGGAAAAGCACTCAGGTTGATATTCCCTTCTTAGTTGATTTTGAACTCCAATTTTTGGTCCACTAGCCTCCTGAATCTTTGTAAAGCCCTGCTCAGCTACTCTTCCTCTTTTCTGCCTCTTTTGGACTTAGAAAATATCCCCAGGGGGGAAATAGCCTCAAATGCTAGCTTCATCTCTTTGGATACTCCTCTTTATCCAGGTCTTGGCCATGCAGGTTTTTTTTAATGCCTCATTAGCCACTTGTTGCTGATTATAGATCTTTAAAACATTTTATGCAGCTTTCTGGTTTTTCTCTGCAGGAAAGTTTGCATTGTCACTACAAGAACTAAATAAATATAAATTTCACTTATAAGTGAAATGAACCACAGCAACTGCGAAGTGAACTTATTATTCCATGTATGCTTAGTGTTATTAAATCTGAGTTTTCTGTGATTTTAAAGAAAGCAATTTAAATTGAACAGTGTGTACTTTGACCTGAGTTTAATTTTTATAACGAAGGTGAAACACTTTTCTCCATACCTCATTTTTCTTTTTGCAAAAGCATGAACCATTTAGAAGCTTGGTGTGCTATATTCCTCTTCATCTGCATTTATCCTGTCTCTTGTAGTTCTACATCTAAATACAACTTGTAATGTAGAATAAAAAAAAGGACTTCCCTGGTGGCGCAGTGGTTAAGAATCCACCTGCCAATGTAGGGGACACAGGTTCGAGCCCTGGTCCAGGAAGATCCCACATGCCGCGGAGCAACTAAGCCTGCGTGCCACAACTACTGAGCCTGCGTGCCACAACTACTGAGGCTGTGTGCCACAACTACTGAGCATGCGTGCCTAGAGCCCATATTCTGTAACAAGAAGCCACCGCAATGAGAAGCCCGTGCACCACAATGAAGAGTAGCACCTGCTTGCCACAACTAGAGAAAGCCCACGTGCAGCTTTCCTATATATTTTTTTAAACTTATAACATTGAACTTCTAACATCTCATTAGGACAATCAGAAGGCTTTTCCTCTGCCTCATTCCAATATCATTAGCCATTCAACAGAATGTACGGACCCTTTGTATTGAGTAGAGATAGGACTCTGAGGATGATGATAAAAGAAAAATTGTTTTGATTTTTTTCCCCTTGATTTTGTTCTCAAATTCTCTTTTCTTGTAGTTCATACATTTTGATTTTGGGGCTTATGTTGGCAGGGTGACAGATTTTTAATAGCAAAGTCATGTGGAAATATTTCTGATAAAACCTGGAGAACAAATCTTTCCAACACAGCCACTTGCCTACTATGTAGGTTAATTCCTTGAAGCTGTACCGTCTTGATAACTCATTGTACTTTAATACATTGCATTGGAATCCTCTACTTATGTTTCTAAGTCCACTGTGCAAATAAAATTTCCTCAAGGACAGTGACCATTCCTATTCATCTTCTATCCCCAGTACCTAAACACAACTGTCATATAGTCAGTGCTCAATAGATGTACATTGATCTGACCTGATAGGAAGCACAAGCTGCAGTTTTGAGATGAGTTATTGAAAGATTTTTAACAGTTTAGGTCCTGTGGCTCTTAAGTATGAAGAAATAAATATAAATAGCAGAGAGTTTAATTACTTATTCATCTTTTTTCTTTATTTTAATTGAAATATAGTTGATGTACAATTTTGTTAGTTTCAGGTGAGCTACACAGTGATTCAACATTTATATACATTATGAAATGATCACCACCATAAGTCTTATAACTGTCTGTCCCCATACCAAGTTCTTAATATATTACTGACCATATTCCTTACACTGTATACTACATTCCGTGGCTTATTTTATAGCTGGAGGTTTATACCTGTTAATCCCGTCTACATATTTTACTTCCACCACCACCTGCCCTCCCCTCTGGCAACCCACCAGTTTGTTCTCCTTATCTATGAGTTTGTTTTCATTTTGTTTTGTTTTTCTGTTTTTTTTTAGATTCCACGTAAAAGTGAGATCATGAGAGTTTAAATATTTTGCTCAACGATAAGGACAAATCATCTAGTATTTTCTGGTATAAAACAGGGCTTAATTCAATATCAACTGATTGCAATGGTCATTAAGTAAAAGGAAAAAAATGAACATTAAGTTGGCAGGAAAAAAAGCACTCACTGCATTTCTCCACCAATCCTATTGTTTTCTTTTGCTAGATCTCTCCCTACTTTCTCTAATTTCTCTTCTAATCATAGTCATCAACTGACATTATTTGATCCCCACCTAGCACTAAGTGTTAGAAATACAAAATCAGATTATATTTTCAAAGGCATATATTGATCACTTATTTGCCAGATATTACCTTAGGAACTTATGATACAGTAGAGACCAGAAGCAGATATTGTCACTACTTTCTTGGAAGAGTTGATAAGGCAATCACTGTATTTGATTGCACAAGTGATGTGTAAATAGAAAACGCAGCCAAATAAGCTTCATAGATTTGAAAAAAGTCATTATTGCTGAAGACTGATGGGATTAGGTCTCAATGTAGAAGTAGAACTTGAACAGTGACATGATTTTTAAAAGTTGAAAGATACACTGGTTAGTTAAAATGCTTGGAACTTTGACCAACTTGAAGTCTAGTTTGAAGCATGATCCCATAAAATGACAAATTGATACATTAGACACCAAAACTTAAAATGTTTACTTTTCGAAAGATATTAAGAGAATGAAAAGATTGAGAGAAAATATTTAAAAATAACATGTCTGATAAAGGACCTGTATCCAGAATATATTAAAGAAGTATCAAAACTCAATAATAGAGCAAACAACCTAATTTGAAAAATGGGCTAGCGATTTAAACAAAAGACATACAGATAGAAAATACACACTTGAAAAGATGTTCATCATTTATCTTTAAGGAAATGCAAGCGAAAACTACAATGGATACAACTTAAACACACCTTTTAAAAAGGTTGAGCATATCAAATGCTGGTGAGGAGGGAGAAGAACTGGAATTCTCATACACTGCTGGTAGAAATATGAAATAGTGAGACCTACCGCATGATCCTATCCATTCCCCTCCTGGGTATTCACCCAAGAAGAATTGAAATGTATACCCATACAGAGACTTGCACATAAACATTCATGGAACCTTTATTTGTAATTACCCCAAAGTAGAAAGAACCCAGGTATCTATTGCAGTGTGTCTATGCGATAGAATACTATTCAGTAGGAAAATGAGGTGACCTATTGATACATCAAACAGCATGGATAAATTTCAAATACATTGAGTAAAAGCTAGACAAAAGGAGTTTGTACTCTGTGTTTCCTTTTATATAAAATTCTAGAAAATTCAAATTAATCCATGGTGATGGAAAGCAAGTCAGTTGTTGCCTGGTGTATCATTATTTACTATATAACAATATCATTAGCAGCTTAAGACAACATCCATTTATTATCTTATGCTTTCTGTGGGTTAAAAGTCTGGGCACAGCTTAACTGGGTCCTCTACAAGGCTGCAATCAAGGTGTTGGCCAGGAATGGGCTCTCATTTGAGGCCAGACTGGGGGAGGGTCAGATTCCAAGTTCATGTAGTTACTGGTTCATTCAGTTCCTTGCAGGCTGCAGAGCCGAAGACATCACTTTCTCTCTGGTTTTGGACTGGAAGCTTCCCTCAGTTCCTTGCCTCATGGCCCTCTCCATATGGCAGCTCACAAATTGGCAGGTTGTTTCCGCAAGGCCAGCAAGGGAGAGATTAGGTGGACATTACAATCTATGTGCACAATCATGTATATCCTATCACCTTGGCCGTATTCTGTTGGTTAGAAACAAGTCACAGGTCTAGCCCACACTCAAGGGGAGGAGATTATGCAAGGGCATGAACAACAGGAGGCCACCTCAGAGTCTGTCCACCACATTTGGGGATAGGAGGACTGCTGAAATGGGGCATATATTTACAGAGGGGCAGAGGGAAGCTTTTGGAGGTGATGGATATATCACTTTATTGTGGTGATTGTTTCATGGGTGTACACATATGTCCAAACGTATCATTATATAGTAAAATAGTTTATTGACGGCAATATATAAAAATCTGTTAAAAAAATTATATTTGCTTATATATCCAGATTCAAACTGAAGCCAAGTAAGGATAAAAAGGTGAGAAAAAACATAAGCGTTTCCTTAGCTGCAGACAAGTGAGCCTATGTAATGACCTTGACTGTTCTCTAGATGAAACTGTACTAATGACATTAATGCAGTCAGCTTTCTGTAAAGAAATGCAAAGTATACAAAACATTAGTGCCACTGATACCAATTCACATGTTACAAAAATTATGAGCACTTGTGGTTTCTGTCTTGTAAGCAATAATGAACAATGCAATTTATATATAGTTTGACTAGCAAGTAAATTCCCCACATAAAGTATGAACTGAATAAAAAAGTAACCTGTCACATTCATGAAGCTGGAATTAGAGCTCTTAGAGAAGGTATATTATTTAAATGTCAGAAAGCAAGTTCTTTTTCATTTTATGTAATGAAATTATGAAAATTTGTTTTACAACATGGAAAGCATGGTATAACTTGATAGAAATGTGAGTATTAAAATTGGGTCACTTTTATGTTTACTGCTAATTTTGAAAGTGTATGGGGGAATATATCATCAAAGAAGGAAAGAATGAAAGCACATAGCAGTGTATTGCTTTCTGATGAGAAGAAATACTCACAGGTCAATATAGCCTGTTTATGAAAATAGAATCAAAATGATTTCATTCATGATAGGAAAAGTAATTAACAACTGAGTACTGACCCTCTGTTAGGAAAATATGGTAGGCATTGATATTGTGAATTGAGTATTCAATTTTTATGAAATCCTATGAGTTATTTTTTAAAAGGCAGGAATATGGGCCTGACATCACATTGAATCATCCACGGTGATACTGGATTTCCAATGATGGTCCACTTCATCCCAAGTATTTTGTTTCTTAATATAAAAGGCAGGGTACCATCGTAGTTAGAAGCACAAATTCTGGAGCCATTGTGCATAGATTCAAATTCTGGTTATATGAGCTCTTCCAAGTCATTCTCCTTCTCTGTGCCTTTGTTTGCTGTAAATATCAATAGTATCTGCTTCATAGGATTGTTTGTAAGGGATGAGGAAATTTTTATAAAGGGCCTAGAACAGTGCTTGCTGTATAGTAAACATTCTGTAATTATTTCTTACTTATTACATGCTCTTGAGCATGTGTATTACTTAGGGTTTTCCACAGAAGCAGAACCAATAGGATTTTTTTTTTTTTTAAGGAATTGACTCAAACAATTATGGAGGCTGATAAGTCCCAAAGTGCACAGGGTGAATCAGCAAGGCAGAGATCCAGGAGACCTGATGTTTCAGTTTGAGTCCAAAGGTAGTAAGATGCTGATGTCCCATTCTGAAAGGAGTCAGGTAGGTGGACTTCTCTCTTATTCAGCATAAGAATACGGGCAGGCCTATTACTGTTTGTGTTCAGGCTTTCAGTTGATTGGATGAGGCCTACCCACATTAGGGAGGGCAGTCTGCTGCACTTAGTTTACCAATTTAAATGTTAATCTTATCCCCAACACCTGCATAGAAACACCCAGAGTAATATTTTACCAACTATTTGGGTGCCCCATGGTCCATTCAGGTTGACACACAAAATTAATCCGCACAGCATGGAAACCATCAGACATAACATCAACACTATGCATAACTAGTTTCTAGATTCTGTCATATTTTTGATTGAGATTTATTGATGTTTAAATGTTTTATTAAAATATTTCATAGTTAGGTTCACCCCTCTTCATTACTGAATGCTTGATGGCTCCTTGCCTTGTCACATCATTATGATTTCTCTCCCTTTTGGAGTGAACAATTGACAAGTTATGTTGACTATCACATGACAAGCTGGCTGGTCGCTGTGAAAACAAGTCAGAATATTTGAGTGATGAAGTGCCAAATCTTGTGTTTTTTCGTTGATGAAAGACTCACTTATTTTTTACAATTTTGAAGTAATTCAGAAATGTGGGGCCTTGTTGGATCTTAACTACCATTTCAGCAGCAAATGAGACATGAAACAAAAATTTTAAAATAATTACAGTGATATTGATAATACCTGTAATAACATTTACTGTTTATTGAGTACCTACTATGTATGAAGCAATGTAACAGGAACTTCACAGCTGTTGCTTCTTTAATTCTCACACACATCATGAGTTTGCAAGCATTATCTTATTCATATTTTACAGTCAAGGAAACTGATGGTCAGATATGTTAGGGCAGCAATGGAGCCGGTCTGGGCTTGTAAGACTTGAGTGGTTGGACTCATGATACCCTACTATGTCCTTCTGAAGGAAGAGGTGATGCTTCAAAGCGTGGGGCCACTTGGGAGATGGGGTGCTTGCTGCTGGTCTTCTCTTCCAAATGACAGTTACTGGGGAGTAACGTCTTAGCTTTAGTGTCTGGTTTATACGTTCCCCATCTAGTCCCTGTGATCACTCCTTCATGCTACCTTATAGTGAGAACAGCTGTTCTTTTTTGTGATTTTTTTCATCTTTATTGGAGTATAACTGGTTTACAATGTTGTGTTTGTTTCTGCTGTACAACAAAGTGAATCAGCTATATGTATACATATATCCCATATGCCCTCCCTCTTGCGTCTCCCTCCCACCCTCCCAATCCCATCCCTCCAGGTCGTCACAGAGCACCAAGCTGATCTCCCTGTGCTATGTGGCTGCTTCCCACTAGCCATCCCTTTTACATTTGGTAGTGTATATATGTCGATGCTACTCTCTCATTTCCTCCCAGCTTCCCCTCCCCCGCCATGTCCTCAAGTCCGTTCTCTATGTCTGCATCTTTATTCCTGCCCTGCCACTAGGTTCATCAGTACCATTTTGTTAGATTCCATATATATGCGTTAGCATGTGGTATTTTTCTCTTTCTGGCTTATTTCACTCTGTATGACAGACTCTAGGTCCATCCACCTCATTACAAATAACTCAATTTCATTCCTTTTTATGAGCAGCTGTTCTAAAATGCTCTGGATTAATAGAAAACTTGAGGTATAGTAAGACTAACATATCGGCACACAATGTTCATTAAAAAGATAGTTTATTACTCACAGTTCTTAAGGGGAGAGGGCATGCCATGACCTGAGGGGCCACCTGGGGAAGCATCGGGGTTGGTCATGAGGTCTGCACTGTAGATCTTTGTCTCATTCTCCATTTTCTCCCAGATTAAAACTATTTTTGTATTATATGTTGAAACTAATCTCTCTTCTGAGTTCCTCCGATCTTCTTCCTCTTTCACTCATTTTCTGTATTCTTTTGGAGATGGTTGCAACTTTCTAAAGAAAAAAAAGAGTTTGCTGGAGACAAAATGTCTTCACTGACGAGGAAAAGAAACTGAGTGAACAAGTGCTCATAAGACATAGAAACATCCTTTTAAAAGAGAATGGAGGAAAGAAATTTTGGGAATATTTACAGTTGAAAGTGAAGGCCTGTTAGGTTTGTAAGAAGCAGATGGATTGAACGGAATAGGGTAATTTATGGGTTTTAACGTGGCATGAACCTGTGGTGAAAGATGGCTCTACACGTCTGTGCAGGCCCAAATGTTGTAATATGTAGGCTGTCAGAAGAACTTCAGGAGAATTTATGGATGGTATCCTGTTTCCATTCTAATGTTAAGTGCATGGCAAAGGTGCTGTGTTTCTGGGTGACCCTGAGGAACAGGATGGAAGTCTTCCTTGGATTGTCAAGGTTCTAGTGGGACAAGTTGAAAAGCATAGAGAACCCATTCCAGATGGACTCCATGTGGATAACAATGTATGACTTAGCTGAAGGCAAGAATTGTTCTGTGTATCCTTCTAGAATTCATGAGGGATTCATTAATCCATAAGAAATATTAAAAGAAGACTTCCTTTTTTGAGTCAGCCTTACTTTCCTGCCCCTTTGATGGTCAAGGCATAGAAATATATTACAAATGGAGCAGTAACAGAAAAGGTACGAATTTGGTGATGGTCCAAGGATATTTCTCAAAGCTCAGGCCCATCAGACCTTGAACAAATCTTTTTCAAATAGATTATGCAGTTGACTTTGGGTCTTAAATGGAAGCTAGAGAGATACTAGAAAGTGAAAATTCCGTGTATAATCTAACGCAGAACTCACAAACCCCAGTGCACTGCAGAGTTGCCAGACCGGACGTGGAAAGGCCTTTCATTTACTCCAGTGTTCCTTGTACACATGACCATGTTATAGGTATATCATGATGGAAAAATGGTTGGAAAGTGCTGATCTGACTTGACTATGAAGTAACTGTGGTCTAGAAGGATAATACTATTTGTTGTAGTCACACCGTACCATTGCCTGTTTAGCACAATGATAGATTTATCTCTTATTATAAGTGTACTTTCAAGGGCAAAGCGTATGTGTTATTCAAAAGGAAAAACCTGAAGACATGGGGTGAGTACATGTGTTTACATGAGTGCACATGAATGAAGCACTAGAAATTATCTTGGCTTTACCATCAGATTCATCATTGTTTATTTTGTTAATGGGGGGCGCTAAATTCGTACATCAAGTTGGATTTATGGAAATCTATTCTGGGGGTGAGCAGTTGAATAGAAAACTACAATCTTTCCTTCTAATATAAAATATTCTGTTTAGGGGAGTGCCTTCTGTAGCACTACTCTCTATATTTAGGTAACTGTAAGCTGAAAATTAAGCATTCTTTCTGGGTCAAGATATCACACAAGATACGTAAATCAAGAATGCTTTGTGTTTTTCCTTTACAAATGGTGCTGAATTGCTATTATTTTCTTTTGTACATTTAATACAACTTTTGGCAGCATTCTTTTATCCATGTTTTCTATTTCAGTGACCGAAGTCACTAAATTCTTAGTCCTGTGAGCCAGAAATGTGTGGGTTATCTTTGACATATGCCTCTCTTTCACCCGCCACATTGAATTAGTCCTCAAGTACTTTCAATTTTCTATTATTTCTGCCTTAGTTTGCGATCCTGTGGATTATTGCAACAACTTCTTTATTGATTTCTCAAAATCCAAGCCTCCCCTTCCTCTTCTGTCCCTACTCCACATTGCTACCAGAATGTTCTTCCTAAAATGCAAGCTTGCTTTTGTTATTTGTTGTTGTTGCCTGTAAGATGAAGACCAGGTTCCTTAGCACGGTTGTGAGTAAAGTGTTAACAAAACTCTTTTCTCTTCTACATGAGAAATTTATCTTGAATTAAGTGCTTCCTTCCCCCTGAAAACTGGGTAAAGGTAGAATGTCAGCTGTATTACGAGGCAGTATTTCTAATGGTAAGGTCGCCTGTCACTGGGATACTGCATCTTGTCCAGGAGAGTTTTTTCTCTTTTTTTTTTTTTTTTTTTTTTTTTTTTGCGGTACGCGGTTTTCTCACTGTTGCAGCCTCTCCCGTTGCGGAGCACAGGCTCCGGACGCGCAGGCTCAGCGGCCATGGCTCATGGGCCCAGCTGCTCCGCGGCATGTGGGATCTTCCCGGACCGGGGCACGAACCCGTGTCCCCTGCGTCAGCAGACGGACTCTCAACCACTGCGCCACCAGGGGAGCCCTCGTCCAGGAGAGTTTTGAGTGGAAAACCATAGCTTTGGGTTCCTCAGGTGTGCTGGCGCTTGTAACTGGACATGTCTCTGGCTCCCTGAAAGCGTTGTCTATAGAACTGTTACAAGAGATACTGGCTTCTGTGTGGGTCATGGGGCTGCTAAACTGTTGTGACTCCTACACTGACCAGTAAGACCTTACTCTGGCACCAGGGTATTGGTTGGGATGGGGCCAAAGAACACTAAACTCTGTAAGGCCACGAGGGCTTCTTCTGAGGAAATATGCCTGATACTGCCCTGCTGGCATGTCGGTGTCCTTCTAAGTTAATCTTATGCCAAGCATAGATGATTACAGTCCTGTGGGCTTGATGGTTTAGCTGAACTCAAAGATCAACAAGAGGGGACATGGCAATGACTTGCCAGTTCCTGTTCCCGCTTTCCGCATTTATCTCCATCCACTCAAATTCATACCTTATACAGCAGTTCTATTTGTAGTTCTCTGAATGTGTTATACTTCATCCTCATATCTTGTTATGTGTTTCTTCTTCCTCCTCCTCTTCCTCTTTTTTCCCTTCTCCTTTCCCTCTGTCCTTGCTTCCTTCTTCTCCTCCAGAATATTATTATCCTGATGAGTTCTACTTCTTTAGGTTTCAACGAAATGAAACCCCTCTTGGATGCATTCTTGAACATCTAGAGTAGGAATTGGATGGTCTGCAGGACGAGTGAGGCATACTCTTTGTTTTTTGTATGGTCCGATGCTAGGAATGTTTTTTACATTTTGGAATGGTTGGGAAAAAAAATCCAAAGGAGAATAATATTGTGGCATGTAAATTATATGCAAATCAAATTTCATTGTCCATAAACAAAGTTGTATTGTACAAATAGTGTAACCACACTCATTTGTTTATGTATCGTCTATGACTTTTGAACTCTAGTGGCAGAGTTGAATAGTTGTGGCGGAGACCACATGACTCACAAAGCCTAAAATATTTATTATCTGGCCTTTTTACAGATAAAATTTTCTAATCCCTAGTCTACAGCACTACTGTTCAATAGAAATTTCTGTCGAGGTGGACATGTTTAAATTTGTACTCTTCCTTATGGTAGCTTCCAGCCTCGTGGCTATTTAAAATTAATAAAAATAAAATAAAAAATCAGCCCTTTAGTCTCACCAAGCCACCTGTAGATAGTAGATAGCACTGGTGTAGAGATCTGGCTTTGTTGTGTTGGCTAATTTCATAACACCCTGGACACACAGTTAGGTATGCTCTTGCATTTAATATATTGTTTAATGACATGATTTCTTTCTAAACTTTTTGGACCCAGAGAGTGAATTTTGGGGAGAAAGTTACTTTTATTTTATTTGACTTTGGATTTGTAGGGCCTATTACAGTACTTGGGAGATGGCAGGGCCTCAGTACAAGTTTATCTAACACCTCTATCTGGTGGTCATGTTTTAAGTATATATATTATACCTCTGTTAAGCTACTTTTTTCAGACTCATTATAAAGGCTTTAGGAATCTACTATAATATGACTACACTTGTCAGAATGACCAACAGGACGTTTATTGCTCTCTGTCAACCAGGCTTTGTAATAGGCATTACATATTGAGCATCCTAATTTGATTTCTACAAATTGGCAAAGTAAGTTGTTTACTGTAGTCATCATTATATAGCTAGTACTGATTCACTATTCTCACATTATGGTTTCACTTCCCTACCCCTTGGGGATTTTAGATTTTTAAAGGAACATTCTTTAATCCAATTAAGTGATTCTGTAATGCAAAATTTCAGTAATCCAGAATAACTGAAAAGAGATGGTGTTGAGGAACAGAAGCATCATCTCTGGTTTTCTTGAAACCTTATCCCATGGGTGATGGTCTGCTTGTGTGCCTCATTGGTGGATTCCAATGGTGTTTAAATGATATAATTCCATTTATTTATACAGTGGGGAAAGGTATCCGAACGGGGGTCAGGACATGTTACTGCAAAATATGGCACCTTGGCATATTGAGTATTTTAAGCTGAAGGAATTTGAGAAGATGGCAGAATCAGACCTTCTCTCCGACCCTTCCCTTTATGACCCTGAAACAGGTCATAAAACACTCATGTGAAAGGTGCCCTCTTTACACCCAGAGGAAAAGGAGCATCCTTCTCTCTGAAAACAAAGGGGCACCGAGAATAATCAGAACAAACTGTCCTTGATAAGTTTCTCTCAGTTTACCCATTTTACCTCACACTGTCCTATTGTATTTCTCCATAACTGTCCACTCTTCATCAAACATGGTATAAAAATACACAGCTCTGTTTCTTTGGGTCTTAATTTTCTTAGGAAGCCTCCCATGTCATGTAGGTCTTACGTTAAATGAATTTGTATACTTTTCTCCTGTTAATTTCTTTGCCAATTTAATCTTCAGACCCAGCCAGGGACTCTAAGAGGGTTGAGGAACACTTTTTCCTCCCCTACGTATTGTATTTAATCTCCACAGTTATCTTGTGAGAGCATAACATTTCACACTTTTGCACCGATAAAAATAGAAGTTCAAAAAAAGACTGAGAAAATGAGCAAATTGGGATGAAAAAACTGGATTCCCTAACTGAAAAGCTGTGACATTTGTCTTTGTCCTTTCACACTGCTCTAACAAAATACCACAGACTGGATAGCTTCTAGACATCAGATATGTATTTTTCATACTTCTGGTGGCTGGAAGTCTGAGATCAGGGTGCCAGCATGGTTGGGTGAGGGCCCATGCAGGTTGCATGCAGACTTCTTGTATCTGCATGTGGTGGACCCCATGAACTAGCTCTTTGGGGTATGTTGTATATGAGCATGAATTCCTTCATGAGGGCTCCACCCTTACAACCTAATCACCTCCCAGTGGCCCCACCTCCTAATATCATCACATTGGGCATTAAGATTTCAACATAAATTTTGGAGGGACACAAACTTTCAGACTGTAACAACTTTCTTAATGGAAACTTCTCTAACAGAGATGTTTAAGAACTAGGTGCCCTGGAATGACACATCTCCAAATATTCGAGACAATTCTGGGCTCAAGGAAATGGTGTTTATATCCGGTATGGTGACGAGGTAGGATTTCCCAGGTAGTTCACTAGGATTCTGAGTGTTGCTCTGTCTTGTTTCTCATCTACCACAATTAAGGCCACCATTAAATAGCATCAACAACTCTATCAACCAGGGATCTACCCTTAGGTCTGTTGTCCACCCATTTATCTATGCCTTCCTTGAAGAGGCTCTTTCAAGTTCCTAGATTTTCGAAGTGTTCTGCAAGTCAGATGAAACTCACTAAAATATTTATCAGCTATAGCCTCATGTTCTTTTAACAAATGGGCTAAGAAGAGAAAATACCTCCTTGTGCAAGTTTGCTAGAGCTATGTTTTATTTTAAAGGTGCTCTTAAAATTCTGTCAGTAATATGTGAAAAGATACTCACTGAGAAGAAAATTTAAATAAAGATTGTATTGTAGTGTAAGCCCTGACAGTTTTGGGGGGGTGTTTTGTTTTTTGTTGTTTGCTTTTATAAAGCAGGTGCCTGGCTTAAGCTAGGATTGCTGAGACATCCAGTTCATGACTAGGCAGAGAGCCGTGTGGCCTCCCCCAACGGAGGTTCCTTTGTTTTAGAGATCTTGGTTGATTTTAATAGCCGACCAGTTGGGCTATTTTTTGTCTTCCTGCATGTTAAATTCCTGCTCTTACATTTTAAATTTCCATAAAGAAAGCCTGCCTACTATATATATACTATACCATCTTCTTTATCCATTCATCCATTGCTAAGCACTTGAGGGTATTATGCTCAGTGAAATAAGTCAGAAAGACATGGCTTTTCTCCGTATGTCTCGCACATCTCAAGAGGCTAGCTCATGCATGTTATAATTGTGGAGGCAGGAATCAGAGTTGAAGAAGCATACAAGAGTTTGTCAAGCTTCTGTTTGCATCACATTTGCTATTGTCCCAAAGCGTATCATAAGGCTAAGTGCAGAATTAGTATGGGAACATACAAATAAAGATGTAAGTACTGGGAGATGTGAAAAATTGACGTAATTAATATAGTCTACCACAATACAAATGCAGCATGATTTTATTTTCTTCATCTTTATTGGAGTATAATTGTTTTACAGTGTTTTGTTAGTTTCTGCGGTACATCAAAGTGAATCAGCTATATGTATACATATATCACCATATCCCCTCCCTCTTGAGCCTCCCTCCCACCCCTCTAGGTCATCACAAAGCAGTGAGCTGATCTCCTTGTGCTATGCAGCAGCTTCCCAGTAGCCATCCACTTTACATATGGTAGTATATATATGTCAATGCTACTCTCTCACTTGGTCCCAGCTTCCCTTTCTCCCGAGTCCTCAAGTCCCTTCTTTACATCTGTGTCTTTATTCCTGCCCTGCCACTATGTTCATCAGTACCGTTTTTTTAGATTCCATATATATGCATTAGCATGCGGTATTTGTTTTGCTCTTTGTGGCTTCACTCTGTCAGACTCTAGGTCCATACACCTCATTACAAGTGACTCAATTTCATTCCTTTTATGACTGAGTAATATTCCATTGTATATATGTGCCACATCTTCTTTATCCATTCATCTGTCGATAGACACTTAGGTTGCTTCCATGTCCTGGCTATTGTAAATAGTGCTGCAATGAACATTGTGGTACATGTATCTTTTTGAATTATGGTTTTCTCAGGGTATATGCCAAGTAGTGGGATAGCTGGGTCATATGGTAGTTCTATTGTTAGTTTTTTAAGGAGCTTCCATACTGTTCTCCCTAGTGGCTGTATCAATTTACATTCCCACCAACTGTGTAACAGGGTTCCCTTTTCTCCACACCCTCTCCAGCATTTATTATTTATAGATTTTTTGATGATGACCATTCTGACTGGTGTGAGGTGATACCTCATTGTAGTTTTGATTTGCATTTCTCTAGTGATCAGTGATGTTGAGTATCTTTTCATGTGTTTGTTGGCAATCTGTATGTCTTCTTTGGAGAAATGTCTGTTTAGTTCCACCCATTTTTGGATTGGTTTTTTTTTGATATTGAGCTGCATGAGCTGCTTGTATATTTTGGAGATTAATCCTTTGTCAGTCAGTTGCTTCATTTGCGGATATTTCCTCCCATTCTGAGGGTTGTCTTTTCGTCTTGTTTATGGTTTCCTTTGCTGTGCAAAAGCTTTTAAATTTCATCAGGTCCCATTTGTTTATTTTTGTTTTTATTTCCATTACTCTAGGAGGTGGGTCAAAAAGGATCTTGCTGTGATGTATGTCAGAGTGTTCTTCCTATGTTTTCCTACAAGAGTTTTATAGTGTCTGACCTTATATTTATTTAGATCTTTAATCCATTTTGAGTTTATTTTTGGGTATAGTGTTAGGAAGTGTTCTAATTTCATTCTTTTACATGTAGCTGTGCAGTTATCCAAGCACCACTTATTGCAGATGCTGTCTTTTCTCCATTGTATATTCTTGCCTCCTTTGTCAAAGATAAGTTGACCATATGTGCATGGGTTTACCTTTGGGCTTTCTATCCTGTTCCATTGATCTATATTTCTGTTTTTGTGCCAGTACTGTACTCTCTTGATTACTATAGCTTTGTACTATAGCCTGAGGTTGGGGAGCCTGATTCCTCTAAGTCCGTTTTTCTCATATTGCTTTGGCTATTCGGGGTCTTTTGTGTTTCCATATAAATTGTGAAATTCTTTGTTCTAGTTCTGTGAAAAATTCCCTTGGTAATTTGATAGGGATTGCATTGAATTTGTAGATAGCTTTGGATAGTATAGTCATTTTCACGATGTTGATTCTTCCAATCCAAAAACATGGTATATCTCTCCATCTGTTTGTATCGTCTTTGATTTCTTTCATCAGTGTCTTATAATTTTCTGCATACAGGCCTTTTGCCTCCTTAGGTAGGTTTATTCCTAGGTATTTTATTCTTTTTGTTACAGTGGTAAATGGGAGTGTTTCCTTAATTTCTCTTTCTGATTTTTCATAGTTAGTGTATAGGAATGCAAGAGATTTCTATGCATTAATTTTGTGTCCTACTTTATCAAGTTCATTGATTAGCTCTAGTAGTTTTCTGGTGGCATCTTTATGATTTTCTATATATAGTATCACTCTCAGTGACAGTTTTCCTTCCTCTTTTCCAGTTTGGATTCCTTTTATTTCTTTTTCTTCTCTGATTGCCGTGGCTAAGACTTCCAAAACTATGTTGAATAATAGTGGTGAGAGTGGGCACCCTTGTCTTGTTCCTGATCTTAGAGGAAATGCTTTCAATTCTTCACCATTGAGAATGATGATGTCTGTGGGATTTTCATATATGGGAGGTAGGTTCTCTCTATGCCCACTTTCTGGAGAGTTTTTATCATAAATCGGTGTTGAATTTTGTCAAAAGCGTTTTCTACATCTATTGATTATCATATGGTTTTTCACCTTCAGTTTGTTAATATGGTGTATCACATTGATTTGCATATACTGAAGTATCCTTGCTTTCCTGGGTTAAAACCCACTTGATCATGGTGTATGATCCTTTTAATATGCTGTTGGATTCTGTTTGCTAGTGTTTTGTTGAAGATTTTTGCATCTGTGTTCATCAGTGATATTTGCCTATAGTTTTCTTTTTCTGTGACATCGTTGTCTGGTTTTAGTATCAGGGTGATGGTGGCCTCATAGAATCAGTTTGGGAGAGTTTATTTTGGAAGAGTTTGAGAAGGATAGGTCTTAGCTCTTCTCTAAACGTTTGGTAGAATTTGCCTGTGGTCCTGGGCTTTTGTTTGTTGGAGGATTTTTAATCACAGTTTCAACTTCAGTGCTTGTGATTGGTCTGTTTATATTTTCTATTTCTTCCTGGTTCAGTCTCAGAAAGTTGTGATTTTCTAGGAATTTGTCCATTTCTTCCAGGTTGTCCATTCTATTGGCATAGAGTTGCTTGTAGTAGTCTCTTAGGATGCTTTGTATTTCTGTGGTGTCAGTTGTTACTTCTCCATTTTCATTTCTAATTCTATTGATTTGAGTCTTCTTTATTTTCTTGATGAGTCTGGCTAATGGTTTATCAATTTTGTTTATCTTCTCAAAGAAATATCTTTTAGTTTTATTGATCTTTGCTGTTGTTTCCTTCATTTCTTATTCATTTATTTCTTTTCTGATCCTTATGATTTCTTTCCTTCTGCTGACTTTGGGTTGTTTGTTCTTCTTTCTCTAATTGCTTTAGGTGTAAGTTTAGGTTAGTTGTTTGAGATTTTTCTTGTTTCTTGAGGTAGGATTGTATTGCTATAAACTTCCCTCTTAGAACTGCTTTTGCTGTATCCCAAAGGTTTTTGTTCGTCATGTTTTCATTGTCATTTTTTTCTAGTATTTTTAAATTTCCTCTTTGATTTCTTCAGTGATCTCTTGGCTGTTAGTAGTGTATTGTTCAGCCTCCATGTGTTTGTATTTTTTTTTTTTTACAGCTTTTCCCTGTAATTGATTTCTAGTCTCACAGAGTTGTGGTCAGAAAAGAAGCTTGATATGATTTCAGTTTTTTTAAATTTACCAAGGCTTGATTTGTGACCCAAGATGTGATCTATCCTGGAGAATATTCCATGTGCACTTGAGCTGAAATTGTATTCTGTTGTTTTTGGATGGAATGTCCTATAAATATCAGTTAAGTCCATCTTGTCTAATGTGTCATTTAAAGCTTGTGTTTCCTTATTTATTTTCATTTTGGATGATCTGTCCATTGGTGAAAGTGGGGTGTTAAATTCCCCTACTATGATTGTGTTACTGTTTTCCCCTTTTATGGCTGTTAGCATTTGCCTTATGTATTGAGGTGCTCCTCTGTTGGGTGCATAGATATTTGTTATATCTTCTTCTTGTATTGATCCCTTGATCATTATGTAGTGTCCTTCTTTGTCTCTTGTAATAGTCTTTATTTTAAAGTCTATTTTGTCTGATATGAGAATTGCTACTCCAGCTTTCTTTTGTTTTGCATTTGCATGGAATATCTTTTTCCATCCCCTCACTTTGAGTCTGTATGTGTCTGTAGGTCTGAGGTGGGTCTTTTGTAGACAGCATATATATGGGTCTTGTTTTTGTACCCGTTCAGCCAGTCTGTGTCTCTTGGTTGGACCATTTAATCCATTTACATTTAAGGTAATTATCAATATGTACTTATTACCATTTTCTTAACTGTTTTGGGTTTGTTTTTGTAGGTCTTTTCCTCCTCTTGTGTTTCCTGCGTAGAGAAGTTACTTGAGCATTTGATGTAAAGCTGGTTTGATGGTGCTGAATTCTCTTAGCTTTTGCTTGTCTGTAAAGCTTTTGATTTCTCCATCAAATCTGAATGAGATCCTTGCTGGGTAGAGTAACCTTGATTGTAGGTTTTTCTCTTTCATCACTTTAAATATATCCTGCCACTCCCTTCTGCCTTGTAGATTTCTGTTGAAAGATCAGCTGTTAACCTTATAGGGATGCCATTGTATGTTATTTGTTGCTTTTCCCTTGCTGCTTTTAATATTTCTTCTTTGTGTTTAGTTTTTGATAATTTAATTAATGTGTGTCTTGGCGTGTTTCTCCTTGGGTGTGTCCTGTATGAGGCTCTCTGCACTTCCTGGACTTGATTGACTATTTCCTTTCCAGTGTTGGGGACATTTTCGAGTATAATCTCTTCAAATATTTTCTCAGACCCTGTCTTTTTTCATTCTTCTTCTGGAACACCTATAATTTGAATGTTAGTGTGCTTAATGTTGTCCCAGAGGTCTCTGAGACTGTCCTCCATTCTTTTCAATCTTTTTTCTTTGTTCTGAAGCAGTTATTTCCATCATTCTATCTTCCAGCTCACTTATCCATTCTTCTGCCTCAGTTATTGTGCTCTCGGTTCCTTCTAGAGTATTTTTAATTTCAGTTATTATGTTAACTGAAACATATGTTAACATATGTTAACTGAAACACAGTATTATCATTACTGTGTTTTTGCTCTTTAGTTCTTCTAGGTCTTTGTTAAACATTTCTTGTATTTTCTCTATTCTATTTCCGAGATTTTGATCATCTTTACTGTCGTTACTCTGAATTCTTTTTTTCAGGTAGTTTGCCTATTTCCTCTTCATTTATTTTTTCTTGTGGGTTTTTATCTTGCTCCATTGCCTGCAAGATATTTCTGTCTTCTCGTTTTGTGTAATTTACAGTATTTGAGGTCTCCTGTCCCTTGGCTTCAGGATGTAGTAGTTCTTCTTGCTTCTGTTCTCAGTGGTGAGGTTTGTCCAGTGGCTTCCATAGCCTTCCTGATGGGAGAGAATGGTGGCAGCATTCTGGTGGGTAGAGCTGAATCTTTTCCCTCTGATGAGCAGGGCCATGTCAGGTGGTGTGTTTTGGTGTTTCTGTGAGCTTGGTATGAGTTTAGGTAGTCTGTGCTGATGGGTGGGTTTGTTTTCCTGTCTTGTTTGTTGTTTGGTGTGAGATGTCTAGTGCTGGGAGCTCCTGGCATTTGGGTGGAGGCTGGTCTTGGATTCAGATAGAGGCCTCCGTGAGAGCTCTTGCTGATTAATCTTCCTTGGGACTGGGAATTCTCTAGTGGTCCAGCATCCTGGACTCAGTACTCCCACCCCAGAGCCTCAGGTCCGACTTCCGGTCAAGGAACCAAGACCCCACGAGTCACTTGTCCCTGCAATAAAGGGAATTAAAAAAAAAGAAAAAAAAGACACAACTAACAAAACTCCAGAGAAATAGTAAAAAATAAAATCAAACAAGCAAAAACAGAGACAAGGAAACACATACACACAGAAAAGAAACAAAAACAGAACCAAAAAATCAAAAAGCAAGAGGACAACCAGACAAAAGAACCCAAGAATGAAATCAAACACTTAAAAAGAAAACTGACAAAAAACCCCACTAAACCAGGGCTTCCCTGGTGGCACAGTGTTTGAGAGTCTGCCTGCCAACACAGGGGACATGGGTTTGTGCCCCAGTCCGGGAAGATCCCACATGCTGCGGAGGGGCTGGGCCTGTGAGCCATGGCCGCTGAGCCTGCACGTCCGGATCCTGTGCTCCACAATGTGAGAGGCCACAACAGTGAGAGGCCCGCGTACCGCAAAAAACAACAACAATAACAACAACAAAAAACACTAAACCAAAAAATAAAGCAGAGTGCCAACTGAAGAATGAAACAAAGCAAACCAACAAAAATGATGCAAAAAAAAAGGGGGAAGAAGACAGTACAACAGAAAAGCAACATAGAAATAGAAATATAAAAACAATAAAATAGAAATTATATTAAAGAAAAAACCCCAACAAAACCTCAGGGAAATGGTAAAAACAAAATCAAACAGGGAAACACACACACATGCAAAAGAAACAAAAACAGAACCAAATAAAACAAAAACAAGAGAACAAACAGAAGAACTCAAAAATGAAATCAGACAATTAGGATCAAAACTAACAACACATAAACCTAAAACCAAAACCAAAGCAGTGTGCCAACTGAAGGATAAAGCAAGGAAATATAACAATCTGATAAAAATAACAAAATAGGGAAGAAACAGGACAACAGAAAAACAAAGTAGAAATGGAAATGTATAAGAAAGATTAAAGAATATATTAAAGAAAAAAAATAAGGGAAAAGAGTACAGCACAACAGAAAAGCAAAGTAAAAATAGAAATATATAAAATAAAAATTAAAAAATGTTATATAACATGAAGATCCCAAAAGACTAAAATAAAAAAATATTAAAACAACAGACAGAAAAAGAAAACAAAAACCCAAAACCAACAACAGAATAAATGAAAACATAATGAAATTAATGGTAATAATTGTTTCCCTGGGGTCTCAGCTGAAAGTGTCCTTGCACATGCTGTGAGCCACAGCCCACCTCTGCCTCCCCAAGAGGCTCTCCTCTGCCTTTGGGCTGGTCTCTGGACCTGCTGTGGTCCTGTGGGGACCACTCTGATCTGGCCCAATTCCTGCGTGTGCTGCCCCCAAAGTCTACAGCTGCCAGAGCTAGACCATTTTCCTTTGTGGGGATACTCACTGTCTACTCAGATATTCCGTAGATGCAGGGTCTACCTAGCTGATCATGGGGATTTCATCTGCAGCTCGTACAGCTGATGGAAGGATTCTCTATCTTCTTCCTTAGTCACACCGTCCCTGGGGTTCAGCTTTGGTTTTATCCCCACTTCAGGACCCACAGGAGTCTGGTGCTGAGGCTGCCTTGGAGCTCGTAGGTCTGCCCCAGTGAGGGCCGTGCGCAGGGTGGTATGACTGCTTGGATTGCGGGAACGCTGGCAGCACCAAATGCACGGGGAAGCTGGTGGCCACAGGCGCAAGAGATATGGCCCTAGTGAGGGTCTTTTCTGGCATTCGGAATAAGGCATGTGAGGGCCAGCTCTGGCCTGGCTTTTTCTGGTGCCTGGCAGCAGGTGTGCGAGGGCCATCCTAAGGGGGCTTTTTTATTGCTAGGCAGCTGGTGTGCAAGAGTCAGCCCTGAGAGGGCTTCTTTTATCATTCATTGGCAGCGCCGGCATGTGGGGAGAGAGAGGCTACAATAGTGGTTCCACCCGCTGCGTGTGACTCAGCAGTAGTGCCCTGCTGCCATGACAGACCGGTCTTTCTCTGTAGGCATTCCCTGCTGTGGATTTCCTCCCTCCCATCCCCTCAGTCTGTCTTCCCACAGCCATCGGCAGTTCTCGCTCTGGGCCTGATTTCCAATCCCCGCACTCCAGCTTCCACCCCCCTTTCACACTTGTGAACATACGTCCCAGTCTGGGGCACGTATGGCTGTGGTACAGACCATCTGTATTTCTCACTCTGTCCTGTCTGCCTCCGATCGCCCACCTCATCCTTTTCCGACAACATCAAATGCTTTCCTTCTGTCCCAATCGATTTCCCTATCAGAGAGGGGGTTTTGCCGAATTCGGTAATCTCTCCTCTGCTTCAGCTCCCCTGCCCCAGGGTACAGGTCCCGTCCTGCTTCCTCTCCTCCTCCGTCTCCCTTCTTTTTCCCGTCCTACCCAGTTATGCAGGGATCTTTAGTCCTTTCCAGTGTCCAAGGTCTTCTGCTAGTTTTCAGCTAGTGTTCTGTGAGAATTGTTGCATCTAGAGGTGTATTCCTGCTGCATCTGTGGAGAGAGATGAACTCCAAGTCGTCGTCCTCCTCCACCATCTTGAATCCCCACATGATTTTAATACACCGTGGTCATACCAACATTTATTAATCTGACCCCCATGATGGACATTGAATGCTTCTCCTTTTCACTGTTACACAAACATTGTTGTGAAGAATGTGTTACTACATATAAATACATTATGGCCACATTTACATTTTAAATAGGAATACGTTCCAAGAAAATCTAGAATTTTATTTTTCAATGAAAGGAAAAGAAAGTGTTTACGGTAAGAGACTTTTAATCTAAGTTCAGGAAAAAGGCTGCTTCCCAGTTTACTGTTTTCTGCTTTGGGAAGCAACATTTTGTGTCCTCAGCTTGAGCTTTTGACTTACTATTGAATCAGTAAAGAGTGAAGGCCATGCTTCTTTCAATTCTTTTGTCTCTATTCATGGTTTAAAGTGGGGTCCAATAAGAAGTAGGAGCTAAGGAACTGAGTAACACTTAATGTCAGGTGAACACTGTACTTTTCTATACTTTTCTTTTTCATGTGTTGTTGGTGCCAGAACAACTGGTACCTTGTCTCATTAATTTTTTTTTAAAATTTGGTGTACGTGGTTATTTTCCTCTTGGAGCTACAGGTAGAATCAATTAAGTTACATTGAGACAAATACAATCACTAACAATTCCATATATCTGTTCATGTTCTAACCCCCTAGATGGATCAGTGCCTAGAATGTCGTAGGTGTGTAATACATTTTTTTTGAGTAATTGTCGAAAACTTGTTTACAACCCATGCTATAAGGCCTCTGTAAGGGAGATTATATGGTGCGAGAAGCTGAGCTGATATTTGGCATCTGGAAAATCTTCTATTTTAGCTTCTCAGGGACAGTTTTACATAGCATGAGGATTCTCTTTTGCTTCACTATTCATTCAGTGTCTAAGATGCTGGAAATAATAATTCTCCACCATGATGCAGTTCTATTCAGTCTGAGATACGAGTCCTTAAGGTACAGCATACAGATCACATTAGAAATGGATTTGTAAGAGTCCAGGGCCTTGTCTGGGGTCATGTAATTGAAGACAATTTTCCTGAATGTAATGAGAGCAGCCAAGGCCTAAAAGCTAAGAGTTTAAAAGGAACAGATTTATGTAAGGATGAGAAATGCCAAGCTATTATATGAAGAAAGTAATTTTTCTGTTCTCAAATTGCACTTTCTAAAAGTCAAGGCTCAATTTATTTTACTTATAAATGAATATACCCTTTTGCCCTGCCTCCTCCCTATTTGATTGCAGGGGTTTAGTTCAGAGTAGGAAAAAAAAAAATACAGTGCTCTTGGTTTCCCTTAGAGGAGAAATGATTATATAATCACCAAATTCAATTAAGAATACAGAAAACATCTTTTTAAAATCTCCATTAAGAAATATGCTTTCGTTGCCACTGACAAGAAAAAAATGTAGTCTAAAAGCAAGATAACATTAGCAATCATTTTTTGTCATCCTGGAAAAATAGCTTTAAGAGGTGAAAGCTGATTCTTTCATTAACTATAATGTTACCACTAGCACTATGTTAGTCAGTCTGCTGTATTTGTGCTTCCAAGTGGACAAATATGCTGAATACGTAGAAGGTCTTTTGTCCTATAAATTTAGAAGTCTTTAAGAAATAATGGCTTAACCACATTTAGATTCTGTCTTAGAAGGAAAAACATAGAAATATTGTGTAATGTAACCTGTATTTCTCCAAGTCTCATGAGGGTACATGAGGTAGCAGGAGGGTCCAAATGGGATCACTTCAGAAACAATCATCCTTTATTTGCCGACTGTTAACATCAGCTACCCACGCACATCCTCAAGAGCTCCACCCGCATTACTTTAGCAAGTCCCTGTAAGTGTTTCCAGAGCAGCACAGCACTCACCCTCTTCTCCGGCTGCTGCTGCAGCCTTGTCTCCGTGATGCTGGATGCCTGTGACATTGATCGTCCTTGAGGTGTAGTAATGTAGAGTTAGAAAAATAGTATATGTTAAGTATTCCATTTTCTTATGAACAAGGTCAAATACAAATTGTGCATGACTAGCATTTCTGAAGGAAGGAATTCAGGCTGCCCTGTATTTAACCTAAAATGTGTGAGGGTAAGTGGTGATGGCAATGGTGGTGGTACTTGTAGGAAAAGCTTACAGTACAGTATGGTCTGGTGCCATGTTTATGATTATTTTCATTTTCCAGTTTGGTGAAATTATTACTTTGGAAGTAAGACCAGGTAATTCCTGTTTAGTGATGGCTTTAGTGACTTATAGATTTCATCCTGACATTTTCATAATTTATGTAATTCCAACCATAACAGTCATGCAGTGCAAATTTTGCAATTTATTAAAATTATATGGACATTATAGAGTTAAACCTTTGTAACAACCTCGTGGAAGTACCTCTGTGGGTCATATTTCTGATTAAATTTTACAAATGAAGAAACTGAGGGACTGGGAGGTTATTTAACTTGGCCATAGTGACAAAGGCAAAATCTGAAGCCAGGTTACTTAATTGAAGTGAATACATTTCTTCCTTTACTGTAGTGATTTAAAGAGTCTATTATTTTCTGATAATTTATTAAAACAGTTCTTTGGGGACTTCCCTGGTGGCGCAGTGGTTGAGAGTCCGCCTGCCGATGCAGGGGACACGGGTTCGTGCCCCGGTCCGGGAAGATCCCACATGCCGCGGAGCGGCTGGGCCCGTGAGCCATGGCTGCTGAGGTTGCCCGTCCGGAGCCTGTGCTCCGCAACGGGAGAGGCCAAAACAGTGAGAGGCCCGCATACCACAAAAAAACAAAATAACAACAACAAAAAAAAACAGTTCTTTGGTTAAATTCTTCACATGTGCATACACACATGGGCATTCCATAAGTTCATGTTATATTATGCATCCTCCTCTTTTTCTGAGCTTCCCCTCTGCCGTTTTTTCCCTCTCCCATCAAATCACTCTGACCCTCCATCTCTAACACAGGCATCCAATGCTAAAGATATCTTCCTGTTTTCTTCATGCTTAAATAACCATTTAAAATATACATATACATGAAGATGAATAATAATTACATAATATACACAGTTGTCTGCATCTTACTTTTCTCAATAATGCAGTCTGAAAATCTCTCCTAATTTAAGCTTTATTTCTCATTCATTCTTTTTACTAACTACAGGTTAGATCATGGTTGGGCATACTATAAGTTGTACAGTATTCCCTCCACAGTGGGCATTTCAGTTTGTTTGCAATTTTAGCCACTATCAGCAGTGCTGATTTAACATTATTATAATACAAATGTTCTTGTATGGTTGCTGTGTTGAAGGGGTACAATATTCTTAAGTTTAATTGTTGTTGATAGATTGCTTTCCAAAAGGCTTACAATAAGGTAGTAAGAGGCCCTATTTCCGTAAAAAGTGTGTCAGAGTACCCTTTCCTTTTCATTATACCTGTAAGAGATGATAAAAAAAGTTTTTTAGTTTTTGCCAGTCTTACAGGGATAAGATGATATCTCACAGTAACTTTAGTTTGCACTTCCCTTACTGCTACTATAGTTGGGCATCTTTTCCTAATCTATCGTATGTCATTTGGATTAAATCTTTTGTGAATGGCCTTCCTGTATCCTTAGCGCATTTTCTACAGGTAGTTTATCTTTTCCTTGGCTATTGGTAAGAAATTACACTATATTATACATTAATCCTTTGTTTGCATTGTGATATTTTCAAAATCTTATTCATCTGTTAGGCTGTGATATCTTCTATCATACAAAATTGTAAAACTTTTAATAAGTTTATCTTTCATAGCTATTGGGGTTCTATCCATGGTAAAGAATATTTCCTTAGATTCTATATTGTGCAGGGATTTTATTGTTTTATGTCTTATATTTAAGTTTTTTTGTTCTTCTAAAACTTGTTTGTGAGGAAAGAATGAATCTGCTTTAATTTTCTTCCAGATGGAAAGCCAGTTGTTCAGACAGCATTTGTTAAATGTCAGTTTTTCACTGCAATAAAATTCCTCCTTTGTCAAACAGTAACTTCTCAAATACAGTAGATCTATTTCTGAGTTGGGTTTTACAATTCTCTTCCAACAACTATGAAGGCTCTGAGATTTTACCTTACTACTAAGTTTACAAGAGGGCCTGCCAGTTTTATAGATTCAGGAAGAGAAGTCACGTGAGCCAGAGGCAAAGGACAGTTTATTACTCACAGTAGCAGTAGCCATAGTTCCATAATTCTCCGCCCCCCATCCAGGTTCTCTGAGCCACAGTTCTACAGATTAATGTGGTCAAATCTGGGTACTTTAGCTGCATTATTTGAAGGTTGATAGATTATGATTTCTTTCACTCAGTTCAAGAAATTTGCTAATTTCCACTGTGAATTCTTTGGCTCATATATTATTTAAAGGTGTTGTTTATTTTTCAAATAGTTGGGGTTTCTCATTTTTCTTTCTGTTACTGATTGCTAATTTATAATAATTCCACTGTGGTCAGATAACATACTCTGTATTATTTAAATGCTTAAAAAATTAGACTCTTTGTGGTTTGGATGTCTTTTTAATATGTTTTTCTTGCCTAGTTGCTCTGGGTAGGATTTCCAGTACTATGCTAAGTAGAAGTGGCTGAGTAGAAGTGGCAAGAATGAGCAGCCTTGTCTTATTCCTGATGTTAGAGGAAAAGCTTTCAGCTTCTCACCATTGAGTATGATGATGTTAGCTGTGGGTCATACATGGCATTTATATTGAAGTATGTTCCTTCTATACCTAATTTATTGATAGTTTTTATCATAAAAGGATGTTGAGTTTTGTCAGATGCTTTTTCTCCATCTGTTGAGATGATTGATCTCTGTCCTTCATTCTGTTAATGTGGTGTATCACACTGATTTGTGTATATTGAATCATCCCTGCAACTCGGGGATGAATCCCACTTGATCATGGTGTGTAATCCTTTTAATGTGCTGTTGAATTGTGCTATTAGCTTGTATTTTGTTGAGGATTTTGGAGAAAAAAAACTTTTTACACTGTTGGTAGAACTGTAAATTGGTATAACCATTGTGGAAAACACTATGGAGTTTCCTCAAAAAATTAAAAATAGAACTACCATATCATCCAGCAATCCACTTCTGGGTATTTATCCAAAAGAACTAAAAACAGTAGCTCAGAAAGATACCTCCACCCTCATGTTTATTGCAACAGTGTTTACAATAGCCAAGACACAGAAACAGCCTAAGTCTCCTGTAATGGATAAGTGGCTAAAGAAAATGTGGTATGTATATACAATGGAAAATTATTCAGGCTTAAAAAGAAGGAAATTCTGCCATTTATGACAGCCTGGATGAACCTAGAGGACATTGTGCTAAGTGAAATAAGCTAGACACAGCTTGCACAAGGGTTGCCTTTTCTCCATATCCTTGCCAGAATGTGTTACTTCCTACCTTTTTGATAATAGCCATTCTAACAGGTATGAGGTGATATCTCATTGTGATTTTGATTTGCATTTTCCTGATGATTAGTGATGCTGAGTACTTTTCATGTATCTGTTAACCTTTATGTCTTCTTTGGAAGAAAACGTAAGGTAGATAGCTAGTGGCAAGCAGCCGCATAGCACAGGGAGATCAGCTCGGTGCTTTGTGACCGCCTGGAGGGGTGGGATAGGGGAGGTGGGAGGGAGGGAGATGCAAGAGGGATGAGATATGGGAACATATGTATATATATAACTGATTCATTTTGTTGTAAAGCAGAAACTAACACACCATTGTAAAGCAATTATACTCCAATAAAGATGTTAAAAAAAAATGTCTATTCAAGTCCTCTGCCCAATTATTAATCAGATTTTTTTTTGGTATTGAGTTGTATGAGTTCTTTATTTAATATTTAATATTTTGAATATTAACCCTTTATCAGATACGATTTGCAAATATTTTCTTCCGTTCAGAAGATTACCCTTTCCCTTTGTTGATTGTTTCCTTTGCTGTGGAAAGGCTTTTTGTTTTGTTTGATTTAGTCCCATTTGTTCAATTTTGCTTTTGTTGTCTTTGCTTTTGGTGTCAAATCCAAAAAATCATTGCCAAGACTGATGTCAAGAACTGACTGCTTGTTTTCTTCCAGGAGATTTATGGTTTTAGGTCTTAAGTTCAAGTCTTTCGTCCATTTTGAGATGTGTTTTGTATACAGTGCAAGATAGTGGTCCAGTTTCATTCTTTTGCATGGGGCTTTTCAGTTTTCTCAGCATCCTTTATTGAAGAGACTACCTTTTACCCATTGTATATTCTTAGTTCCTTTGTCATAAATTAATGGACCATATATGTGTGGGTTTATTTCTGGACTCTCTCATCTGCTGCATTGATTGGTGTGCCTGTTTTTATGCCAGGACCATACTCTTTTTATTACTATATATTTGTAGTATAGGTTGAGATCAGGACGTGTGATGCCTCCATCTTTGTTCTTCTTTCTGAAGATTGTGTTGCCTATTCAAGGGTTTTTCATGGTTTTATGCAAAGAATTGTTTGTTCTATTTCTGTGAAAGATGCCATTGAAATTTCGATAGAGATGATTTCAGTGACTTTTAAAATACTTTTTTCTCTTTATTCCTTAGATTGGAATATTTAAATTTATCTCTCTTCAAGTTTGTTCTAGTCATTTGGAATCTCAAATACGCTATTAAGACTATCCAGCAAAATTTCAATTTTAAATATTGTGAATTTCACTTCTATAATTGCTATTTGGTTTACTATTATAGTTTCCAAATTTATAACATTTTCATCTGTTCATTTGAAAAAAATTTTCATTACATTTTTGAACATGTTTATCATAGCTACTCTGAATTAGGTGCTAATTCCAACATCAGGGTAATTTAGAGTTGGTTTCTCTTGACTGGTTTTCCTCTTGACTGTGGGACAATTTTTTGTTTTGAATTTTTTTTTTCCTCCAAAGTATCTTACGAATTCCAGGTTCTCAAAAGTATATTTTGGTTGATGTAAATACTAGTTTTACATTATTATTTTTTTTTTAATTTTTAAGAGTTTTAAAAAATTGAAGTATAGTTGATGTGCAGTATTTAAGTTACAGGTGTACAATGTGGTGATTCAGTTTTTAAAGGTTATATTCCATTTATAGTTATAAAATAGTGGTTAGATTCACTGTGTTGTACAATATATCCTTGTAACTTATTTTATAAATAATAGTTTGTATTTCCTAATCCTCTACCCCTATATTGCCCCTCCCCACTAACTTCTCCCCACTGGTAACCACTAGTTCTCTCTGAGAGTCTGTTTCTTTTTTGTTATAGTCACTAGCTTGTTGTATTTTTAAATTACATGTATAAGTGATACTGTACAGTATGTCTTTCTCTGTTTAACTTATTTCACTTAGCATAATACTCTCCAAGTCCATCCATCATTCTTTTCATGGCTGAGTAGTATTCCATTGTATATATTACATACCACATGTTTTTTTATCCATTCATTTGTTCATGAACACTTAGGTTGCTTCCATATCTTGGCAATTGTAGATAGTGCTTCTGTGAACATTGGGGTGGATGTATCTCCTTGAATTAGTGTTTTTGTTTTTTTTCAGCTATATGCTCAGGGTACAATTGCTGGGTCAGATGGTAGTTCAATTTTTAGTTTTTTGAGAAACTGCCACCCAGTTCTCCACAGCGGCTGCACCAAGTTACATTCCCACCTACAGTATACAAGTGTTCCCTTTTTTCACATCCTCGTCAACATTCGTTATTTGTGTTCTTTTTGATGATAGCCATTCTGACAAGTGTGAGGTGATACCTTGTTGTAGTTACGATTTGCATTTCCTTGATGATTAGTGATGTTGAGCATTTTTTCATGTGCTTGTTGGCCATCTGTATGTCTTCTATGGAAAAATGTCTATTCAGGTCTTCTGCCCATTTTTTAATAGGGTTGTTTTTGTTTTTTTGATACTGAGTTGTAGAGCTGTTTATATATTTTGGATATTAACCCCTCGTCGGTCATGTCATTTGCAAATATATACTCCCATTCAGTAGGTTGTCTTTTTGTTTGGTCAATGGTTTCCCTTACTGTGCAAAAGCTTTTTAAGTTTAATTAGGTCCCGTTTGTTTGTTTTCACTTTTATTTCCTTTGTTTTACGCAACAGATTTAAAATAATTCTATGATTTATGTCAGAGTGTATTCTGCCTATGTTTTCCTCCAGGAGTTTTATGGTTTCTGGTCTTAGGTCTTTAATCCATTTTGAGTTTCTTTTTTTATATGTGTTAGAGAATGTTCTAATTTGATTATTTTACATGTAGCTGTCCAGTTTTCCCATCACCATTTGTTGATGAGACTGTCTTTATATTCTTGCCTCCTTTGTCATAGATTAATTGACCATAAGTGCATGGCATTATTTCTGGGCTGTCTATCCTGTTCTACTGACCTGTGTCTGTTTTTGTGCTGGTATCATACTGTTTTGATTACTGTAGCTTTGTAGTATAGTCTGAAACTAGGGAGCATGATTCCTCTAGGTCTGGTAAGGTTGTTTTGGCTATTTGGGGTCTTTTGTGTTTCCATACATATTTTAAAATTATTTGCTTTGGTTCTGTGAAAAATGCCGTTGGTATTTTGATAGGGATTGCATTGAATCTGTAGATTGTCTTAGGTACTGTGGTTATTTTAACAGTATTGATTTTTCCCATCTGAGAATACGATATATCTTTCCACCTGTATCATCTTCAATTTCATTCATCAGTGTCTTATAGTTTTTGGAGTACAGGTCTCTTGCCTCCTTAGATAGGTTTATTCCTAGATATCTTATTATTTTTGATGCAGTGGTAAATGGGATTGTTTAATTTGTTTCTTATGTTTTTGCCTTTTTTTAAATGTCAAGTATTTTTTGTTGTTGTTGTTGTTCAATGGGCATTACTCTTGATATATTGTTGGGGTTGTGGATTTTGTCTTGCACTGTAGAATCTTGGCTTTTGTCCTAGCAGGCATTTTAACATAATTGAATTGCAGCTCCCAGCTCTGTAACCTTTGTGGTTAGCAAGTTGCCGAAATTCCCTCTCAGTTCTTTAAGCGTCCACTTATTTCTTTTACCTGGTGACCTGAAGTCCATGTAGTTCAGGGATCAGAGAAGGATTGGGTTTAGAGTCTGTAAATAGATTTAGTCCTCCTCCTTTATAGCTCTCTTCATAGGCAGTTTTCTCTCAGAACTGAGTTCACATTGTATTGAACTGCTCAGGCTGGAAAGTGTCCTCACAGAAAGAGCTGTGTGAACGTAAATTTCACACACTGCAGTTACTCTTTCAAAAGTCTTTTCTCCTTCAATTCTGAAAGTTTTGCTCACTTTCTAGTCCCTTAACTTAGAATGATCTTTTTATTCACATTTTGTCTAGAGTTTATAATTTTTATCTATGGGAGAGTTATCCACTCTGCCATTACTGGAAGAAGAATCTGTACTGATTTTTAGTATGCTAAAGTAACCATAAATTAAGGAATCTGTCTTAAGGTATCTTGGGAAAGAAAAGCCAAAAAGCAATTTTGAAGCCACAGATTCTTATTTTTTAAATAAACAATCAATCAATAAATGTTTTCTATTTGCAACTCATCCAGTTCACACTGTGAAATAAATCAATTATAGATATTCTAGCTTGTTGCCTAATGTAGTTTCTCCTAAACACATAGTGTTTAGAACACTGTGTGTTTAGAAAAAAGTGTTTAGAACACTGTGTGTTTAGAAAAAAAACAAAGGCTGATCAGCTAATTTGTAGCAAAGCTGAACCTTGTGATGAGTACTTGTTTATAAATGGATAGATTTATATGTGGACTTGAAAGTTCATGGGTCAAAGTCAATGGCAACATGGACTTTGGAGCCTTAGGATTAGTGTATGGAAAAATGTTTTGTGTTTTTGAAACTTTATATGGAAACTGGAAATGAGTATAGGTAAAAGTTACTCAAAACACCTGGTTAAAATGATGAGCTATTTCCTTTCTCATGTCACTGAAGCCAATTAAAGTTTGGTAACATTGGATGAATGAAATGGGTTCAAGGTGACCTTTTGCTCTTTTAAAAAACATTTTCTTTTTCTTTGCCTTTTTTGCCAAGAAGGCTGTAATTTTTATGAAACGAGTTTTATAATATGTATTTGTTAAAAACAAACTAACCAGAGTCATTATATACTTTTCCTTACTATGAATATATGCTTTTGTAGGTTGTTGAAGAGAAGCAAAAAGAGCAAATCTCAATGTTTTAGGCATATCTGGTAATGAATTTGTATGGGAAATAATAGTCAATTATTAAGAATATTGCATTCTTCTTTTTGAGGTGTCAAAGTGACTAGTTTTATATGTAAAGATAGATTAGAATGAGTACTTTGGAGATGGAACTGTATCATACTCCTTTGTACTCTGGTGTCTAACACAGTACCTGACTCACAGTAAAAATAAAAAAATATGTTTTCCCAAGTGTTTTTTACTATAAATATATTTTTCAAGCAATGAAGAATAATTTAGATCATTGCATTTTTATCATTTCTATCACTTTACACATTATTTTCATGCCATATAGTCTTTGTATGAACACTTCAATTCTGGATAAATTTCCTCTTTAAACTATCATAATTTATTGGATAAGAAAAACTTTATTCTTGAAGTAAAATTTAAAAACTAAGATCTCCTGCTTTGAAAATGAAACAGTTTCAAATTTTAAAATTCAAACGTAGCTAAGGAGACCATTGTTTGAAGGGGAAAATGAGGAGGCGATGAGAATCTTAAGGTGATGGTTGTTCTTTTCTGGTTTTTCTATATGAAATTCCTAGCTCATAGTGGGAAATCAATAAACGTTGCATTAAATTGATGGAGAGTGAATGCTAAGGTTATTAAAATGTTATTAATGTTTTAATATTAGCTAATAAACTGTCAATGAGAAAAAAATTCATAGAATAAGAGCAATCCATTTCCTGTTTGCACACTTCATCAGAATTTTCAAATATAATAACTTTCAGTGACCTACCTAAATATATTTATCCCTCCCCCTTTTTTGTAGAATTTTATGACATATGTTAACTTGTTTAGATTTGCTGTTTGTTTACTGTTTCTGGCAGCTAGTGCACAGTATGATGAAGAGTTGTGTATTTTGCAGTTATTCTGACTGACAAGGATTTTGTTAGAAGGGCTGTGTGTCCGTGAGTGGATACCAACCCAAGACTTATTTTAGGAAAAGACCACCCCAATGCTCACTGTTTTCTCTTCACCTAATACGTACTGGGACTGTTGATCATGAATATGAAGATAAATTGTCTGTAATACAGCATATTGTGCAATTGCCCTTTATTCCCAACTTTACTCTTTTTTTGACCTTGTGTTTTTCCATTCCTTTTTATGAAACTTCTATGAAATGACAGTAAGAATAATCCATAGTTGTAATATTGTTGATATTTTTCTAGTTTCTTTCACATATACCAACTACCCAGATAAATTGAAAATTAAACAGAAGGATCTGTTTCATATTATCAGTCAGTAGTGTCTAGTCAGAGAAAAGAAACCACTTTGGGTACTTTGAGTAGAGAGGGATGTAATGTAGACGTCATTACAATGATGCTGATGGGGCTGGAAGAAGAAAGAGGATGATAAGTGTTACTGTCCCTTTGCTGGAACCCAATATTCCCCCTTGACACCTGTGGCTGTTGAGAACCTCACAGCTGCTGGGGAACCGCTTTCCTCCTCATTTTGAATTTGGAGATTTTTTTGTTTGTTTTAAAACTTTGAGTATGTAGCTCAATAAAAGTGAACTGTATTTAATATGAGTTATTGAGTATAAAACCAAGTTAATGAAAACACTTCTGTTAGTATCAGCTGGTGTAATACTATGACGGCCCCATTAGCTTTTGAATTCCTATGTGCAGTGTCCCTATCTTTATTCAGTGTTTGTTGAATTGAGTGAAGGAATTTGTGTTTTGTGTCTTCATAAAGGGTGTGTGAAAGAGGGAATAGCTAGGTAACTAAATTTTATTACCCTTTTTCCTCAGTCTTGGAAAACTGATTAATTTTTATGCCTCCTATTTGCTTCTAAGAACTTCAGGGAGAAACTGATAGAGTTGATAGGGTTGGGATGTGTCTGCTAGTTCATACTTAAAAGTATAATATTGTACTAGGCATAATAGACTATGTTACTTGAAATTTATGTTTATATATTTGTATTAAATATTTGAATATGAAGGTATAATCGTAGAATTCTAAGTTTCAGAGATTTTGTTGTGGAATGAAAAATTTTAAAGTATTGAATAAATTCTATATAATGAAGGATTTCAAGAGTACAGAAAAGTGTAGACACTAATAGGATGAATATTATTTGCCTATCACTTATTTAGCTTCAGAATTTGGAAAAGATTTTAAACATAAGAAAGCACAGTAAGTAACAATTACATTTTAATGAAATCTTTAAAAATTTGAGTTGATTCTTGAAAGTTATTTCTACCTCGAAGAACTAAAAATCCTATTTCTAAATGAGATATTCCAGAAATTGTACACTTTAGTTATTTTAACATTTTAATAGGTGCATTAAATATTGTCAGTTCAATCTCTGTCAGTTTTATATTAAAAACTGTTTATCATCCTATTTTTGGAAAATTACCTCCTTCTATTCCTCCAGTTTATAGTATATGGCACATGAAAAACTCCATAAAAATGTCTAGACCAAAATCAAAATATGTGAGAACTTGTGCACATAATAAGAATACAGGAATATCATGTATGTTTTGGGCATGTGGCATTATCAAGCATGATCTTGTTTCACAGAATAGTTAACTTGGAATAAAATTATGGATCTATTATTTAAATGAGATAAAGGATTATATGGTTCTTTATGCAGAAAATATTATCTCGTTTCTCTTTATTATCTCATTTGGTTTTAGGTGAAGGATGTCAGATTGTATAATGGGGAAACCTATTCTCATTTTCACCAAGGCTGCCCAAATTTAATACATGTGCTTCAAGCTTCAGTATCCTTCTAAGTAATAATCTGCTATGTCTCTTACTATTTTGTTTGTCAAATGTGGGCAAGGGCATTGTGAGACTTAAAATTTTGCTCTGCTCAACTGCCTGTAACAATATTAATTGAAATTATTATAGTTTTCTATGATATTAAAAATTTTAATTTTCTCCAATTTCTAATGTTTTTTTCAAAATTTTCAGAGTTATTGGAATCATTTGAGGTAGCACCCAAAGACACTCCCATAAAATATTTTTAACAAATAACATAATGAAATAAATACTTAGGTCTAGGCCCGAAAGAGTTTTTTTCTTCCAATAAAATCAATTCAAAGTAAATCATTCATTACCTATATTCTTCATGTCTTTGTACACATTTAGAAAAATAAACGGACCGGCCTTATCTAAATGTCTTTTGTATTTTGCATCTATGTGGAATTTACTCAAAAAAAGATTCCTTAAGGCTAATGTAGAATTATATTTTACTTATCCCCTTCCCAAATAAGTGTACACACACACACACACACACACACACACACACACACACACACACACACATCACATCACATCTTGTCAGGTAGTCCACACTTATTTTACCCAAAGGAAAAATAAAGTAATAATAGTGGTGCAGTGCAGGGGAAAAAATAAAAGGGTCAGCTTTAACAGGCGTGCCCTTTCTGGGAATAAAAATAGAAGGAGGGTTTCAAATAATTCTTAAGAGGAGTAGAATGGCAATTTACTTAATACCACGTTAAGATGAAGATTTAAAATTTATACTTCTTAGAAGGACATGATTTGATTCTCCACGTTTAATAAAATAAGGCCACCACTTGCCTGGAAATGCATGCGGGAAACAAAATGGCTGCTGTTGAAGAATTACCTTGATCAAATCAACCAAATAGTATTTAACTGTTTACTGCCATACTAGGCACTCAGAAGTGCAAAATAAGATGAATAATTTAATTATGAGGATGAGAAAGTAAACTACAAAATAATGATTTTTTAGGGAGTATAGGGTAGATATGATTGGGAGCCCTGGTTTTTAACTTGAGGGATAAGCCCTATTAGGTTAGGCAGTGGGTAGAGTTTCAGACACACAGGTGAAGAAGATACATAGGCGTGCAAGTGAGTGTTAGGTGTGTAGGTAGGACCTGGGTAAGAAGGCCTGATGACACTCAAGCCCTTAGCATTACTTTAGACCTGATTTATTTGAAAAGTTCAGCCCTAGAGATAAAGGTTGACTAATGGGGCAGGGTTTGATTTACCTACCGATAAGGAAGACAAGCTGTTGTCCAGAAAACTTTTTTTTTTTAACATCTTCATTGGAGTATAATTGCTTTACAATGGTGTGTTAGTTTCTGCTTTATAACAAAGTGAATCAGTTATACATATACATATGTTCCCATATCTCTTCCCTCTTGTGTCTCCCTCTCTATACGAAAACTTATAGTGAAAAATTATCAGAACCTTGGTCCTGATAAGGCAAGGGAAAGATGTTGAAACTGCACAGGAGACTGGTGATGTTTATGAGGACATATTTACGCAGTGAGAAAACATTCAAGTATTCGTAAAGGCCCCCTTTTGATTAACTAATCAATCTATATGGTGTAGTAAAGTCTGAGACAAAACCATTAAAAGAAAGTTAAACACTTTCAGATATATTTCTGGTTTATTGTTGTTTGACAAGAAATGAGGAAAACCTGCAGCTTTTCTCCTCTGCTAGAAATTTGATAAAGACCTGCATTTTATTTGCAGTGCTGGGGCATTTCTCCATTTTTTCCTTCTCCGAAGTCTTCTGCCTTGAGCTCAGATTTCCTTTAATGTAACAGCAGAAGTGCTTCTACGTAATAGAATCCAATTCTTTGATTTCCTGTGATAAGTCTTTATTTTAAAATGACTGTAATGCAATGGATTTTGTTCCTTCTCTATCTTGCATATTTTTGACCCTTTTCTTTTGAAACCCCAACTAATTATTTTACTTTCTTTTGACTATGCCTGATACAAAGAAAAAAAATAGGAAGCTAAAACTCAGTGATCTCAAGGTGGGATTTGGGTGGGTGGGGGTAAAGTATTTGAAATCAATGGGAAACTTTTCGTTTTTGATGTGAACATTTGGGGACATCTGGTAAATGGGGAATATGTGTTGGGCAAGTCGCTTGATCTCTGAGGGCCTTGTCATTTGAGAAGGTGGGACAACATGACTTGTGACTTAACCTTTCAATCATTCCATAGGGACATAACATGTCCTACTGAAAAGTCATACTGGGTTTTTATCAGCCTTTGCACGTAAATTCCTGGCACCCAGCATAGTACTCTGCAAATAGTTAAGTACTCATTCATACAAGGAATGAATGGCATGGATTTTTCTGGTGTAATTGACTCCAGTTGGAAAGTCATATGGTACATACTGCTATCTGTAAGCATTAACAGTACCTCTGTTTCTACCTGATGTTTTCATTATCTTCCTTGTTTATTTCCTTCCTCAAACTATCAATGCCTCGTTATGTTACTGATTCCAAGAAATTTGTAAAAAACTGAGAAAAGTCTCACTTTTAAAATTTGATAGTAAATCTAACAAGTAAAATTAATTATAGCTGAAAGGACTTTCACCACATCTCTCAAATTTACCATTAAACTGTAACCAGGAAAGGTACAGTGTAAAACCAGCAGAGATTGTTCAGAGGAGTTATATGCTAGTGAAAATAGGAAATATTAATAGAAATGGTTTTGCACACTTTGGTGATTGTTATAATTGGAGATCCTGAATTTAAAGTGGGATGAAAATATTCAGTGACAAGACACTTTGATAGCTTTCTGAATGAAAACATCCAGGTACTTTGTAGTTTTAATTCTTTTGAATGCTTAATCTCTGTTAGTTGTCCTGATCTAATTTATTTCTTTATACAGTGTCAATGTCAGAAATCTGATCTAAAAATTTTTTAAGTTTACTTAAACATGTAGCTATTTGTAAAGTTTTCATTTACATTAGTATTTAGCAGTATGGCATTACAATTGTATTTTGAGCAATGAAATAGCTTCACATTTTCATTAATTGAGAAAGAATGGGAAAAATCAGGGCATGACCATGACATGGCACACTCTTGCCAGATACTAGTAGTGTCTTATGTATGAAAGGCTTTACACATTTCATTAAAATGTTCATAAAACGTTTTCTAAGTGTGCAGCATAGCCTCTTAAGTAATTCCTTGAATGTTAGCCACACTAATTCTACTTCAATAAATTAATTTTTTTAAAAAGATGAAAAAACCAGGCAAAATTGTGGTCAAAGATTTTTGCCACATCACTGTTTCAAGATACGAATAAATAGGTAGAAACTGTTACCTGAAAACTGCATTCACCTCTTGGTGGTCATTGAACCAGAAGGCACAACCAAGGCAAAGAGCAGGAGAATGAAGGATTTATTACTTGCAGCAAGAGAACACCAGGGATCTTTCCCAAAGCTATGTCTCCCCAGTCTGCAAAATTGGAAGTTTTAAACTAAGGGTTCATGCATATTCATGAAGGGGCCTGGGTGGTGGACAGATTCCAAGCTTTAGTTGATTGAAGTCAGGAGGGTCAGAAAAAGTCAACATCATCATCCCTTAGGTGCCAGTTGATCTGGTAGTTGAGCCTCAGGCTAATCTTCACCATTGAAACAGAACTGGGGCTCTTTACAACTGATACATTATCTTTGCTATTGTTACTTCTCTTTCCTGATAACAGTTTGTTTCTGTTAAGATCACTAATTGTTCCCTTAAGATCACTAATTCCTGAGACCTTTTCACGGACAATCACTGCAGCCAGGCTTAGATTATAAAATGGCTTAGGTCAAAAATGGCTTCTCTTATGTCAGGAAAGTGTGCCTGGTTCTTTCTCTGGGGACCCCCTACCCTATCTGCTTATACTACTACTTATATGTGAAGATACAATTAAATATTCAGCAATAGAAAAAGAATAACCTATCGCATTCATAAAATAAAATTTATAAAAACTGACATTTTTGCACAATTTTTACTTGGTGAAACACATCTTACACACATAGTAAAACACGGTGTGATGTTAAATGGAAAAAGCAGAATAGAGGAATGAATATATGGCGTGACCTATTTATAAATAGAACAGAATATATTAATTGGAAGTAGAAAAAAATCAGAGCAGTTGGCTCTGGGGGATATTATTAAAGGTGATTTTAATGTTACTCTTTACAGCTTACGCAGTTCCTACAATTATTTTGTTTTTACTCCTTTAGTATTTTGTAATATACTTTATTTTTTAGAGCATTTTAAAAAACATTTGTGTTCAGGTTTTTGTGTGGGCATAAGTTTTTAATTCATTTGAGTAAATACCTAGGAGGGCAATTGATTATTTTTATTAAGGAAATCTAATTTATCAGTTTTTTTCTTTCATGAATCATGCTTTTGTTATCCTATCTAAAAAGTCATCACCAAACTCAAGGTCACGCAGATTTTCATACTATGCTATCTTCTAGAAGTTTTATTTTGTATTTTACATTTAGGTCTATGACCCATTTTTGACTTAATTTTCGTGAAAGGTTTAAAATCTCTTTCTAGATACTTTAAAAAAACTTTAAGTATACTTGATTTACAATGTTACATTCATTTCAGGTGTACAGCATAGTGATTTAATATTTTTATAGATTATACTTCATTTAACGTTATTGTCAAATATTGTTTTATACATAACATCTTTGTCTATTTTATAGTAGCTTAATACCTCTTAATTCTTCGTAGATTTTTTTTGGCATGTGGATGTCCAGTTGTTCCAACACTATTTGTTAGAAAGACTCCTTTTTCCATCGCATTGTCTTTGCTCCTTTGTCAAAGATCAGTTGACTACATTTGTGTATATCTGTTTCTGGGCTCTCTATTCTGATCTGTTGGCCTATTTGTCTGTTTTTCTGGCTCTGCCACACTGTCTTGATTATTGTAGATCTATAGTAAGTCTTGATGTCAGGCAGAGCCTGTCCTCTGACTTTGTTTTCTGCTTCAGTCTTGAACTTCCATTTGCGATCTTAGCACATGAATCGGTGTTCTTTAAATTCCTCATCTGATAATTCCAAAATCTCTGCCATATCTAAGTCTGCTTCTCATGCTTGCTTTATGTCTTCAGTATGTGTTTATTTTTAGCATTATCGTAATATTTTGTGAAAAGGTGGACGTGATGAACTGGGTAAAAGATCAGGTAAACAGGCCTTTAGTTTGAGGTTTTATGTTTACCTGGCTAGAAGTTAGGCTGTGTTTACTCTTTGCTGTAGCTGGAGGTCTCAGAGGCTAAAATGTCCTCTGGTGGCCTTGTTATTGTCTCCTCTGTCATCTTTGGGTTTCTCTAGAAAATTCTCAAACAGGGTCTGAGATTTCTAGTTCTTGGAGCTGTAATTACCTGCTATCATACCGGTGTCTGATTGTGTTTCTGGACTGTAAACTTGTCCAAATGCTTCTCAGCCATCCACACCCCTCACACCCTCCTAGGAGAGATAGGAAGGCTAGAGGGGGCTGGAGTTGGTTAGGTTGTGGTGGAACCTACATTAATTAGTATCTGGTAAAATAGTTTTCCTTGAAGGCAGGTCTTTGTCGAGGAGAACAGAACCCTCTGAGAGTATTTCAAAGTGGTTACTTTTTCCCTATCCCTGCTGGAAATTTGTGAGGCTTTTTCACCAGTCTTTACCCTAAGAACCTGATAGGGCTCCTAGAGGTCAACTCATGAAAGTGGTGGAGGTGGGGAATCTCCCTAAGGCTGGGTTCTCAGGAAGTTTTATCTCTCAATCTTGTCCCTGCTCATTTTGCAACAATTCATTAATTACCCTTTAAGTTTTCCTACCAGTTACTAGCTCCTAGGATGGTTCTTGCTCCTGGTATACTGTGATCATCTGTATTTGCCTCTATCTCCAGTTTTGGGGGTGACCTTCTGTTGTGTAACCTCAATTGATGATTTCACATATATATAAAGTCAGTAGTCAGATAATTTTCAAAGGCTTTTATAAAAGTGTTCCCAGTGTGTATTGATGAGCCAGACTCATCAAGAAAGACAGGGAGAGGACACAAAATCAATAGAATTAGAAATGAAGAAGGAGAAATCACAACTGACTCCACAGAAATACAGAGGATTATAAGAGACTACTACAAACAACTATATGCCAATAAAATGGACAACCACGAAGAAGTGGAAAAATTCTTGGAAAGGTACAATTTTCCAAGACTGAACCAGGAAGAATTAGAAAATATACACAGACCTATCACATATAATGAAATTGAAACCGTAATTAAAAATCTCCCAACAAACAAAAGTCCGGGACCAAATGGCTTCACAGGCGAATTCTATCAAACATTTAGAGAAGAGCCTAACACCCATCCTTCTCAAACTCTTCAAAAAAATTGCACAGGAAGGAACACTCCCAAATTCATTCTACGAAGCCACCATCACCCTGATACCAAAACCAGAAAAAGATATCACAGAAAAAGAAAATTACAGACCAATATCACTGATGAACATAGATGCAAAAATCCTGAAAAAAATACTAACAAACAGAATCCAACAGCACATTAAAAGGATCATACACCATGATCAAGTGGGATTTACCCCAGGGGTGCAAGGATTCTTTAATATATGCAAATCAATCAATGTGATACACCACATTAACAAATTAAGGAATAAAAACCATATGATCATCTCAATAGATGCAGAAAAAGCTTTTGACAAAATTCAACACCCATTTATGATAAAAACTCTCCAAAAAATGGGCATAGAGAGAACCTACCTCAACATAATAAAGGCCACATAGGAAAAGCCCACAGCGAGCATCGTACTCAATGGTGAAAAACTGAAAGCATTTCCACTAAGATCAGGAAGAAGACAAGGATATCCACTCTCAACACTATTATTCAACATAGTTTTGAAAGTCTTAGCCACGGCAATCAGAGAAGAAAAAGAAATAAAAAGAATACAAATTGGAAAAGGAGAAGTAAAACTGTCACTGTTTGCCAATGACATGATACTATACATAGAAAATCCTAAAGATGCTACCAGAAAACTACTGGAACTAATCAATGAATTTGGTAAGGTTGCAGGATACAAAATAAATGCACAGGGATCTCTGGCATTCCTATACACCAACAATGAAAAATCAGAAAGAGAAATTAAGGAGACATTCCCATTTATCATTACAACAAAGAGAATAAAATGCCTAGGAATAAACCTGCCTAAGGAGGTGAAAGACTTGTACTCAGCAAACTATAAAACACTGATATAAGAAATCAAAGATGACATAAACAGGTGGAGAAATATACCATGTTCTTGGATTGGAAGAATCAGTATTGTGAAAATGACTACTATCCAAAGCAGTCTACAGGTTCTGTGCAATCCCTATCAAACTACCAGTGGCATTCTTTACAGAATTAGACCAGAAATTTTTATAATTTGTGTGGAAACACAAACGACCCTGAATAGCCAAAGCAATCTTGAGAAAGAAAAACGGAGTTGGAGAGATCAGGCTCTCTGACTTCAAACTATACCACAAAGCTACAGTAATCAAGACAGTATGGTACTGGCACAAAAAGTACAGGATAGAATGCCCAGAGATAAACCCACGCCCGTATGGGCACCTAATTTATGATAAAGGAGGCAAGAACATACAATGGAGGAAAAACAGCCTCTTCAATAAGTGGTGCTGGGAAAACTGGACAGCTACATGTAAAAGAATGAAATTAGAACACTATCTAACACCATACACAAAAATAAAATGGATTAAAGACCTAAATGTAAGGCCAGACACTAGAAAACTCTTAAGGAAAACATAGGCAGAACACTCTATGACATAAATCACACCAAGATCCTTTATGACCCACCTCCTAGAGTAATGGAAATAAAAACAAAAATAAACAAATGGGATGTAATTAAACTTAAAAGTTTTGCACAGCAAAGGAAACCATAAACAGGACAAAAAGACAATACTCAGAATGGGAGAAAATACTTGCAAATGAAACAACAGACAAAGGATTAATCTCCAAAGTATACAAACAGCTCATGGAGCACAATATCAAAAAAACAATCCAGTTAAAAAATGGGCAGAGGACCTAAATAGACATTTCACCAAGGAAGACATACAGATGGCCAAGAGGCACATGAAAAGATGCTCAACGTTGCTAATTATTAGAGAAATGCAAATCAAAACTACAATGAGGTATCACCTCATGCCTGTCAGAATGGCCATCATCAAAAAATCTAGAAATAGTAAATGCTGGAAAGGGTTTGGTGAAAAGGGAATCCTCCTGCACTGTTGGTGGGAATGTAAATTGATACAACCACCATGGAAAACAGTACGGAGATTCCTTAAAAAACTAAAAATAGAACTACCATATGACGCAGCAATCCCACTACTGGACATATACCCTGAGAAATTCAAGAGGAGACACGTACCACAATGTTCATTGCAGCACTATTTACAATAGCCAGGACATGGAAACAACCTTAAATATCCATCAACAGATGAATGGATAAAGAAGATGTGGCACATATATACAATGGAATATTACTCAGACTTAAAAAAAAAATGAAATTGAGTTATTTGTACTGAGGTGGATGCACCTAGAGTCTGTCATACAGAGTGAAGTAATTCAGAAAGAGAAAAACAAATACCATATGCTAATGCATATATATGGACTCTAAAAAAAAAAAAATGGTACTGATGGACCCAGTTGCAGGGCAGGAATAAAGAGGTAGACCTAGACAATGGAATTGAGGAAGGGGGTGGGAGGGCGAAGTGAGAGTAGCATCGATATATGTACATTACTGAATGCAAAATAGTTGGCTGGTGGGAAGCAGCAGCATAGCACAGGGAGATCAGCTCTGTGCTTTCCAATGACCTGGAGGGGTGGGATGGGGAGGATGGGAGGAAGGTGCAAGAGGGAGGGGATATGGGGACATCTGTATGCATCTGGCTGATTCGCTTCGTTGTGCAACAGAAACTAACACAGTATTGTGAAGCAAGTATACTCCAATAAAGATCTGTTTAAAAAAAAAACTATCGTGAAGAAATCCCTCCTCTTCACTTAAACAATACGTCTTCTAGAATCATCTCATTTTTAATCTAGTATTTTAACCAAATTATTATCTGTGTTCCTTAAGAACAAAGCAGTAATTTTGTTATTCAGAACCCTTGTGATGTTATTTACTTTTGAGATTTTTTCACTATGGTAAGATACAACTAACGTAAAAATGACTCTCCAACATTTTTCAGCATACAGTTTAGTGGCATTAAGTATATTCACAATGTATGATTTCAACTTTAAGAAGTTTTGGAAAAGGCAAAACTGTGGAGACAGTAAAAAGATCAGTGATTACTCGGGGTTGGGGGTGTGAATAAGGGTTGGGCATGAATAAGCAGAGCACAGGATTTTTGGGGGCTGAGAAAACACTCCATATGATGTTACAAAGATGGATACATGTCATCATACAAATGTCCAAACTCGTAGAATGTACAATACCACGTGTGAACTGTAATGTAAACTATGGATTCTGGGGGATTATGATGTGTAAATGTAGGCTCATCGATTGGAACAAATGCAGCATCTGGTGGGAAATGGTGTTAGTTGGGGGGAGGCTGCGGATGTGTGGGGGCAGGGAGAGTGTGGGAAATCTCTGTACCTTCCCTTGAATTTCGCTGTGAAGTTAAACTAGTCTGAACAAGTCTTAGAAAGAAACAAAATTTAAATATTTTATACTACAGTTACTATTATACTACATAGACGAATATTTCTAAGCAACATGATTTCATAAGCTTTTGTATATATCATCTAGTCATTTAAACATCATTTAAGATTAATGCTTAATATCCCGTTTGATGTATGGTCTAAGGTATCTAACATATATAAAGCACCTATGTGCCAGGTACATTTCTAAGTACTTTATAGTTACTATTTTTATTTTTGACTTAAATAATTATAGTGGGGACTTCCCTGCTGGTCCAGTGGTTAAGACTTCGCCTTCCAATGCAGTGGGTGTGGGTTCGATCCTTGGTTGGGGAGCTGAGGTCCCACTTGCCTTGAGGCCAAAAAACCAAAATATAAAACAGAAGCAATACTGTAACAAATTCAATAAAGTTTAAAAATGGTCCACAGCAAAAAAAATCTTTAAAAAATTACATAGTAAAAGTGCCTTTTTTTGGTATACAGTTCTAGGAGTTTTGACACATGTATAGATTCATGTAACTACCACCACAATCAGGATATGCAGCAGTTTCATTATTCCCCACCCGCCAAAACAACCTTTTGCTACCCCTTAGTGGTCAGATTTTCCTTCTGCCCTTTACTCCTGGCAACCACTGAACTTAGTTTTGTCTTTTGTAGAGCAACATATGTATAAAATTATATGGTACATAACCTTTTGAGACTGGTTTCTTTCCCTCATCTTAATGCCTTTGATAATCATGCAAGTTGTTGTATGTATTGATAGTGTACATCTTTTTATTGTTGGGTAGTATTCCATTGTATGGCTGTACCACAGTTATTTTTTTCCATTCATCAGTTGAAGGACATTTATGTTTCCAGTTTGGAGAGGGATTATAAAAATGTTTTTATAAACATTCACATCTTTTTTTTTTTGCAAAATAGTTTTTCCTTTCTCTAGGAGTGAGATTTCAATTATCATATGACCCAGCAGTTTATATATTGTAAGAAGCTGCCGAAGTTTCCCAGAGTGGCTGCATCATTTTGCATTCCCACCAGCAAAGCATCAGAGTTCTGGTAGTTCTGCATCATTGCCAGAATTTAGTATTAAATGTAATTTTAGTTATTCTAATAGGTGTGGAGTTATTCTAATAGGTGTGGAGTAGTAGCGCATCATGATTTGCATATACTTAATGACTAATGAGGTTAAAACATCATTTCATGGGCTTATCTGCCATCTTTACATTCTCTTTGCATTTTACACTAATTAGCTCATATAATTCCCACAACAATCTTATGAGGCTATGAGGTAGGTAATATTGTTATCCCCATTTCACAGACAGGGAAACAGACACAGGAGAAGTTAAGTAATTTGCCTGCAGTGTACAGTTACACAGCCAGAAGGTGGCAGAACCAAGATTCATACTCAGGTCTCTATAAATGGACATTTAAGCTGTTTAAGCTATAAATATTTCCAAGAAGTAGGTTTGGGGCATGAAACGTTTTATGTATGAGATTAGTTACTTAGGATTTTTCCTAGAGGTGAATTCAGTGGATCAAAGGGTAAGAAAACATTTTATAAATGTCTGTTGGTAGTATGAAATTGTTTTTCAAAACGGCTATATAAATTTATACCACTCAGCAATCTATAAGTTTACTTGTTCCATTTTTTCTGGCTGTGCAGTGACCCCTGGGCTTGCTTGAAGTCCTCCTAGTCTAGGTAGCTTCTTATTCTGCCTCCTTAATATGCCTGTAAATACAATAACTGTGAAGAAGAGTGAAGGAGCTTCTCTTTTTCTTTTATGCTGTTAATTTAGAATTATTTATGAGATACTAAATAGACTTTACATAAAAGTAAGTCTTTTTATACATAATTAGGTGGGCTAGGCAGTCACATGTAAGTCATCTTTAGAAAGGTACCATGAAAGAGGTCCTGCTTACCCATCAAAACATAGTTTTCCTACTGACATAACAAAGTGTTCTACCCTGTGTGATCTGTAATTCCAATTAGCGGAGTCCAGAATTGCAGAGATGTAAGACATTATTAAAAAGTTTATTTTGTTGGCTAATTTTTCTTAAATGGGGGGAAGAAAAGAGAACTTTCCCAGAAGGGATGAGATTTAATTGTATTTGACTGCAGATTCTCAGCCACTAATACGGAAACTCTGGGGAGCCAGCTGAGGAGGTGGAACCCCCAGGCTTCAGGCCCAAGGATGACTGTGCAGAGGGCCAGGACTTGGGTCAGAGGACAGCCACCTTCTGAGCAGTATGCCCCAAGCCACACGATACTACATTACCATCGAAAAAACATTGTACGGATCCGATCTTTAGATTTTAAAACTAAATTTCATTTTCTTCATTTTATTAAATTATCCTATATTCTTCCTCCTGGTAATGCAAGCTATTAATTTTATCCAGTGGGTTCAATTGGTAGACTTGTAAGATCCTTACTGTCCCACTCCAGTCTTTCAATGGTTAACTTTCCTGATCCATAGATCTTAATTACTTTCAATGTTTTTCCTTGAGTATTTCCAATTTTGTCTTTTATATTTATTTGTATTGTGTACAAAGCAGTTTCAAACACTTTTGTTGGTTTAGAAGGTGTATTGCACTCCAGAAATGTACCCTATGGATATATTTTTAAAGTAAAATCTATTTGTGTGGAGTGGTTTATTGCAAATTATTTTTAATACAACAATTTTAAAAGATTAAACTAGGGATAAAGGGAAACAGTTATAGAAATTGTTAAATCAACTTGATGGATTATTTGAAGGCAACATGAAATTCTATGTAAGCCATCATAACTATAAAACTGTGTGAATATGGATGAGAAAACTGTGTGAATATGGATGAGAATACTCAGAGGCAGACAAAAAATGTACAAGTGTTAGTTTGGTTGTACTAAGGGTCATCATTGTGTATTCTTAATTGGTTTAAGGTTGAAATAGTTAAATGGTTTGAAAAAAGGAAAGATATGGTTTGTTGAGATATGACCTTAATCCTCCAGGACATCAGTTTATAATTTAGTAGCAGGAAGATAATACACGTGTGCATAGAAAGATAACTGAAACTCTAAGATTTCATATGATAAGAGTTCAATGAATACCCTGGACAATAAGAATTTTAGTTCTAGCATTTTTCTTCCTTGCTGACATTTCCATCTCATGAGGTATTGGAGAGGTGGTCAATTCAGATTCCATCAGATGCAGAAAAGTATTCCATAAAGAATAACATCCCTAATGCATGACTCCTTCATTTCCAGCTCATTTATTTCCCATCTACAAATCCATTTGATGCTTCTCTTACACAGTGAATGATTTTCCAATTTAAACCATATTCACTGATATTTTTACTTTTTGTTTTATCATAAAAAGGAATATTCTTTCGGATAAGACAAGGTTCATTGCTAATTAAATTAAAATTTTCCACTTAATTCTTGTGAAGTTTACATTTGCATAGGGAATTGAGGACATTGTAATTCAGTTCATCCTATTTCTGAATAATTGTAAGTAAAATGTTTTTGAGGAAGTATGATTTTAATCACTTTAGAGAGGGCTAATTTTCAAGTCTGCCCTTGATGCAAAGGTTGGTATCTTATGACTGCATATGGTTAGACAAGAGGCTAATGGATCAAGATTGTAGTCTGTTTCCATATGGCCAAGTTAGGTCTGGAAATATGCTGGTAGACTGTGTCCTGTCCTAAGGACCTTACCAATATTATAGGTTGAATTGTGTGCCCCCCAAATCCATATGTTGAACCCATAGTCCCCAATGTATTTGGAGATAAGGCTTTGGGAGATAATTTGGTTTAGATGAGGTCATGAGGGTGGGTCTTCATGATGGGATTAAGGCCCTTATAAGAAGAGATACCAGAGAGCTTGCTGTCTCCCAGACATGTAAGGACACATGGGAAGTTGGCCATCTACATGCCAGGAATGAGAAACCAACCATGCTTGCACCTTCATCTTGGACTTCTGGCCTCCAGAACTGTGAGATGATAAATTTCTGTTGTTTCAGCCACCCAATCTATATATTTTGTTGTGGCAGCCTAAGTTAAAGCACCACTTCTTGCCTAAAGGTCAGGTTCAATAACCATCTTCTGCACCTTGTCTGAGAAATTTCTCTGAAGCATCCAAAGGCAGTTCAGTCTGCAGTCTGAGAAGTGCCAAGAAATTAACCAGTGCTCTCTCAACCCTCAAAGCGCTCAACCACTGGCTGGTGGTGTCTGACTCCTGGCCTCTGGATAATGACTCTGAGGGTGTGTTCTGCATCATTTATCATCCACATTGGTAGCTGGCTTTGTGATGGAGCTTTTTTTGGCTGCCTTCCCTTTGCTGTTATATCCTCACTCCTTGATAGGAATTTCCTGCACCTCTCAAACTACTGGTACTTGAATACTTGCTCAAGGTCTACTTCTGTGGGAACACAAGACATGCTGAAACCTTCTCTTGGCCACTTGATGAAAGGCTGTGGCTGGTTACCATGGGGAAATTGCAGGAGTCTGGAAACAAACACGTGAGCAGCATCATTGTTGGAAAAAGATTTAAACACAGGATTAAGCTCTAATCCTTGGTGGATTAACAGTATCTTTATTCTTTTTTCTTCTTGCCCAGAACACCTAGGCAACACACGCATGGTTGTATTGAATGTGCCTGTATTTACAGTGAATATTTTATTTTTCTGCTGGGTCATATAACAGCCTCTCCTATATAAGAGATTTCACTCAAGCAGGGGCAGGCCTTATTCAGTCATCGTGCCGTAAGGGATGCTGCTTATTTGGTCGGTTTACTCTGGGTGCTCTAATCTTAACTGCACTTGTTCATTGGAGGTGCTTTTAGAGGACATACTGACCCAGTCGGGTAGTTGTTGAGATATTCAAATAATTCCCTGTTCCTCCTAAGTAGCTTTCTTCCCCTGCTTTCTCCCTCCAAGCTGTCGAGACCCTCCTGAATATTCTCACCCTACGGATCTGACAACTGAAGTGTTGATGCCTGCACACCACTTTAAATTTCAGCATACATTTAGGACAAATTAAGAAAAAAAAATGGTGTTCTTAAGGTAAGAATTTAAAAAACATCCTTAGAATGAATCCACTCAATGAAATAAGTGCTATTTATTTTTACTTATCAATGAGCTTATTACCGACTGGCTAAAACATGAATATATATACATATGTATGGATGTATACACAATTATGTATATATATTTTGTATATGTATATTATATACATATGCATATACATGTAATCACAAATATTTAACACATTCATAACTAGTGAGTATGCAGTATTATTCCCATTTCTGTAGTCTGATCCTGGGCCATCATCCTCTGATCTTCCTATTTATACCATATTGTCCCTTTTTTTGGTCAACTCTTAATACGTGTACAGGAAAGCTTAGCTTTAGCTTATCGAGTCTGGGCACCTAGCAGGATAGTGGGGTGGCCCCACTAGGAAACAGTACTAATCTGAGCTCAGGGTCTCTGCAGGTTGCTAAGAATCAGCTAACGGTGTCTCCTCCGTTCTGTTGTCTTGTGACTATCTTAGCAAAGATGGTCCATAAGAAGATTCTTCATTAAAGTTCCTGAGAAATACCTGTAGCCTGTTATCCTGGGAATGGGTTTCTATCCACTGTGGAGTTTAGTCTGATCTTTGTGAACTTGCTGATCTGTGCTGTGCCGTGGGAGGAGTTTATAGGATTTGGACAAGAAAAGAGCAACTTCTGGACTTGACAGTAACCTGGAAAAAGTCTTGTCTGGCACAAAGAACTTATGACACTTCTTTTGTGTTAATAGAAAATATTTGCTGTAGTGGCCTCTCAGTTTTCACGGTTTAATTGTATCAAGTCCACTGTGTGTATGTTGTACTTTCAAATGCATCATCTTCTTTAATTTCCCCAACATCAGTGTGAATTAGGATGGTGGAAATTCTACATTTTACATTTACAGATGAGGAAATTGAAGTTCAAGTTTTTGCGGGCTGTATTTCATTCACCAGTATAAATGGCCAGATTAATAATGGCAAGAACAACAGCTTGAATGCTGTGTAAGAGCTTTGCTTTCTCGAGTCTCCTGGCATAAATGCAAACTCCTGAAGTTATGGCCGTACGTAGGCAATTTGTCTGAAAAATGATGCTCAAAGATAAAGATTTTAGAAATGATTGGTGGTTTGTAAATGTGATTTTAAAGATGCTGCTGGTGATTCAGCATCTGTTTCAGTTCTAATTACATGCTTCTGGCTGTCTTCATTTCTCTTTATTTTAACCTCTTCATCATACTACTTTTTTTTCTTGCTATTGATTTTCCTCTTTACTTTTGCACTTGTCTTAGGCAGGATCATATACTTAGAGCTTTTTGTTTTTTGGATTACTAGAAAGCCATTGAATGACCACAGTCCTCTTCCCCACTTGTACTTTGTTTCTGTGAAGTACACTGAAGACATTTTGAATTCATGGGGAAGATTTTTGGAGGTGGTGACCATACCTTACTCAATTTGAACGTCCTGGAGTATCTAACATAGTGTCATATGGACATTGGGTACCTGCTTGTTGAATGAATGCTTAAAGGAGAGGAGAATAAGACCAATAATAAGAGTTTATATCCTTTTAATAAAAGGAGAAAAAGTACAGGAGTGACAATTTTAAAATGATGGAAAATTCATAAAAATTTGTTTATCATTATTGGGTTGTACATAAAATATTAAGTCAAAATAAATTTAGGTTGATGTGACAAAATATATCAGCTTATATTCTATATAGAAAACGAAATACAATTTTTACATACTCATGAGTCTAGTCATTGATGCATTCAAAAATGAACTATCTCTGTGTGCCAGCCATTGTGATGGGTACTGTGGGTAGAAATAGATATGGCTTCTGTTTTCCTAGTTTATGGACTAGGATATAAAGAGAATAAATACCATCTGTGTTGATATATAGGATTCTTTTGATTGTAAGCAGAACAAATGGAAAATCAACATGGTGGCAATAAAAGTGGTAGATGTGGGTAGGAATTTTTGGCACATAACTGAAAAGTGGAGGTTATTTTTCAGACCTTCTAGGACCACTGGACTGCTGCTCTCCATTTCCCAGCTTTGCTCACTTTGGGTAGTTTATCAGACAGGCTTTCTCTATGTCTTAGCTGAGATGACTCTGTACTGCAGGTTTACATGGTCCTTAGCACCAGTGATCTCAGGAGCAGATAAATGTTCCTTTCTCTCTTGTCCCAGCTCAGATGACTTCTTATTGGACTGGCAATTACTATGGCTTGGAAGGACGGGTTATCCATGCCTGTGTTTGGAGCAGGTGATAGTTTATCCCCACACAAAACATTAAAATTTTGTTCTTCGTGATGAAAAGTGTTTATATTTGAGAAGAAGGAAGGAGGGATGATAGGCAGACAAAAATAATATTATAATATATAGTATTTACTATATTATACTGTAAATTCTAGTATATAAATACTATATTCACTATAAATACTGGTGAAAATATACAAATTATTTATTTGAAGGAATAGAATACAACTGTATAAAATCAAGTCAATGCACAGGCTGGGCCCGTGAGCCATGTCCGCTGAGCCTGTGCATCTGGAGCCTGTGCTCTGCAACAGGAGAGGCCACAATGGTGAGAGGCCCGCATACCACAAAAAAAAAAAAAAGCATTAAATAAGCCTCAGAAAATGGGGAGGTCTGCCAAATTCAGGAATGAGAAGACTTAATATCATTAATAATTCAGTTTTTCCCAATCTGCTTATAGAGTCCATGCAGGGCCAATAAATATCGCAACAGAGTTATTCATGGAGCTGGACAAACTAATTTTCTTGTTTATAAGGAAGAACAAAGGGTCAAAAGTCAAAACACTCCAAAAAAAAAAATTACTTGCATTACCCTGTATCAAGATTCTTCGGAGCTATAGTAATTATGACCTTGTGGTGTTAGTGCATAGGTAGACACATTGAATAATGAAAAAGGATAGAACGACTAGAAGTAGACCATGCATACTTGGCACTTGATATTTGGCAGAGGTGACAAAACAGATTTATAGTGGAGATACTATTTCATAAATGAGATTGGGAAAATGGGTTAACTATATGAAAACATAAAATTGGATCCTTCCATTGCACCATACTAAAAATTCAACCCCTAATGGATTGAAGACATAAATATGAAAAGTAAAGATTTAAAACTTTTAGGAGAAAATACAAGGAAATGCCCTGTTGTCTTTAGCATTAGAAAGGCTTTCTTAAGACAAACAAGTCAACTAGCAGAGAAATTATAGATATATTTGTTACATTAAAATTAAGGACTTCTTTTTACTAAAAACACCTTGAAGAGCCTGAAAAGGAGGCTACCACCTAGGAAGAGATATTTATGTTACAAATACCTGACAAAGTACTAGGAACCAGATTATTTAATAAACTGCTACTAATCATTAAGAACACAAAACAGCACAGCATAAAAATGGGTAAAATTGTTCTCGCTTCAGCAGCACACATACTAAAAATGGGTAGAATATATGAATAAATATTTGAGAGAAGGAGAAACTCATACTGGCAGTAATTGAGAAGGCTGACAATTGCCAGTGTTAGAGAGATGGATTAGCTGAAACCTTTATACATTGTTGGTAGCTTATATGCTGTTAGTAAAACTACTTAAAAACATTGGCCATTCTATTTTAATCCCTTACCCTGTAATGCAGCAAGGCCAATCCTAGCTATATATTCAAGAGAAAATTTTACTCACATGCTCCAAGAAAAATAAAAAATAATGTTCCTATTCTTAACAGCAAAAAATTGGGGGGAAAAATCTAATTTTTTATCAAAGAGTGATAAATTATGCAATGTTCCCACTATAGAATACTTCAACTATGAATAACAGCATAGATAATATTTGTTGTATAGTTTTGAAAGAAAAAACCAAGTCCCAGAAGACTATGTGCTGGATATAAAGTTCAAAAACAGGAAACACTAAGCAACATATTGTTTGGCATCTATAGAGGGATTAGCATTAATTTAGATTAGTTATCTCCAGGAGGGGTTTAAAGGGAGAGAAAGAGAGATGGGATAGAAGAGGAGCTTGTAGGTAGATTTAAGTTATTGTTAATTTACTAGTTCTTAGTTTGAGTTGTAAATTAAAATTGGTCGTTATACTTTTTAAATTGACTAAATGTAAGGCCATGCATAGGTTGATAATGACCAATAACCAAGGATTAATTAAATCCAGTGTTGGATTTTGGTTGCACAGCTGAAAAGATGATAAACTCATTCACAGGGAAGCCGGAAAGAAGACCAGATTGAAAAATAAAAGACCTGTATTGAATTTTAATGTGTCTAGTTCCTTATCACTAAGGAAATTGTTGTGGTATCGTTTAATCAGAGTGACTAAGATAATTTTTGCAGTGTTCCTTTTCTTTCTGTTTCTTCATGGTACACATTGTCTTATTTCTTTTTTTTCTTTACTATGATATACACTATTTCATTCAGGACCCATATCACTAACTTTGTTCATACATATTTTATTTGTGAGATGATCTCTACATATGGAAGAGGGTCCCAGACTGAACTAATGCTAGCCTATAAATGATACTCAGACATGTCTGAAAACTAATAGGGAATGTGTGTTAAAATCCTACTTGCCTGGGGGACTGAGATACTTCCTTACGAACTGTTCAAAAGGCAGAGCAAGTTAGGCAGAAAATCTTGACCTGCCACAAATTAGAGCAGTTGTCATGTGTGGGGTGATACTAAATACATCATGGTGTCTGTTACTTGAATCTCGCTTCTGTGATTTACATGTGTGTTTTAGGGAATGGGAAATCTGAAAATCTTTTATAAAAGAGGAAGTCTATGTTAAGGAAACAATGGTTTGAGTTGATATATAAGTATTCTGGTACAAATACATAGAAATACTGGATACAATACAGTACAGTACAATACACTTTTTAAATATTATCAAGTTCAAGAAACAAGGTAAGGGAGGCATTTCCAGATGCAAAAGACAAAAATGAAAGGAATAGTTGCAAATTATAGTTGATGTTAAAACAATCCATGAGGCGTTAGACCTGGATGGTGACCTTTGGGGAAGGAGGTTCTAATTTTAACCAGAATATGGGGACAGGGTTTATAGCCCTGGTTCTGCACTGAGTGGAGAGCTGCAACCAGTTTTATTTGTGTGAAGTTGAATTCTTGGAAGTGTTTTCCAGTCAGTGAGCTAGAGTAGAAAAACTAAGGACCATGGCTAAGTAGTGATATGTCAGATGCTCAGTAAAAAGAAAATTAGAAAATTTCCATCAGAGAAGTCAAACATCAAGATACGGAAGTGAGATCTGACTTTACACAATATACTTGCTGTGTGAAATCCAAGCTAAACTGTAAACATAAACATTAGTCCGGAGGTGGAAAAATATCAAAATCTTCAGAAAAATAAGGAGAAAACATTGTATATATGGACATATGCATGAAGTAGAGCACACTGGACTCTCATAATAAAAACCTTGCATTAAAGTTTATCTCACAATTAAAAAATTATAAAACTTACAAGGAAGGAAACCATCAGAAGGTAAAGTCAACAGATAAAATAAGGGGAGAATTGATGCTCTCAAGATTATAAATAAAATTCTAAGAATACAACATGTTTGAAATTCTTCAAGCAGTAAAAAATAAATTGTAACTATAGTGAAGAGTACAACACGATGAAGAAAGAATAGACAGTATTGTTATTGTTATAAGTATCAACCAGAACATCTAGAAATGAAAAATATGTTCATTATAATTAACAACCTGACAAAATCTGAAATTAACAATCTGACGGTTTTAGAGAATATTAGACAATGCTGTAGAGAGAATTGGTAAATTAGAAGATATAGCTAAGGGATTCATAATAGACTCCAGAAAGACAAAGAAATGAAAAAATATGAAAGATTTAAAAGTATAAATGTTGTACATAGATCACCAAATACAATCAATTAAAAGTCTACAAGGAGAAAATAGAGACTAAGAGAGACAGATTTAGTAAGAGATAATTGGTAGAAATTTTCTTGAATGAACAAGAATCTAAACTGAAGACACTACTGATTCTTAAATAGAATAAATAAAACAGATCCTACCTAGATACATTGCAATAGAACACTAGGCATATGAGAAAACTTAAAAGCAATCAGAGAAAAGACAATTATTTTAAAAATGACAAATATATCAAAAACAGACTTTTAACTCTAGAATCTCCCAACAGGAACAATATCTTTGGAAGTTGGAAACCAAAACTCAAAACCTTTTAATTACAGATAATTGCCAGAAGTGCTGATAAAGACTGCACTTCAATAAGCAGGACTTTGAACCCAGAAGTAAGTGGGGTTCAAGAAGCAATCATGTGTAAGGAGAACTGGTATTTACCAGTTCAGTATATGAGTAATTCTATATAACTATTGACTACAACAAAAGGTGGTAAGAATTACCCCAACAATAACAATAAATATAGTGATAACTAATTTTGAGATTAAATATTTTAAAAATAAATCACTGAGATAAATAAAAATATGTATACTAAAATAGTATGCAATCAGGTCAGGATGTTATGAAGGGAAAAACCAGTGGGAAAATAACATTTAATACTGTATGGTTGCAAGCAATAAAATCATTTACGCTAGTAAAACAGAAGATGCCATCAAAAATTATAAAGAAAATGAGAAATTACAGGTAAAGAGTTTTAGGAATGAAAATGACTCACAAACACTGTGAAGATTTCAGAAACAATGAGAAAATATCATGGATAGCTTTTTTTCTCACAAATTTGAAGACAGATGAAATAAACAACTTTCTAGAAAAACATGCATTACAAAAACTTGTCATGAAGAAAGAGAAAACCATGAATAAACCAACATCTCTTTTTAAAAAAATAAATTTATTATTTTTATTCTTGGCTGTGTTGGGTCTTCGTTGCTGTGCGCGGGCTTTCTCTAGTTGTGGCGAGCGGGAGCTACTCTTCATTGTGGTGTGCGGGCGCCTCATTGCGGTGGCTTCTCTTGTTGCGGAGCATGGGCTCTAGGCGCACGAGCTTCAGTAGTTGTGGCATGTGGGCTCAGTAGTTGTGACTCACGAACTCTAGAGTGCAGGCTCAGTAGTTGTGGCACATGGGCTTAGTTGCTCCATGACATGTGGCATCTTCCTGGACCAGGGCTTGAACCCACGTCCCCTGCATTGGCAGGCAGATTTTTTAACCACTGCACCACCAGGGAAGCCCCCAACATCTTTTTAAAATAAAATTTAAATTGATATTTAGAAATTTACTCATAAAGAACATGCTGATACAAACTTATATGTAAACTTCAATTTAAAAAAACTTACACATTTAAAGGACTATTACTATCTTGAAAAAATTATGACAAGTTGACTTACAAATTTAATAAGCTAACAGTTACTGTTTTTAATGTGCCAGATAGTTTTCTAAATGCTTTACATAGATTAACTCATTACCATCCTCAAATCCTAAATCAAATATTAGTGAACATAATTCAGCAATATATTCGAAGAATACATGATGACCAAATAGAATTATCTCAAAAAATTAAGAATGATTTAACTTTAACATTAGATAATCTATCAGTATGGTGTTCTACATTAATATAAGAAGGGAGAAAATCATGTAATCTATAGATACAGATCATTGATAAAAATTATTTTTCGGCCGCCTCTACAGTTTGGTATGGCCACATTCTGGGTCATAGCTTATAATCATCTGGGATCCTTTCCTGGAAACAGCAGATTCATGTCTTTCTCCTTCTCTTCTTTGGTCCTTCCTCCATCCTACTCTTTGGATGTTGCCATCTTGGACTGTGAGATTGAGACCAGCTATGACAGTCAACAGCATAAAGGAAGCTGGGTCTCCAGACACCCTGGAGCAGTGTTTGTCTAATAATTTTTTGATCACAGATGACTAAATAATTGCTCAATAGGTTCTGGGAAATTTGTGATTTTCACATTGTATACACTGAAAGGAAAAGTCAGAAGGGTTAACACCTAAGAAATGCACCTACTGAGCCATGGTTTTACTCTGTGCTGAAGCCAGTTACTCTGAGAGATGGATGTTTCTGTCTTTGTGATATTATACCTTCAACTTGGAGGACTTTTATGTAGAGATAATATAGACTAGCATACATTCTTATTTTAAATTTATTTGACTTCCTTAAGGCAACCATTGACATCTAAAATAATAATTTCCATAATAATTCCCAAGATTGAATTTTCAACAGCAAAGAGAGCAATTTGTTTCCCCAAATAGTAAAACATGAAAACAGAACATCCAAGTTTAATAACTGGTAAACTGCAACTTAGATAAAAACCACCAACAGACTGATTACTTTAAATTGAAAGTCACTATCAGTGTTGTTTTTGATTCTTTTATAACACTAACTCAACCCTTATCCTCATCTTGATCTTCCCTGTGGTTATAATTAGTGCTGTGGATTTATTAGGCCAAGGTTCAGACACAAGAAACAAAGATAAAGCAGCAACATATATTTGAACTTTGATCTGCTGCTGCTTCTTGGTGATAAAATCTTAGTTTTACTAAGTGGTGAGTGAAATAACACCAGGCAAAAAAATAGCATGTGTCAGTGGGAAGGAGAAATAAAGAAAGCTATTAAGAAACAGTCAAGAGCTATCCAGAAAATTCAAGAAATTGTTAACACCATTTCAGCCAAAGAATTCTTTCTTTGCATCTATTAAGGCTAGTATTTCAAAGTATAATCCAGATTGTACACAAAGTAACTATTTTAATCTCTTACAAATAAATGGTTTGGTAAAAAGGAATGGTAGTTTGAAATTATAGGTTACTTTTTACTGAAAATTAAGATATTATTTTCTTCCTTTTCCCCCTGTATCCCTAATTAGCACAGGCAATTGGAAAAGAGTTATAGCAGGTGTTAAGGTGATTTTTGGGACTCAATGTAAAGGTTCTAATAGTTTTGTGACACTTCCTGGTCCTCAAATATAAAGTTAAGGAAAAATATATTTATTATGGAGAGGATTGAAATACCTCAGAGTTTTTACTTGGCCTTATATTTTTAGTTTCAGATATCTATTGATTCTGTTTTCAGTCTAGATTTAGAAGAAAGAAGTAGTATTGCAGAAGCTTCTCCCAAATAAGCTTTCAATTCCAGCTTAGTTTTTAATCTGTAAATGCCATATCATGCAAATCTCATTTTAACCTCAAGCACCCAGAAGCTACCACTTATAGAACACTAAAAATTTCAACAAATGTCCAATTTGCAGCATGAAATGAGCTATTAATACAGAAACAGCAAATGGCATGTGAAAAGCTGGAGTAAGATAATGTGTCATGCATTAACAAATAGGGTTATATACATTTTTCTAGTGCCTCAAAATGGAAATGGAATATGAAATAATGAGAAATAAAACATGTTTTGTTCAGCCTTAAAAAATAGAGTGGAATGACTAAAATTACTATGAAACTTTTGAGAGAAATAAGTTTACAACAAATAAAATACTGGCCTAAAAATAAAAATAACTAAAAAAAAAAAAAAAAAGAAAATACTAACCTATATAGCTGAGAATAAAACAAGGACTTTGTAAGACGTTAAAGGACTCAAAAAGTCATGGATAGGAAATAAAATAAATCCTCATTATTCACAGATATCATATTTGCAAATTTTCCTACTTGCCAAAGATTATTTGTAACCCTCAAATTAATACTTACTATGCATTTGTTGTCATTTGTGGAAATGCAGAGTGGTGAAATATTTGAGTTGGCTGAAGCTCATGTTCTCAACTGAAGCTGAACAGGTGATGTTCTTCCTTCTTGGTTCAGCTGTCAAACTGTAAAGAAAACAAAACAATAAAAACACTTTTCATGGTCTATTTAGTACCAAGTCTTACTCAATGTCACTAGTCGTCAGGGAAGTGCATAAATAGTTACAACTGTTATATCTTCTTCTTGGATTGACCCCTTGATCATTGCATAGTGTCCTTCTTTGTCTCTTGTAATAGTCTTTATTGTAAAGTCTATTTTGTCTGATATGAGAATTGCTACTCCAGTTTTCTTTTGAGTTCCATTTGCATGGAATATCTTTTTCCATCTCCTCACTTTCAGCCTGTATGTGTCCCTAGGTCTGAAATGGGTGTCTTGTAGACAGCATATGTATGGGTCTTGTTTTTGTATCCATTCAGCCAGTCTGTGTCTTTTGGTTGGAGCATTTAATCCATTTACATTTAAAGTAGTTATATATGTTCCTATCACCATTTTCTTAATTGTTCTGTGTTTGTTTTTGTAGGTCTTTTTCTCCCCTTGTGTTTCCTGCCTAGAGAAGTTCCTTTAGTATTTGTTGTAGAACTGGGTTAGTGGTGCTGAAATCTCTTAGTTTTTGCTTATCTGTAAAGGTTTTACTTTTTCCTTTGAATCTGAATGATATCCTAGCTGCATAGAGTAGTCTTTGTTTTAGGTTTTTCCGTTTCATCACTTTAAATATGTCCTGCCACTCTCTTCTGGCCTGCAGAGTTTCTGCTGAAAGATCAGTTGTTAACCTTATGGGGATTCCCTTGTAAATTGTTGCTTTTCCCTTGCTGCTTTTAATATTTTTTCGTTGTATTTAATTTTTGATAGTTTGTTTAATGTGTGTCTTGTGTGTTTCTCCTTGGATTCGTCCTGTATGGGACTCTCTGTGCTTCCTGTACTTGATTGACTACTTCCTTAACCATATTAGGGAAGTTTTCAGCTATAATCTCTCCAAATATTTTCTCAGTCCCTTTTTTTTCTCCTCTTCTGGGACCCCTATATTTCGAATGTTGGTGTGATTAATGTTCTCCCAGAAGTCTCAAAGCTTGTCCTCAATTCTTTTCATTCTTTTTTATTTATTGTGCTCTGTTGTAGTTATTTCCACTATTTTATCTTCCAGGTCACTTACCTGTTTTTCTGCCTCAGTTATTCTGCATTGATTCCTTCTAGAGAACTTTTAATTTCATTTATTGTGTTGTTCATCATTGTTTGTTTGCTCTTTAGTTCTTCTCAGTTCTTGTTAAACATTTCTTGTATTTTCTCCATTCTATTTCCAAGATTTTGGATCATCTTTACTATCATTACTGTGAATTCTTTTTCAGGTAGATACCTATTTCCTCTTCATTTGTTTGGATGGTGGGTTTTTACCTTGCTCCTTCATCTGCTATGTATTTCTCTGGCTTCTCATTTTGCTTAACTTACTTTTCTTGGGGTCTCCGTTTCATAGGCTGCAGGTTCATAATTCCCGTCATTTGTGGTGTCTGCTCCCAGTGGGTAAGGTTTGTTCAGTGGGTTGTGTAGGCTTCCTGGTGGAGGGGACTGGTGCCTGTGTTCTGGTGGATGAGGCTGGATCTTGTCTTTCTGGTGGACAGGGCCATATCTGGTGGTGTGTTTTGGGGTGTCTGTGAACTTGTTATCATTTTAGGCAGCCTCTCTGCTAATTGGTGGGTTTGTTTTCCTGTCTTCCTAGTTGTTTTGCATGGGGCATCCAGTACTGGAGCTTGCTGGCCGTTGGGTGGAGTTGGGTCTTAGCTTCAGAAAGAGATCTCTGGGAGAACTTTTGCTGTTTGATATTATGTGCGGCCAGGATGTCTCTGGTGGACCAATGTCCTGACCTTGGGTCTCCCACCTCAGAGGCTCAGGCCTGATACCCAGCCAGAGCACCAAGACCCTGTCAGCCACACGGCTCAGAAGAAAAGGGAGAAAAAAGAAAGAAAATAAATAATTAAAATAAAATAATGTTATTAAAATAGAAAAGAATTATTAAAAAATAAAAGATAAAAAAGTAATAATAAAAAGAGAGGGAAAGAAAGAAGAGAGCAAGCAGGCCAAAATACCAGTCCTCCAATGACAGCAAGCACTAAAAACTATACTAAAAAAAAAAAAAGAAAAACAACAAATCCCCCCAAATGAACAGTCAGAACACTAGGACAAATGGCAAAAGCAAAGCTTTTTGCAAGTCCGAGGTCTTCTGTCAGCATTCAGTAGGTGTTTTGTACGAGTTGTTCCACAAGTAGATGTAGTTTTGATGTATTTGTGGGGAGTAAGGTGATCTCCACCTCTTACTCCTCTGCCCTCTTGAAAGCACCCTTCATGATCCGGACCCTCTCCTAGAGGTCTTGGATAGAGTGAGTTCCATTTCTGTGCTTTTTGTTGATGACTTCATTGTTTAAAATTGGCCCCAAGGATAGTGCTGAAGTACTGCCTACTATGCACAAGTGCAAGAAGGCAGTGGTGTGTCTTATGGACAAAATACCTGTGTTAGATAAGTTTCTTTCAGGCATGAGTTCTAGTGTCAATGAATCAACTTTTAGCTGTGAGTTCAGTGTTAATGAATCAACAATATATGTAACAACAGGATGTATACATACAGAATTTTTCCTTGACTTATGGAGCGAGTTGGCAGTTATATTTAGGGAGAAAAAGAATGAAGATCCGATGGGGACTTTAATGACTTTTGATTTTGCCGTTGGGTATTTATTTTTCTCTGGAGAGAATACACCTGTTATCTTCTGGAGAACCTATGTTCCTCTCTACCTAGAAAAAAAAATCGAACTGTGCTTTCCGTGACACTCAGTACCTTTACGTCTGGTCACCAAATGTGTGCGTTTTTTCTCACATCAGCCAATTTTTAATACCAGCTGGGTGTCCTATAATTCAATTCATTTCTGATACTACCTACTGGAATTCGTGTCAAATCCCTCAAGGTAAGGGCTTTGAAGTCTCAGGTTGTCACCTGTACTTCTGACCAATTTGCTATAAACTGGAGGTCTTGGGAACCTTGGGTTTGTTAATTTACTAGAGCAGCTCATAGAACTCAAGGAAATACTTACAGTTTACCAGTTTATTATAATAAAGGATACAGATGAAGAGCCATATGAAGAGATGCCTAAGCTAAGGTCTGAAAAGGTCCTGAACATGGGAACTTTGGGAACTTCTGTCCCCATGAAGTTGGGGTGTGCCACCTCCTGGCAAGTGGATTTGTTTCTTAACCTGACAGCTCTCTGAACTCCATACTTTTAGGATTTTTATGGAGGCTTCATTATATAGGCATCATCAATTTTCAACTCAATTTCTTGCTCCTCTCCCCACTCTAGAAATGAGGGTAGGCCTGAAAGTTCCAAGCTTCAAATCATGGCTTGATCTCTGATGACCAGCCCCTTTCCAAGAATCCACCGAGAGTCACCTCATTGGAACAAAAGATGCTTCTAACACCAAGGAAGTATCAAGAGATTTAGGAGCCCTGTGTCACATACTCCTGTCACTCAGGAAATTTCAAGGGTTTTAGGAGCTCTGTGTTAGGAAATTAGGAAACGGAATCAAAGACCAAATATTAATAGGAACCTGGGGCAGAGACTAGGTGCTCAAGTAGTAGACCTTTAACTCAGTCTTAGCCCCTCTGAACACCACATTTCACTGGCCAAAGGGATTGATTTCATGATGGACTTGAAACCACATCAGAGCCAAGAACATGTCTGCTGGGACTGTTGGAGGAGAGACGCGTGTGCTTTCATTGTTCCATTTAGCTCCCTGTAGTCAAGAAGAATGGCTGTCTTAGCCAAGGGTAAAATCTGAGAATGAAACCAATCCAGGGAAAGACAGATCGGAGAGAAGGAAACTGAGTCCTGTGACAGTGCTTCACATTCTGGATTGGACTTTTCAGCCGTCTTAGCAATAGCTTCCTTTTTTAAATGAAAAATACTAATTTTATTCAGATTTTTAAATTTCACAACTGAGAGTACTAATAGCTACAGATACCCAACTATTGCCAGTCCCAAATTTCAGAGCTGATGAATGCTTCAGCATCAAATCTCACATGTTGCCTTGCTTAGCATAATATAGATGGAAGTGGGCAGTGATTTATTTTTGAAGGAGGAATGTACTAGGAATCCTTCCTAACCTGTGGAGAGTTTGTGGTTGGCCCTATAAAGACCCACTAAACATAGAATAGTACCAAGGAGATGCTCAAATACTACTTCAGTAGTAGCTTATACATTGTCCCGTTGTTCGAATTTCTGTTTAAGACTGAAAATATTTTAAATAAGATACAACACTTTTCACCTTGGCTTAGAATATTTTGACAACAAATATACATCAGAGGCAGTTCCATTGTGTTTTAAAAATGCTTTTCTATTTTGAAAGAAAAAACGCTGACTTCTCCATTCATTAAGTTAAAATAGATTGAATTAGCCGTAAACAATATGGGCAAAAATCAAATGATCATGTCTGTAATACTGCATTAGTTGTCTCAGTGGGAAGGTTCAGATACAACTGCTCTTGAGTTCTAAGATGCTTTGTATAAGAAAGTTGAAGCTTGTGTACTGTAAAAGATTTCATGCGTAACTATACCAAATTGGTTCTGCATTTTTACCTTTAGTTTCTGTTAGCAGAATGTGATACAGCATTCAGTAACCTTCCTAGTAGGGCCTATACTGTATATTTGGGTTACCAATCAAGGTGATTGAATCAATACATCTAGATCTTATCTGATAAAGTTGACAAGCAGACCTGTGCCTTTGAGAGACATTTTGTAAATTTGACCTTTAATGTGAAAAAGCAAATTGTGCTTCTTTGGTTTTGGAATTTACCTTGTCATAAACCCGTCAGGGCTCTCTCTATCACATTAGTCTTAGCACAAAATTCATTTTCAAAAATATATAAATTCAAAAAACCAGGGTTTCCCTGGTGGCTCAGCGGTTGAGAGTCCGCCTGCCGATGCAGGGGACACGGGTTCGTGCCCCGGTCCGGGAGGATCCCACATGCTGCGGAGCGGCTGGGCCCGTGAGCCATGGCTGCTGAGCCTGCGCATCCGGAGCCTGTGCTCCACAATGGGAGAGGCCACAACAGTGAGAGGCCCGTGTACAGCAAAAAAAAAAAAAAAAAAAAACAACCAAAAATGTCTTTAAAGTCATTTGGAAAATATGGGCAAGTGCAGAAAATGGGAACTACTTGGTATCCCAATAAGCCATCCCTTCCTTAAAAGATCATTCTACCGTGAAATTCACAGACATTCATCAGCTTTTAAGGATATGCTGTTTCTTAAAGGTGGGAGTGGAGAGATGAAGATTAGCTACATTACATCAATAATAATCTAAAGGTGATGCCTGGATGAGTCTCGAAAACAATGTATTAACTCAGCAAATGTGAACTCTAGAAAAGAGCTCAAAAAATGAAGTCAATGCTCTGTTTCTTTACACATTCATAATTCTTCTCCACCAGTGGAATGGAATAAATTGTCTATGGACACATAGACTCATAGAATAAACAACAGAATTGGGAGAGAACATAGAAATAATTTGGTCCAGCTTCTCATTTTAGAGACAGGAAATTAAGCTCATTTAAAATAAAATGAAAACCTTGGAAAGAACTTTAAGCATTTAAATTGTTTTCCTTATTTTCTTTTATTTAAATTAAAAAAATTAATCAAAGAAATAGCTGGTCGTAATTTAAAAGTCAAGTAGTACCATAAGGATTATAATATTAAAAAGCAGTTCCCTGTCCCAACCCTCTGATAATATTGTTAATATAATAATATTGATAGTATGTAAATATTGTTGACAAGTGAACTGCATTGCATCAATAATAATGTTTGCTATGATGTACAGTTTTTTCCTTGGAAGATACTTCTTTTTGGCTTTTGGCTTAGTTTTGGACCAAACTGTAAAACTCCTCTCAATATAATCAACCTTTTTGAGAAAGGTTGCTTTGGTAGCAAATCTTTATTCTCCCCATACTTTTAATTGAGTGTTTAGTGTTAACGAAGAATTCTAGATTAAAAATTTGTACTTCATAATTCCAGAGCACTGATACAATTGTTTTATCTTCTAGGGTTCTGGTTGAAAAGTCTCATGACATTCCGGCTCTCAATCCTTTGTGTGTATATATATACTTTTTTTTTCTTCTGAAGACTTGTGGGACCTTTTAATAGCTATGGTATTCTGAAAATTCATTTTTTCTTTTTTAGTTAAAAATTACCTCTGGAATTACTGTATGTGTGTGTGTGTGTGTTTTGTGTAATGAGAATTTTTAAGATTTATTCTCTTACCAACTTTCAAGTATAAAATACAAGGTTGTTAACTATTGTCACCATGTTGTACAATAGATCCCTAGAAATTATGCATCTTATAACTGGGAGTTTGTACCTTTTGACCACTTTATCCCATACCCCCACTCTTGGCAAGCAATAATCTAGTGTCTGTTTTTATGTGTTCGGTTTTTTAGATTCCATGTTTAAGTGAGATCACAAATTGAATTATTCTGTAATCATTCTGTCTGAATTATTTCACTTAGCATAATGCCCTTCAGTTTCATCCATGCTGATGCAAATAGCAGGATTTCCTTTATTCTAATGGCTGAATAATAGTCCGTTGTGTGTGTGTGTGTGTATCTTTATCAATTACCCATCTATGGACACTTAGGTTGTTTCCATGCCTTGGCTATTATAAATAATGCTACATGGGGAATACAGATGTCTCTTAGAGATAGTATTTTCATTTCCTTTTGATAAATACCCAGAGGTGGGATTGCTAAATCATGATATAGTTATATTTTTACCTTTCTGAGGAATATCCACACTGTTTTCTCTAATGGCTGCAACAATTACATGAAGGACAACTTTTCCAGAAAAATATAATTCTTCATTGAGTTTTTTTCTTTTATTTTAAATACATCTTCCCACCATCTCCTGGCCTACAAAGTTACTGCTGAGAAACCACTGATCATCTTATGCGGGGCCACCTTGTATGTGACAAGTCAGTTTTCTCTTGCTGCCTTCAGAATTTTGTTTGGTTTTGACTTTTGCATATCTAATTATAATGTGTGTCAGTGTAGATCTCTTCTGGTTCAAACTATTTGTGGTCTTTTGAGCCTCATGGATCTGAGTGTTCATTTTTCTCTACAAGTTTGGGAAATTTTCATCCATTATTTATTTAAATAGATTCTCTGTCCCTTTCTCTTCCTGTTCTTTTTTCCAGGATTCCCATAATAAGTGCATCGTTACTTGTTTCCCATCAATCCCATAGGTTTTCTTCACTCTTCTTATCTTTTTCTTTTTAAAAAAAATTTTTTTTTTTCCTTTGCTCCTGTGGATAATTTCAAATGATCTGTCTTCAAGTTTACTGGCTCTTTCTTCTTTGCTGAGTCTGTTGTTGAAATTCTTCAGTTCAGCCACTGTGTTATTCATCTCTAGGGTTTTTTTTTTTTTTATGGTTTCTATTTCTTTGTCTAAACTGTTATTTTGTTCGTGCATTGTTTTTCTAATTTTCTTTAGTTGTCTGTGTGTTCTTGTAGTTCCCTGAACTTCTTTAAGAGAATTATTCTGAATTCTTTTTCAGTTTATAGATCTTTATTTCTTTAGGGTCTGTTATTAGGGCTTTATTAGTTACCTTCAGTGGTGTAATGTTTGCCTGATTTTCATGATACTTATATCTTTGCACTGGTGTTTGCATTTTAGTAAGTGGTCTTTTTTCCCAAGACTTTATGGGTTCATTTCAGCAGGGACATACTCTCACCATTAACTCAGCTTGGGGTACTGTTGTTTCATCTGGTAGCATCTGTGGGCAGGTGAGTGTTGCTATTTGGGTGCTTAGTTGGGCAAGGCCACAGCCTGTGATTTGATTTTGGGGGGTGGGGGAGGAAGAGCTGCTCTGTAGTCGGGTGGGCCTGCTGGCTGGGCTGTGTTTTCAAGTAGGTCTACTGGGTGGGCTTCCTGGTTGGGCAGGGCTGCTGGCTATGTTCCGCAGTCAGGTGGGCTCTGCAATCACCTCTGGTCAGACAGGGCTGCAGGCTGTGTTCTCTGGCAAGGTGTTGCCAGTGGTTGGATTCCACAATTGGGCAGGGCTGTGGGCCATGCTCCACATTTACTCTGGGGTGGGTGGGGCCTTAGGCTGTGCTCCCTGCATGGATGTTTACACTGGCTGGACTGCATATGCAGGCAGGGTTTTTTGGTTTGTTTTGTTTGTTTTTTGGCCACACAGCATGTGGGATCTTAGTTCCCCAACCAGGGATTGAACCTGCATCCCCTGCATTGGAAGTGTGGATTCTTAACCACTAGACTGCCAGGGAGGTCCCTGCAGGCAGGCTTATATGCCAGGCTTCATGGTTAGATGGGACATCAGGCTGTGCCCCAGAGTTGGGCAGGGCTCCAGGCTGGGCTTTACGATCAGGCAGCCCATTGGTTGTGTTCTGCCTTTGGTTAAGGTCACTGGTCTGGCTCTCTGGTTGGGGAGGGCCTTCACATGGACCCCACAGTTGAGTGGGTCTGGATGTTCAGCAGGCAGGCAGGGCTATATGCTGGGCTCCACTGCTTGGAGAGATTGTAGGCTGGGTTCTGGGTGTGGGTGGTACCATTGCCACTATGTGCTCAGAATGAAAACAACATGGGGAAGATCCACACTGGACGTGCAACAGAAGTGAGAAATGATCCTGTATTGTAATCCACGGAGGTCTTGGGGTAGTTTGTTGCCATTGTGTAACTTAATAAAAGCTGAGTGATGCAGAGTTCTGTTTTATTGTCTAGATATAGTCTGGAAGTATGACTTTTTTTATTTTCATAAATTTTAGTTCCTTTTTAAAAGTAGAAGCTAAATATTTTTGATTGAATAAACACTTTGTAAAGTGAGTATATCATTTTTAATGAATTTGGTTCTAAATGAAAGAAAACTATCTCAAATTGGCCTAGACTGTGGGTGTGGGGAGGGTTCATGGTTCACATATCAGGAAAGTACAAAAGTGAAAGGGCCTTTGACGCTGGTTTGACACAGTGGCTCCTTCAGTTCATCTAGGGTCAAGTTCATGTATACCTCTCCAGTCTGATTTTGACAATGTCAGCTTTATTCTCATTTTTCCTCATTTAGGTAATGATGCTGCCAATCATTGCCAGGGATACATGCTTTCTTGTCAATGCTAGAAAAAGAGACCCATCTAGAAGGTCTCTCACAGAGTGGCTAAACATCTTTCTTAGAATCCACAGTAAACTTCTTACATGTTAGTGATAGGAAGTGAGTCACTCATCCATTTCCGAACTAATAACTATAACCTGTTAACCCTAACCTCAGATATGGATTGAACATCTTGAACCAGGTATGGAGGTATGGTTAGACCATTCCTAAAAACAACAGGAAGGGAGTTTGCCCAAAGAAAGTTATATATGCAGGACGAAATTACAATGAACACTATGCATTAACACAGCTTTTTCATCAATTCCTCTACGTAAATACGTGATACATTGTGTCAGATGATCTGTGTTTCTGATTTTTTGCTGAATATTCGTGTGCATTTAGCGTCACCCAAGAGAAGTAGTAATTGAAAAGTTGCGATCTGGCAAGCACACAGCCTGTTTCACAGGACCACTAGATTCATCCAGTCCAGTTGTGCAAATTATCACCTGACCAGGTCCTTAACACACTTAACATAGCCACATGTGCCAAATCTTTGATGTCTTTCCAGATTTTATGCTATTATACTCTCTCCCCCGCTCTCTCTCCCTGCCTGTCTTTGATATGTAGATATAGCTATATAATTTATTTATATCCATATGTGTGTATGTTTGTTTATAGTCTGTTAAGCTTTGTGTAACTTCTTCCTTGTTTTTTTTCATAAGCACTAATTCATCTTGTTTTCTGAAAATATCTTCAGGCTTATTTAAGATTCATTTCATAGCATATTACAGTCCTGAAAAAGTTGTTTAACATATAACCTCAAAATGAATAATCTTCATAATTTTAGTGGAACATTCTTGACTTTACCTTCTTCCATTAAACATAGCAACAGTAATATAAACATTGGGCTTATTTTAGTAGTATTTTCTAGTAACTCCTAATGGGTGTTTGAAGCATAATACCAATTTAACCATGAAAATCCATTTAAAACCTTGATTTTTTTCTTATTTATCTAATTCTCAGACAGAGATGGTCTAAAGATTTTGCTGAGATGCCATTTCACTTGAATAATTTATAATTAATGTGTTTTTTTCTGGTTGTGCTAGATGATTGATCATTTATTTCATGTTTGGGTGTTTTATATTTCAAAATAGAATTTTAATGGGCATTAAATCAATTAGAATACATTTGACAATCATTGCAGATTAACTGTATGTGAAAGTCTAAACTTTTTTATTTTGATAAATGTGCACTGGTAAATACAATACTGAGAATTGCTGAGATTCTCATTAAAATGAGGGAAAACATTACAGTGAAAAATTTCCTACTCTGTTATATAAAGTAGGCCCTTTAATGCACCCTAGATTTTGAAAACTTCCTGTTTGGTAACAACAAAAGAATTATAAACCATTAGTTTCCTAGTGAAAATGCCTATGCAATACTTAAAGTAAATCAATCTGTAATGAATATTTGCATTTTAAATAAAATGTACTTTTTTTTTTGTAAGGGAGTTCCATTTAATTTTCTAATCACAACACTATAAACTTCTTCAGTTGACTTTTTTCCTCTTTTCACCTCTTACTTAGTTCACAGTGAATCCATCAGGAAGATGCCTAGGGGAAATCAAAGATAGTGAAACCCTACTACCAAGCTCAGTAGCAAAGAGAGGAAGAATAGTGGTTCAAGTGCTTGGCTACAAATGAAGTTTTTGAGTGACGCAGTCATATATTTTTTTGATATTAATTGGGACCAAAGCCAGGGTGACTAAAAAGAGGCATTTGTCTACAGTGGGGAATAGGGGACTTGCCCTGTTGTCTGAAATTCTTTTATTAGAGTTTTATCCCAGGAAGAGAGAGAAGAGAGAGTGCATATATCTTAAAGATATAATGGGAAAAGCAATTACTTTTGATCAGGCAGAACTCAATTTTAATCTCTGTTGCACCTCTGAGTAGTCCTGTAATCTCTGGGAAAATCATCTCACCAATTGAAGACCAAGCTTCACCATTGGAACAGATATTTAATTCACTGGCTAGTGGGGAGAATAATGTTAAATGAGTTAATATGTGCGTAAATAATCAGGCATGATGGCTACCACATGGTAGGGGTTGAGCAAGTGCCTGGCTTATCTTCCTTCTTTATTCATTCTTTCTCTCCTCTCTTTCCCCCACAGAAGGAAGTGAGAGGTCCTATAAATTAACGTAACCACTATTTAAAAAAAAAAATTTATTTTATATTGGAGCATAGTTGATTAACAATGTTGTGATAGTTTCAGGTGTACAGCAAAGTGATTCAGTTATACATATACGTGTATCTATTCTTTTTCAAATTCTTTTCCCATTTAAGAGTGTAACCACTTATGGCGTAGTTGAGGACTGGCTTACAGTGGAACAGCTCTTTCTAAAATGCACAGTGAAACATGGAAGATGTCTAATTTCTTACACATTAGGCTTCTCCCATCACAAGATGGTTTTAAGAATTAGGCAAATGATGACACACAAACCCTAACGTGCTATACAAGGAGAAAGCACTTTGAAGTCAGAATCGTCTGAATTCATATGTGACTAGTCCTAGAGTCATGGTAAAACTCTTTATCTTCTCTGGGTTCTGGTTTTCTCTGCTTGAAATTGTAGTAAAAAAACGAGTGTGAGATTATAGGTGTGAATTTGTGCAGCAGAGAGTTTGGCATGTAGGAGGCTCTCGGTATCTTGGGGTCCCAGGATCACCAATAAAGTAGAGCTGGTTGAACTGTGTCAAATATTAATCCAGTAACTGTCAGCTGAAAGAATTAAAAAGCTGGCTGTGTGTAGGTCCCGCTTGGCGTAGCCCTGAGTTACAGTTGTCACTGATAATTGCTTAACAGCTCAGTTAGCGTGGCAGCAAGTTGTTGCTTTCAGACGGCTTGTATATTTGGGAAGAGACTTCAAATCATTCCAGAGAATGTACCTGAATTTTAATTAATTCTAAAAGGAGTCTCAAGCACTTTGATGACCTTGGTTTTAAACTTTTATTCAAGTTATTTGATGTAACCTGCTCTCTCTTAAAATAGTTTATATGGGACCTAATGAATCATCTTGACAGTCAAAACACACAGTGGCAACTGTATTACATGTTCCGTCAGTCAGGAGAGCAATAAGAGTTTATTGCTGCACTTAAAATATCTAATGCTAGACATAACCACTAAATTAGCTTCAAATGTTTTAAATTCAGGGTGTATGAAATATGATTGGCCATGCTCAAAAAACTTAGCTGCTGCCAGCAACTGATACATAAATTTATCAGTGGGAACCAAGTTTGGGGATTATAGGTGAGGTGGTTAAAATATGCATATAGAAAGGATATTAGCAACGGCTGTGAAATTAACTTTGACCATGATGTGGCCTGTTGAGGGGTAGGGCCTGTCGTAGGAACTACTACCTCCCTCTCCTTCCAGTAGCTAAATTTTCAATATCTCTCTTGAATAGTTATGCTTTGGAGAATAAACTTGTGGCAGAGACCACAATTGCTTCAGACTTTACACGATTATTCCCATAGATTCCTTGTTTGTGGTTTCCAAGATGTAAGGGTGGCTCTTTCAACAGAGGTATATTCTCAGTCCTACCCTGATAGGACTTGCATTTAGGAGTCAGAATCTAGGGGAATGGAATGAAAAAAAAAATTTTTTTTTTAATCCATCTGCTTCTGTTCATTAAATTACTGAGCAGGGATTCTCAAAATGGAGGTGTATCAGCATCACCTTGTTACAGTGGGTTGCTGGACCTCATCTCCAGAGATTAGGCTAGGGCGTGGGAATTTTATTTTCATAAATTTCCAGGTGAGACTAAGAGTGCTAGGATAGGGATCACATTTTGAGAACCCCTGGTACAGAGGAAGTGCTTCAGGTGGGATTACTTTGTGTAACAAATAATAGAACACCTGACTGAAGATGATTTAACAGTAGAAAGCATTATCTTGCATAATCAGAAATCCAGAAATAGAGAGTCCCTGAGTGTGTTCAGTGGCACGAAGGTCAGCCACACCCTTTCCATACTCTGTAACATCCTCACTGTGTTGGTTATGTCTTCCTCATATCACTGGGCATGGTTTCCACCTATCCCTGGACAGCTTCGGTAACTCCAAGCATTAGGAACCAGTCCAACAGCATTCAGAAGCAAGACAATGGAGGGATAGATATTTTTAGTATCTCCAGTGGGAACCCTCATCCAAAGAGGAGGAAGGGGAGGATTGAAATGACAGCTGATAATTAACTATCAACCATCAGAGGTAAACTTGCAAGATGTTAGGAAAAGGTCCTCTAGCTTTTGTTTTCCACAAGATATTTGACATGACACAAAAACACTGATTGCTTATATCATCCTGGTGACTCTCTCCCTCCCTGCCTACCTGCCTTTCTTTCTTTTGAGTTTTCTATTTCTCTGAATTCTATCGGGTTCTTGGGCTTTATTGTATGAGCTCATCATATGTTCACAGTGGGTATAGACGTTGACACACGGGCATACTTTCCATCAGCCACTATAACCATTGCTATCCCCACAGGGGTAAAAGTCTTTAGTTGACTAGCAACACTTCACGGGGGCAATATTAAGTGATCCCCTGCCCTAATATGAGCTTTAGGCTTCATCTTCCTTTTCACAGTAGGTGGTCTAACTGGCATCGTTCTAGCCAATTCATCACTAGACATTGTTCTTCATGATAGCTACTATGTAGTTGCTCACTTTCACTGTGTACTTTCAATAGGAGCTGTCTTCGCCATCGTAGGAGGGTTTGTCCACTGATTTCCGCTATTCTCGGGATATACACTTAACATGAGCAAAAATCCACTTTATAATCATATTCGTAGGTGTAAACCTAACATTCTTCGCACAAAATTTCTTAGGCTTATCTGGCATACCTCGACGATACTCTGACTACCCAGACGCCTAAACAACATGAAATACTATTCATCAATAGGCTCATTTATCTCACTGACAGCAGTTATACTAATAGTCTTCATTATCTGAGAAGCATTTACATCTAAACGAGAAGTAATATCAGTAGACTACACTTCCACAAACCTTGAGTGGCTAAATGGATGTCCTCCACCATATCAGACATTTGAAGAGCCAGCATACGTCAGCCCAAAATGATCAAGAAAGGAAGGAATCGAACCCTCTCCAATCGGTTTCAAGCCAACATCATAACCACTATGTATTTCTTTATAAACGAGATATTAGTAAAACCTTATATAACTTTGTCAAAGCTAAGTTACAAGTGAAAATCCTGTATATGTCCATGGCATATCCCTTTCAACTAGGCTTCCAACTAGGCAACATCACCCATTATAGAAGAACTCCTACACTTCCATGATTATACATTAATGATTGTTTTCCTAATTAGCTCCCTAGTCCTCTACATCATCACCCTAATACTTACAACTAAACTAACACATACCAGTACAATAGACGCCCAAGAGGTAGAGACCATTTGAACCATCCTTCCAGCATCATTTTAATTCTAATTGCCTTACACTCCCTACGAATCCTCTACATGATAGATGAAATTAATAACCCTTCTCTCACTGTAAAAACAATGGGTCACCAATGATACTGAAGCTACGAATACACTGACTACGAAGACGTAAATTTCGACTCTTACATAATCCCAACATCAGACCTAAAACCAGGAGAACTACGGCTACTAGAGGTGGACAACCGAGTAGTCTTACCCATAGAGATAACAGTCCGAATACTAGTCTCCTCCGAAGACGTGCTACACTCATGGGCTGTACCTTCCCTAGGCCTAAAAACAGATGCAGTCCCTAGACGCCTAAACCAAACAACCTTAATATCAACACGACCAGGCTTATTTTACGGGCAGTGTTCAGAAATCTGTGGCTCAAATCATAGTTTTATACCAATTGTCCTCGAACTAGTACTTTGAAAAATGGTCTGTATCCATACTATAATCTCATTAAGAAGCTAAAGTAGCGTTAAGCTTTTAAGTTAAAGATTGAGAGCCAAAGCTCCCCTTAATGACATGCCACAACTGGATACATCAACATGATTCCTTACTGTCCTATCCATATTCCTAACCCTCTTCACAATATTCCAGTACACTCTTGTTTCCACCATCTCTTAATGTTGTTTCCATTTAACTTCCTTCTTCCTATGCACTAGGAATCTAAAATTGTATTTTGGACAATAAATGACTACAGTCTGAAATTTGAGAGTCACGTGGCTTCACATTCCACAGAACAGAGTTGGATTTCCTTTCTCCCTCACGCCATTCTAAATTTGCCACCTTCACCCTCTTTGGAAAGAAGCTTTTGGACAAGACATAAGAAAAATTTGGACTGCCTTGAAGAGTTCCTCTCTTAAGAGCTGAAAAAAACACTATAACCTGTGAGATCTGATGTTGAGCCTTTAGGGAGAACCATGACAGATGTTTAAAACCCCCAGGATTCCACCTTGACCTCCTAGGATGGAGTGCATCCCCAGATCTACTCTTTCTACAGTCTTCCCCATTTCCATAAAAGGAAGTTCCATCTTTATATTTGGGAGTCGTTCTTGATTTCAGAAATAAAGCTGCACAGCTTGGCAGCTTTCACTGAAGAATGTGCCCGGGATCTGACGCAACTTGCATAACTCAGACACTGTGGTACAAACCAACATCCTCAGATCTAGTTTCTGCCTCATCTGGATGTTCTCCCTGCTCCCACCTTGGCCTTCTTAAATTTATTCCCAATGCAGGAGCCAGAACGTTTCTATTAAAATGTAAATAAAATCACATCACTACTCTGTTTAAAACCCTTCAATGGCTTCTCATCTCATTACAATTAAGAGCCCAAGTTTTGGGACTTCCCTGGTGGCGCAGTGGTTAAGAATCTGCCTGCCAACGCCAGGGACACAGGTTCGAGCCCTGGTCCAGGAAGATCCCACATGCCGTGGAGAAACAAAGTCCATGCACCGCATCTACTGAGCCTGTGCTCTAGAGCCCGCGAGCCACAACTACTGAGCCCACACCCCTAGAGCCCATGCACACAAGAGAAGCCACCACAATGAGAAGCCCGAGCACCGCATCAAAGAGTAGCCCCTGCTTGCATCAACTAGAGAAAGCTCACGCGCAGCAACGAAGACCCAATACAGCCAAAGAAAAAAAGAGCCGGTTTTTACACTGGCCTACAAGGTTCCTTAATGACCTGTTCCCCTCCCCACTTTGTTGCCCCTTGAACATGCCAGGTATACTCCCACTTTGGGATATTTGCCTGTTGTGTTCCCTCTCGTGATCGATTTCTTCCTCATATATCACCATCTCAGTGAGTCCTTCATCACTCTATCTATTATGAAATTATATCCCTGGCCCTTGTCACTCATGATTTTCCCTCTCTGTCCACTTTTCCTTTAAAGCACTTATGACCACCTGTTATACTTCATCTTTAACTTATTTATTGTTTATTTACTGTTTTATTTTTTAAATCTTCCTCCACTAGAATGTGACCTCCATGACAGTAGCAATGTTTGTTGTATTAATTGCTCTATCATCAAAACTGAGAACACTTAGCACATAAACACAAAGCAATGTTTGTTGAATGAATGATGGCTATACAATAATTTAAAATTAATATCATAGTAAATATCAAACATATACAAAGTAAAGACTAGTATAATGAACCCCTTGTACCAATCATCCAACTTCAACAGTTACCATCATTCTACCATTCTTATATCATTTAGCCTATTTATCCCATGCTTGATAATTCAGTGGGAACACAATTCTTTTTTGGGGGGGAGAGGGTAAAATTATATATATTGAAATGCATAAATCTTATCTGTATGATTTTTGACAAATATATATACCTTAGTATGTCTTTATCATGTCTTTATCGTGATATGAAACACTTCATCTGCCCAGAAAGTTCACTCGTGTGCCTTCCAAGGCAATCTACTTTTGCCACCATCCCTGTTCCTCCTAACCCAGGCAATGATTGTTCTCATTTTTTTTTCACCTTATTTTGGTTTCGTCTGTTCTAGAACTTCATCTCTAAATTGAACCGTACGTTAGGGATTCTTCATTTTTTCCTGCTTTCACTCAGAACAATGTAAGATTCATTCGCGTTTTTACATGTGTTAATGCTAATTAGTTCCTCATCATGTTGTAGTGTTGCATCGTATGAACATACGGCAATTTGTCATTTCATTCTCCCAGTAACGGATATTTGCCATTGTTTTATGTGGTCTATCTAGCTGAATGTTTCATGTGCAATTGAAATGAGTTTGGTTTTGGCTATGGTTCAAAAGCTGCTATATACATTCTTTAAGTCTTTTTTTTTTTTTTTTCTGGACATATGTTTTCACTTCTCTTGGATAAATGCTTAAGAATGGAGCTTTTAGGCTAAAGTGTTGGTGTATGTTTTTTTGTGTAACAAAGGCTAAGCATATCTACAAAGTAGTTGTACCACTTTATGTTTCCATTCGTGATGCTTTATGGGTTTAATTTGCATTTCCCTGATGGTAAATGATATTGAGCATTTTTTGATGTGCTTACTGTTGATTTGTCAAAAAGAATTTCTTACATATTCTGAATACAAGACTGTGGTCAGCTACATGTTTTGTGAATGTTTTCTCCCAGTCTGTGATTTGCTGTTAGTTTTCTCAATGATGTCTCTTGATGAGCAATTTTTAATTTTGAGAAAGCCTAATTTTTCTTTTTTTTTCTCTTGTGATTATTTATTTCTGCTTTCCAAGAAATCTTTGCTTAAATCTGCAAAGATTTTTTTCTATGTTTTCTTTTAAAAGTGTTACGGTTTTATCTTTTACATTTAGGACTCTGCTACATTTCAGAATAATTTTTGTATATGGTGTGAAATAGGGGTGGAGTTTATTTACCCATTTTTCCATTTGGACGTCCAGTTGTCTCAGTACTGTTGGTTGAAAAGATTTTTCTTTCCCACTCAATTGCTTTGACACCTTTGTCAAATATTGATTAACATGTAACTGTGAGTCTGTTTCTGGACTCTATTTTCTACCTGTATTCCAAGCTCAAACTGATTACTGTTGCTTTATGGTAAATCTTTTAGTCAGACAACATACATTTTACAACTTTGTTTTTCTTTTGCAGGACTGTTCTGTATATTCTAGGTCCTTTGTATTTCCATATGAATTTTAGAAATAGATGATCAATTCCTGTAAAAATACCTTGCTGGGATTATGACTGGAGTTTTATGGCTCAGCATGTGGTCTCTTTAGCTGAATGTTCACGTGCTTTTGAAAAGAAATATATCCTACAGTTTTAGAGTATAGTGTCTATAAATGTCAATCAGATCAAGCTGGTTGATAGCCTAGTAATTCTATCAGTTGCTGAGAAGGGATACAAGACTATCCAACTCTGATATTGTTAGATTTATCATTTGCCTTTTAATTTTGTTAGTTTTTGCTTCTTGTAGTTTGAAGCTTTGTAGTTAGGTGCACACACATTACAAATGTTATATCTTCATGATGTATTAACTAACTCTTTCTCATGATGAAAAGTCTTATTTTTGATACTGCTTGTCTTGATGTCTGTTTCGTCCAGTGTTAGTATAACCCATGATAAATCTTTTTTTCCTCCCTTTCATTTCTATTAAAGTGCATCTTTTAAAGACATATTATAGGGCCCTGATTTTTTTTTATCTAGCCTGACAATCTTTGCCTTTTTGGTGAAAAGTTCAGCTCATTTAAAATGAACATAATTGTTATGGTTGGATTTGAATCTACCACTTTATTAACTTTTTTCTTCCTTTGCTTCCTTTGTCCTACTTTCTTTAGGGCAAACCAAATATTTGAAAAATATTCTATTTTGATAATTATGTTGACATTTTAGGTCTTCCCCTTTGAAAACATTTTAGTGGTACTCTAGAATTTGCAATTTACATCTTTAATAAAAATCTGCTTAGAGTTAATATTGTATCAGTCCATGCAAAGTATAGGAATCTTCCATCAGTGTACTACTACTTGCCTCTCTGTCCCTTGTGCCATTGCACCATATACTTACAATTACATACATTTATAAACTTCATAATACAGTGTTATAATTTTTGTTTTAAACTATTATGTAACACAAAGAAATGAGCATTTTGTGATTGATTATATTTTGTGGTGGATTAAACATGGCCACACATATTTACTTTTGCTACTACTTCTGTTGAAGTGTGGAGTATACTTTCCAATCCTCTTGACTTGGGGCTGACTTTAATGCTACATCAATAAAATACAGTGGAAGTTATGTTATTCTCTCAATGATAGCTCATAAAAAGCCTTGCAGCTTCAGTTTGTGTTTCTTAGAACATTTCCCCTTAGAACTCAGCCACCATGCTGTGACTAGCTCAAGCTATATGGAGAAATCTCAGGTAAGGTTCTAGCCAGCAGCCATGGTGTGAGTCATCTAAAGTTGTGTCTTTAGATGACTCTAGCCTCAGCCATCCTCTGGCTGAAACCACATGAGAGATCACAAGTAAGTATTGCCCAACTGATCTCAATTAATATACAGGACCATGGTAGAGAATAATACATTTTTATATTACGCTACTAACGTCTGGGATGGTTTGTTAGGCTATTACAGAAAATGTAGTCATATTCTTATCATTTCTTCCACCAATTATCACCTGGTGTCATTTGCTTTCAGCCTGAGGAATTTCTGTTAGTATTTCTAGGGAAGCCTATCTGTTAGTGCTGAATTTTTACATTTTATTAATAATCTGAAATGTCTGTGTTTCACCCTAGTTTTTGAATAGTCTTACTGGAGGTAGAATTCTGGGTTGACTGTTTTCTTTTTCCCTCGGTGCTTAAACATTGTTGTTCCATTGTCGTTTAGCCTCTTCTGTTGTTAATGAGAAGTTAGCAGTCATTTTTAAAGTAATTTTTCTCATGCTACTTCAGGAATATTTCTTTTGATTTTAGCATTTGATTATGATGTGTCTAATTGTGCTTTCTATGTATTTATCCTGCTTGGGACTTGGTGAGTTTCTTGGTTGTAGAAGTTGACATTTTTTATCAAATTTATGGAATCGTTAGCCATTATTTTTTGTTTTGGAAGTTTCTATTCACATATCCTCAAGCTCAGAGATTCTTTCCTCAGTCATGTCCTGTTTACTAATAAGCCTATTAAAGGCATTTACAAAGTTTTATTATGGTGTTTTTGATTTCTACCCGTTCATTGTGAGTCTTTCTTAGAATCTCTATCACTTTGCTTACATTTTCCATCTTCTCTTGTAGTTTGTTTACTTTTTCCATTAGCGCTCTTAGCATATTAATCATAGTTGTCTTAAATGTATAATCTGATTATTCTAACATTCATGCTGTATCTGAGTCTGGTTTTGATACTTGCTCAGTCTCTTCAAGCTGTGTTTTCTGCCTTGTAGTATGCCTTGTAATTATTTCCTGATAGCCAGATACGATATACTGGATAAGATGAACTGCAGTAAATAAGCTGTCAGTCATGTGGTGGTAAGGTATGGGAGTAGGGGAAGTGTCATAGAGTCCTATGATTAGGGCTTGGTCTTTTAGTGACCCTGTGCTTCTGGAATGAACTTTACAAGTGCTTCTTAGCTCCCCCCCCCCCCATTAAGTGGTATAGGATGGCTAAAGGGGACTGAAGTTGGGTATTTTCCCTTCCCCTCAGGTTGGTTTGGCTCTGATAAAAGCCCAATACATTAAAATACTTTCTAATAAAATAGTTTCTCTTGAGGTCAGACCTTGTTAAGTTCGGAATGCTCTGACATATTTCAAAATTGTCACTTTTTCCTTCCCACCACCTGAGGCCCAAGGGGATTTTTCTCTCATCTTCACTGTGAGAACTTAGTAGAGCTCCAGGAGGTAAAACTCAAAATAGTGTGAGCCCCTGGCTCCCCTTAACTGTCTCCCCTTGGAGTTTTTAACTCTTAGACTTGTCCATACTGAGCCTTTAGAAATTTCAGAATGGGGGGGGGGGGGTAGGCCAGGACTAGATTGGTAAGAATTTAGAGTTTATTCCAAGTATGATTGGACACCCTTGGAAGGTTTAAATCAAGGGTGATTGGATCTGATTTACTATTTTAAAAGGTTTTTCTGGCCAACTTATGGAGACAGGAAAGTGGTGTGGTAGGTAGGCCAAATGTAGAAGTTGGGGGACCAGCTAGGGGGCTGTTACAGTCATTCAAGTGAGGGCTGATGTGGTCTGAGAGTAAGTTATGCAGCTAGTTTCCAATCTTGAAAACAGCCTAGATGTTCCCTGAAGCAGAAGGGACAAGATTTAGACTATTCAGTCTAGGCTCTTGCCCTCTGAGGGCAATAGATCATTGATTCTCCAGTCTAAGCCCCCGAATAAATACTGCATGCCAGAAAGCAATGCCTTTATATTTAGCTTTGTTTTCATCACCTCTCTCGTCCAGCCAGAAGAATTGTCACTTCCTAAACTTGTATCCTATTTCTCAGTTCTGTACTTTTACACATGACATTTCTTCCTGTTTAAAATTTATTTTCTTTATTCATTTAAACATTTGTTCATGAGATCTTATACAAATGCTACTGAGGACACTTTTTTCTTCCTCTCACTTCTAATGCAATTTGATTATATTTTTCAAGGTGTATGCTCTATGGTTGTTTATACCATGATTGCTAGTTCCTATTGTCAAGTATTATGAATAATCTGAGAATTTATCCTAATTGCTTGCTAAAAAGTTAGCAATTCACAATCTCATGGGTTCTGGCAGAAGACGTGAGACCTTCTGAGTCAAAGGACTTTGATATTTATGGCATAGCAGGCAGGGTGAGCTTTGTTCAGTTGGTTCTTCTTGCTCCCTGAGTCCCATGGGAGTAACACAGAGAAGCCCAGGTGGATGCTTTGTACCACAGTAGAGGAACCCCATACTTAGGGAGTAGTTTACAGTGGGCTCCAAATAAGTCTTGTAGACTCTCTCTCTGAAAGGAGACATATTTTTATACTGGACAGTCAACAAACTTGCCCTCTGTTCTTTCTGTCTTCCAAGCCTGTTCACTCTACAAACATCTTTGAAACAAAAAGCAGTTGGTGCCCCTGCTCAGAAGATGTGCAAATCATGAGAGACCAATAGGGAATTTTCTTTCAATATCGTTAGTGTAAGGACGAAGCTTTGTATATGCTATTATGGACTGAATGTTTGTGTCTCCCCTAAAATAGATACACTGAAATTCTAACCCCCAATGTGATACTATTAGGAGGTGGGGTGTTGAGAGGTAACTAGGACATCAGGGTGGAGCTCTTATGCATGGGGTTTGTGCCTTCTGAAAAGAGACACGATAGAATTTAGAGCTTGCTCCTTCTCTCTGCTCTCTGCCGTGTGAGGACCCAGCAAGCAGACATCCATCTGCAAACCAAGAAGAGGGCCTTTGCCAAGAATGTGAGCATGCTGGCACCCTGATCTCTGACTTCCAGCCTCCCAAACTGTGAAAAGTAAACGTCTGTTGTTTAAGCCACCCAGTCTATGGTATTTTGTTATAGCATCCCAAACGGACTTAGACATGTGCTGATGTCACCTATATCCCTAGCCCAGTGCCTATACACGTAGTGGCTCAAGATATATGAGTTGAGTAAATTAAAAACCCGATTATACGGCCTCTTGCAGCTGTCTGCATCTACCTAAATCCTAGCATTATGGATTCATACCAACTTAGTATATTTTTTTTTTAAAAAAACATTGTCTTTTAAATTTTGTTTAAGAGCTATAATGCTGTCAGTTCAACTCATTTTGAGACCATAGATCGTGGGGAAAAAAATCAACTCTTCAGGTATTTACTAAAATGTTACAGATTTAAAGTTGTGTGATACACAACTGAGAGTTTGACCTTAATCAGAATTGAAGAATTCTTGGAAGAGGCAGCTCAGGAAAAGTTTCTTGGCTAAGGGTAAACATGTCAGCAGAGGGAGAGAATTGTTAAACTAGACAGCAAGCGGGTTCAGTTGTTCAAAAAGAGAAACACCAAATTCTCAGCTACTTAGCCTCAGCAGCGGGGGAAGCTATGAAGCCTTGCCCTGCATTGTCTTTGAGGGGAGCAGTACTAGTGTTTTTGTTTTTGTTTCTTTCCCCTCAGGGTAATTCTTTGTGGTGAGGCATTGCTCATTGTGCTTCAGGACATCTAGCATCCCTCACTCTCAGGCCTTAGGTGCCAGCAGAACTCTGCAGGTACTGCTCAGTGTGCACATTCGTCAAAAAATACCCCATAGCCGGGAGACAATAAAACAAAAAGATATGCCCCAAGGGGGTGGTTTTTCAAGAGCTACTGGGTGAGATGTAAAGATCTCACACTAACATACTGCGTGTCAAGATCAAGATAAATTCTAATGCTCTATGGGGACAGCTACCCAAATTGTGGACACTGGCTTCCTGGATAGAATATTATTTCCCTTGTGGTGACCCCTACAGATACTATTAAGATTCTACATAGATGCCAACTTCCCAAGAAACTGTTGAATTCTCTTTATCTGATATATGCATGCTTAATCCAACAGCGGTCAGTCATTTGTTCAAAAAGTTCATCGAGCCACTACCACGTGCCAGATACTGTTTCTGCGTAAGGACATTGGCTAAGAAAATGCCTTTGGTTTTATAAAGTTTACGTTATCTTAGGAGGAGAGAGATAAGAAAAGTGTGCAATTAAAGTGGGTGATTTCATGTGGTCACAAGTCCTTGAATCCTGGGCTGAGATAGAGCCATAGGAGGGAGGAAGGAAGGAGAGTCTCTTAGGCTCAGGGAAGTTGAGGCAAGTCCTGGGGGTGGGTAATTAAATGGAGATCTGAAAGATGATAAGAGGTGGGGTGAGATGATAAGAGCTGGTGAGAGTGTGTTCCAAAGGGAGGGAGGAGCAAAAATGCTGAAGAGAGAAATGAGTATGTTTTTTATACTAATTAATCATTTGGCATGTAATTAGGTATTGTCTTGTGAAATAAAATTCATATTTTATGGCAAGACGAGAAAAATTTAAACATAAAATATTGTCTCTGCCCTTTGGCCTCCTCTCTCCCCTCTACTGTGCATTGTGTATCTGCTTTATGCATCAACCAAACCTTCCCCGGTTGGCAGAAATACCTGCTTAACCAGAAAGAGCAACCTCCTCCTAGCAGCAACGAGGCAACTCCTTAAAAGATAACATTGCTTCTTGATCTTCTAGGCTGAAGACAGATCTGGATTGTGTGAACTGTCAATAATACATCATTTAATACACAGCCCTCTACTTCAAAAAGCTTCTATAACTATGTCTTGACTTCTAATGCATGGAACAGGTCTTGGAGCTTTCTGAGATGCTCTTCCCAGGTTATAATCCTCAAATTTTTCTTGAATAGAATTTCCCATTTCTCTTCTAGATCAACTGATTAATTTTTCTTCGACAGTCTCATGACATCTTTTGTTATAATGGTGATGGTTATCACTTTTTGAACTTTTTACAGGGACTTCACGTTTATTAACTCACTTAATCCTTACAACAGTTCTATTAGGTCAATATGATTATTAATTTAGAGAGGTGACAACTCTGTCTTGGAGAGGTTTAGCCCCTTGAAGAATTTAGATTCAAAACCAGGTCGCTTTATTCAGTTCTGCCTGTTTCTGATACTGTTTTGTGGTTTTATTCTGCCTTCCTAGGTAGATTTTGAATTTTATAAAAAATGATGTTTTAGTTGGCTTGGGCTACCATAACAAAATACCTGAGTAGCTTAACCCAGGTATTTTGGGTAGCTTAACCAACAGAAATGAATTTTCTCTCAGTTCTGGAGGCTGGAAGTCCAAGAACAAGATGATGGCTGATTTGATTCCTGGTGAGAACCCTCTTTCTGGCTGGCAGCCTTCTCAGTGTTCTCCCATGGTGGGAGAGACCTCTTGTCTCTATTCCTTTTCTTTTCAGGACATTAATCTCATCGTGGGGGCTCTACCTTCATGATCTCATTTAAACCTAATGAACCCCCAAAGACCCCACCTCCACATACCATCACATTGAGATTAGGGCTTCAAAACACAAATTTTGGGGGGACACATTTTATCCATAGCAGATGGGAAGAATGTGTTGTATATATTGGATATGCTCTAAAATTCTCATCAAGAAATACTGAGTTAATATTACTTAGAATGAAAATTAATACGCTTTGCCCAGATAATTCCTACCTGTTTTCCAGGTTTCAGTTTAGCTGCTGGTTTTCCAGGAAGCCTGGGTTAGCTGCCGTAGTACCTTACTAATCCATTAGTGTTTTGTCCTCTGTCCCCTTTGACTTTGTAAGGTCCCTGAAAACCATCACCATAACATTCCTAGTGTGTGTGGTGGTGCAGTATCTGGTATACAGTAGCTGTTCAATAATTGTTCAGTTATATTGATCTATCCTCTGTGATCCTTGGCAAATTGAAAGCTCTCTGAACCTTAGTTTCCTCATCTGTAAGGTGTAATCTACTTCATTCAGTTAAGAGAGTTCGATGAACTGATGGATATGAAAACATTGTTGTCTCTTTTTTCCCCCTTTGCCTCCTTGTCTACCATTTATTTATTCTCTTTTAAAGCTCTTCACTTTACTTGCAATATACCTTATGATTTAGCTATCTGAAAAGGTTAAGCAAACGGTGACAGGTGATTTCAAAATGGATCTATATTTCTAGAATAGTAGCTCTAATTCTTTAAATGCCAAGGCTAAAACAGCACAATGATTGTTTCATCTGAAGGTGATATTTATCACACTGAAGATATAGGCAATAGATTTTTCTGTATCTGGTGTAAAATGTTGACGATAGCACAGCATTAAGTTCTCTGATATGCCTAAGTTCAATTAGTGATAGGTTAAATATATAGTTAGGGTAACAATAATTTTCAAGCAGAAAATTAGGTCACACTATCTGAAAAGCATAAGCATATTTATCAAAAGAGTGGGATTAAATAGTTGAAATCGTAACTATTCTGGAAAATCTAATGAGGTATGAACAGATGAGCATGCGTCTCGCTGATTTTAAGGTACATCATTACTTCCATTCCATGGGTTATTTATTTCCCAAAAGCTCCTTGAAGTTAATGACAGTTATCTATAATTATAGATATAAGTAATATAGATATAACTATATTTTACATGAAAGATAGGACATATAAGGAATACATGGTCATTGTATTTTAATTTGTTATTAATTTTATTTTTATCAAAGTAATGTATGCGCTTAATGTTAAAACGCCAAGCTTACCCTAAATAACGGGTCTGCCTCCCTAACCCCATTCAACCCTTAGTCTCTTTCTGCAAAGGCAATAACCTTTAACTCCCTGCTGTTTCTTCTGGCATTTACACCCATGTTTTAAAACAACATGCAAATGTTGTGATTTCTTTTTTATTACTATTATTATTTATTTACTTAGGCTGTGGCTGGCCTTAGTTGTGACATGCAGGATCTTTAGTTGCAGCATGTGGACTTCTTAGTTGCAAGATGCATGCAGGTTCTAGTTCCCTGACCAGGGATCGAACCCGGGCCCCCTGCAGTGGGAGCACTGAATCTTACCCACTAGACCACCAGGGAAGTCCCGTGATTTCTTCTTTTTTTTTTTTTTTTTTTAATTTTTATTTATTTATTTATTTATTATTTTTGGCTGTGTTGGGTCTTGGTTTCTGTGCGAGGGCTTTCTCTAATTGCGGCGAGTGGGGGCCACTCTTCATCACGGTGCATGGGCCTCTCACTGTCACGGCCTCTCTTGTTGTGGAACACAGGCTCCAGACACGCAGGCTCAGTAGTTGTGTCTCACAGGTCTAGTTGCTCCATGGCATGTGGGATCTTCCCACACCAGGGCTAGAACCCGTGTCCCCTGCATTGGCAGGCAGATTCTCAACCACTGTGCCACCAGGGAAGCCCCCTGTGATTTCTTAATTATTAATGTTTAGACTTTATTTGCTTCCTGTTATGGTGATTGACAGTATGCCTCTCTTAGACCATCTTACTCATTTACCACCAACACCATCATCTTGATGAGTTGTATTATAGTTTTTATTTATGCCAATAGTCAGTGCATATTATTACTATTCACAGTGCATACCATTATTATTATGATTTGAACACTGTTGATCGTCTTCTTTCTGGCACAGCCTTTTGTCTTTTTCTCCTGGAATTAATGGTGGTCTCTGTCTCTCATCTCTCTCTTCCTTTTTCATTCATTTGCTTAGTTTTCTTTTTACATATCTTTTCCCACCAAATACTCAATAGACCAATAATTTTCAAAATATTCAAACACGTCAATTAACCCACAACTTCCTTTTTGTTTCCCCTGGAAAATAAATGTCCTGCTCTAGCCGTTCACCCCTGCTCCCACCTCAACTGCCGGCTCTAGGTGTGCTGCCGGCTCTCATCCTGGAGCTTTCCACTGTCTAGCCCCAGGGTTAGAAATGCTATTTCTTGAATCCAGTGTCTTCCTCTCTTGGTTTTCTACCTCGTTTTGCTATAACACATTCTACTGTAGCTTCCTTCCTAAGGAAAAGAGCATCCATGATAAATTTTCTTCAGTCCTTGTGATTTTTGAAATCTCTTTATTTTAAACTTATAACTTGATGGACAGTTTGACTGGGCTCAAAATTCTAGGTTGAAAGTAATTTTCCCTCAAAATGTTAACATTATAAATTCATTGCTTTCACATCCCCATTGTTGCTGTTGAGAAGTTCAGTGCCATGTTGATCCTTTGTAAGTAACATTTTTTTCTTACTTGAATATGTAGCCAAATAAAATTTTATGTATATATGTATGTACATATATCATATATATATAAACTTTTCATTTTGAAATAACTTTTAAATCACAGAAAAGTCACAAAAATAACACACATAATTCTTGTATATCGCTCACTCAGATTCCCTGATTTCTTTAATTCTTAATCATTCACTCTTTGTTTTCCCTGCTCTCTTTTTGGATTATTTATTAGTGGGATATTGGATACCCTAGGTCAATGCCCAAACCTTATTTTCTCTCCCATTTTCATGTTCTGGTGTTTATCATTTTCTTTCTGATAGATTTTCTTTTTTACTTTCTATCACCTCTATTATTTTATTTCAGTTAGTTAAATTTTTAAATTCCAGGAGTTTTTCCTTCTGATTTTTTCTATTCTCTAGCATTTTGTTCTTGTTACTAGATGTACTATCTTAATATCTTATTTCTCTGATATTTTTTGTATCTTCTGTCCCTATGTTACTAGCTACTTCTAAAAAGCTAGTTTGAGTTGATCTCTCTCTTTCAAGTCAGAGACTGTATCAGTTAGGATCCTAGTAGATAATAATATTTGGAAGATATTATTGTCACACTTAGGAAGATCTGTTTGCAGGGTTTAGGGTAAATAAGAGATGGTGAAAAGCAGAGGTTTACAGCAGCAAAGAGCTGTTAATGTCCCTGGACCTAAAGGGCTGTGGAGGGAGAAATTGTTGGGACCTGAAGAGAGCACTAGTTACAGCTGCAGCTCGGGGAGAGGGTTGCCTGAATGAGGCTACTAAAAAAATCATTATTATATTGCTTACTAAATAATATTATATTGTCTAATAAGGGAATGTTGCTACTGATAACCTTTAGCCCCACAGAGAGGGAGATTTGACTCTTGCCCTGCCACCTCTGGCTGGTGCCTCCCATTCACCTAATCCACATAGGAGGCAGAATTCAGGAGCCTGGGTATAGTCTCTAGGGCTTGGCCTCCTGGGTCACACTGCAGGGTAGAGATGGGAGGGGGTGGCTCTGAGAGACAAAGGGAGAATATCTAGCACTGAGCCTCCTTAAAATATCAGTGATCCTTTGCTATGCACTCATTTGTGAATGATGCTATGTAATTTGAGACTCTAGGATTTCTTAGAGGCTGATCTTTGGTCTTCTCTATGATGAATGGAGGGAGAAAGGACTAGAATTGAGGACAGGACCTGATGTGCTGGGTTAGGGAGAGATCTGAGAGTCTAAGATTTGTATACCAGCTTTTAATAAAGTCCTAATTTTCATTCCTGCAACTCAGCTCTGCTTTCCAAATCATCAGTGCCTCTAGTGGCTGAAATTCTCAGGATTTCTGTGAGACACACAGCTTTTTAACCCTCCTCTTCTCTGCCAACTCCTTTACAATTTCTCTGTCTACTTTCCATCTTTCAAAATTTGTTGATCTCGTTTCTGCTATCATCTCCTTTCCTAATATCTCTGTATTTATATCTTTTTGTCTTTTGTCCTTATATCAGTTAGCTTAGGGATCAGAGAGACCATCTGCCATGTGTGATGAAAATTCTTATTTTTATAAGTTGACTCATGGAGAATATAAATTTCATAAATGGACTCAGAATTGAATGAACTAAGCGGTGATTAATAACAATTTCATCTACTAAATGTTTATGTCTAGAAATTCATGAATCTGAACACTATAGTACAATGAAAAATACTGTTTCCTAGTTACCATATAGGTGACTAGTGTTTTGGTCACTTTTTTGTCATTTAAAACAGGGAATGTTATTACTGTTTTTAACGTGGAGTCATATACCTGGCAGGGCTATATGTGTATCCATCACTTCTTGTTCTGCTCATTCTATGACAAAAGTGCTCATACCCTGAAATTGCAAAGCATGAGAGGGAAAAAAGGAAAGGGGATGGGTTATCCACCCTTCAGTGATCGAGAGTTGGCTGCACCAGATGCTGCCAAAAGAAATCTGCCCAGTGTCTGTTTGTTTGTTTATTTATTTATTTGTTTATTTATTTATTTAATTTATTTTTTGCGGTACGTGGGCCTTTCACTGTTGTGGCCTCTCCCGTTGCGGAGCACAGGCTCCGGACGCGCAGGCTCAGCGGCCATGGCTCACGGGCTCAGCCGCTCCGCGGCATGTGGGATCTTCCCGGACCGGGACACGAACCCGCGTCCCCTGCATCGGCAGGCGGACGCTCAACCACTGCGCCACCAGGGAAGCCCCAGTGTCTATTTTAATCAAACATATTTATAAGTCAGTCCTTTACATTTGTAGTTTAACAATTGAATTATTTCCATTTAACTGGCAGCAGATGGTGTGTGATTACTGCCTTCCTAATAAAAAAAAAAAGCCTGTCAGTACTTGTTAAATACGGATTAAGCCAAGGGTTACTGAAACTGCTGGGGTTTTCATGAATACAGTTAATTCAACTTGAATTTGGCAATTAAAATGTGTAGAAATCACATAAATTATATATGCGTTATGCATCTTGGCACCTCAGCTTCAAAATGAAGTAGTTGGGTAGTGAATTCCTCTTGGAGATAAAACTTATTTTTGCTAATTTTAAGTTAGAAAATAAAATTGTCCCTGTGTAAACATGGGCGGTAGTTTGCATAAAGTTCATTATGCTTGTGAGATGTTCTCCAGCACGGAGTCCAGGGAGACTGTGCAGCCTGTTCATCTGCCCGGCATTCTCACTGGTTTAAAGGAAGGCAGCTCGGAGGTACTGCAAACACAGTCTCACTTACCACCCAAGCAGCAGAGATATTTTCAACTCTTCAGAAATTGTGATCACATTTTTTTAAAAAGGTAAATTATTATCCAGCAGGTGTATAAGCCTGTTCAGAAGAGTTGAGGTTCCTTTAAAAAATTGACTCTTTGGGTCGAAACTGGAGTAACTGCAGTATCATATAAAGTTTTTGGGATGGGATGAGTGTTTGATTCAGTGGAACCTATTGCATTATGTATTGATAGAAAACAACGCAAGTCATTTGGTCTCAAGCTTGAGGTTTCTGTGTGTGGTATATATATATATTTTTTTTATGAGAGTTGACTTTTTAGAGGGTTGGTTTGGTTGTTATTGTTTTCAGGGTTTTTGCCTCTCAGGGCTTTGCCTCATCTTTCATCTTCACGATATTTTTCTGGGAAATCTGTTTCAGGCATGGCACAGGGATGGTCCCTACTGAAGCTCCCTTTGCTCCCTCCAGGCCTCAGTTGATCTTTCTGCTCAGTGGATCCAACACTTTCCTTTCAGCTCATGAGAGCTCATCACTCATTTTTCTCCTGACCGGCTTAGATGCCTCTTTCTTCGATTTAGAAAAATACCTTTTCCAGTGATTTTTTTAAAAGAAAGTTTTTAGAAGGGGTGTGTGTGTGTGTGTGTGTATGTGTGTGTCCTGAGATTCTAGAATAGAATAGGAATAGACATAGATAAAAGATATGGGAAGGCTGTGAAGGTAGACGTATGTTGGCATCTGAAGGAACTTTCCAATAAAGCAGGACAAAAATTCCACCGTCTGTTAGGGTTTGGGTCCCTCATCTAAAGTCAGTCTGACACAAGTTAGGGAACACAATAGGTTGAACTGTATACAGATCTGTAGAAAATCAGCAATTGAATATCAGTAATTTTATATGACACAACGTGATATTTTAAAGTTTTTGTTTTTTCAGTTAGAATTAACAGGACTTGGTAACTTGTTGCATTAGGTGGTGAAAGAGGAAGGAGTTAAGTGACTTTGATAAATGTTGATCTTTGGTGTTTATCTTGAATTTAAATTCATGGTCATTAACATCAGGGTAGATAATAGCTGTCATATAAAACTTTGTTTCAGGCACATTTCTATGCTGTTTATCTCTATCTGTCTATCCATCTATCCATCCATCCAATCAGTGAATCTTCTATGAGAAAGTATTATTATTATTTCTGATTTATGGAGCAGGAAAGGGAGGCTTAGAGAGAGAGCTTAGCTAACTTGCCCAGATCACATAGCTGAAAGGTGCTGGAGGCTGGGTTCTCATTCAAGCTCTCTGACTCCAGAATCTGGCCCAGACGTCCCACGTCATCCCCCAGTGGGCTCTGAATGCCGCCCCCGTCACATACTTGTCCCTGGTGCATTTCTTCTCCCCTCCTCTCCTGTAGGACTACTTTATACATCTCCTTTCTCCTCGAACCTCCAGTATCTCCTCTCCTCCACACATTCTCAGCTCATGACTTTGTTTCTCCACCACTGTTAATTCCCCATCCTCCTAAATCTGCATCCATATATATACTCTGCCTCACCTCTAGAGGATCAACTGTCCCAGCAGCTCCTCTCCTAGGTAGTAGAGCATATCCCCTTTACTCAGCGATATTCCTGTAGCAACTTTCTCCTCTTTTGTATTGTTAATTTGTCCCTTTCTTCTGGGTTAGTCTCATAAGCATACAAACCAGTTTTCATTTCTCTTCTTAAAAAGAGAAACTCTTTTTATCTCACATCTTCTTGTCAGTTACTCTCCCACTCCTATCCCCACTGTGACAAAACTCTTGGAAAGAGTTACCTATAATCAATTCTCCAAATTCCTCTCCTCGCATTCAGTCCTGAGCTCTGAGTAGGCTCTGGTCTGCTGCTCTTGACAGTCACTAACAAGCTTCACATTGTTGCAGTACCCATCTGTCCATCTTTTCTTAGTTGATCTCTCAGCTGCATTTGACATAGATGATCACTCTCTCCTCTTGAATTCCATCTTCAGTTTAGTTTCCGGAATGCCAGACTGTCATGGCTTTCATCCTACATTCCCAACTGTTGCCTCTCTGCCACTTTTGTTCCTTATCTTTCTGACCTCGAATTGCTGGAGTGGAATAGCATTCAGAGTTTTTCTTTTCACTACCTTGGTGCTCTCATCTGCATCATGGTTTTCAATATTGTTTTCATCAGCTTTTCTTGGGCAGCATTTCAGAGACTCTCTTTTGTTTCAGCTCTTCATTGCCTTCAAACTGCACCCCTGTACCTTTTGTTTCTTGCCTCCTGCATGCCATAGATTGTTGGTGTTCTCTGAAAATTCATATGTTGAAACCAAATCCCCAAGATTTGGGACATGATTTGGTCAAAGTGAATGCAATCAGAGACTTCACTTTTTTTATTGTTTTTTTTTTTTTTTCCGGTATGCGGGCCTCTCACTGTTGTGGCCTCTCCCGTTGCGGAGCACAGGCTCCGGACGCGCAGGCTCAGCAGCCATGGCTCACGGGTGCAGCCGCTCCGTGGCATGTGGGATCTTCCCAGACCGGGGCACGACCCCGTGTCCCCCGCATTGGCAGGCGGACTCTCAACCACTGCGCCACCAGGGAAGCCCCGAGACCTCACTTTTATAGAGACCTCAGATTGCTTCCTCCCCACTTCCTTCATGTGAAGACATGGAGAAGAAGGCTGTCTATGAACCAGGAAACGAGTCCTCCCCAGACACTCGATATGCTGGTGCTTTCATCTTGGACTTCCCGGTCTCCAGAATTATGAGGAATAAAGTTCTATTGTTTATAAGCCACCCAGTCTATGGTATTTTGTTACAGAAGTCCAAACGGACTCAGACACCACAAGAGGCTTTTTGGTTCATGCCACCTGGAGACCTCTGCGCCTGTGCAACCCATCCCTACTTGTGCAGCCCGGAGTTTACCCCACTGGGACATGAGATCCAGTGGATAAATTCTCTCCTCTTTCACACTTTTCGGCTCTCCTGTCATAGTCAGTTTTGCTGTTCCATCCCCTGCTGCTTTAGTTTTTTCATCACTACTTCACAGCTCTCCAAAGAAAGGCAGTGAGCAATGAATATCATTTACATTTTCCTCTAAGTACTCCAAATATAGGCTTGACAAAAATATATCTTTTCATTAGATTACAGAATTGTCTGCAACAATCATATTCTACAATCTTGTTTCAGGCTGGATGCTCTCTATTCAACGCTAATTTACTGCGTTAAATTACACTTACTATATAACTGTATACCTTTGGATTGTTTCATAAGTAATTTCCCTGCGTTTCTACAACATACCCACACATCATAAATGATCATTTTTCCTTTCCTAATTTTGCTTCCTACTTACTAGTGGAGCAATGATAGTTGTCTTGCCTTCTGTATAGGTACTATTCCAACTTCTTATTGATGGTTTGATGTTATGTTTAGCTTAGTTAGTGAATCTTTCTAATTTCTCTCTTAGTCCTGCTTGCTTTTGTTAATCATCTGCCTTAAACGTACCTTCCACTGTCTTGCAGCAAGTGTCTCTGACTCATGCTTTCTCACTTCAAACCCGTACCATACACATCTTCTATTCTCTGACTGGATTTTATTCAGCTGTAATTCTAAGAACTCTGAACACAAACAGGCCTTTAAAAGGTTGAAGCAAAAGTAGTTCAAGAGAGAATAGAATGGTGAATAGAATGAGAAATACCAGACGTGTCCTTGTTTACCACTGAAGAGCAAAAAAAGAAACAAAATTCTCTATTATTCACTTGGACATCTTCCTGTTCTTGCAAGTTTTTTTTTTTATAAATTTATTTTTTATTTTATTTTTGGCTGTGTTGGGTCTTTATTGCTGCACGCGGGCTTTCTCTAGTTGCAGGGAGCGGGGGCTACTCTTCGTTGTGGTGCGCAGGCTTCTCATGGTGGTGCCTTCTCTTGTTGCAGAGCATGGGCTCCAGGCACGCAGGCTCAGTAGTTGTGGCACACGGGCCCTAGTGCACACGGGCTCAGTAGTTGCAGCACACGGGCTTAGTTGCTCCATGGCATGTGGGATCTTCCCGGAGCAGGGCTCGAACCCGTGTCCCCTGCATTGGCAGGCGGATTCTTAACCACTGCGCCACCAGGGAAGCCCTGCAAGTTTTTGAAGGACCCTTCTATGGAGTTTTTTAATAATTACAAGCAGCCTTTCCCATGGCTCCCTCCCTCCCACCCTTACCTCTGCACTCTTGCCAAAGAACAAAGGGTAAAGGGCAAGTACAAAAGCAAACGTCATAGATGTTAAAAATAAAAAATAAATAAATTTAAAAAAAAAAGCAAATGTCAAGGAACCGTGCATCACTAAGATTTAATCACAGTTGGCATATTCCATGTCTGATGTATTTGTGTAGCTTCTGTCTTTAAGCCTACAATGCCAGGTCTTCTGTATGTCATGTGGAGTGATAAGAGTTTTGGTCACTTGTTAGATAACATAATATGGTCCAAGTTCTACTTTTTTTTCTAAACACAGACACATGAATACCCAGTGATTTTGTTTTCTTTATTTATGATCATGTATTTCCTGAACTGAACCGGTCACCTTAACATCTGAATGTCCATCACTGTTGTGATGTTGTCAAGCTGTTAATGACTTACTACTTTAATCTTCCAATATGTTGGTTTCTAATCCTTCTCTCTGTAATGATTATTATTTGTTGTCACTCTTCTCTAGCTGTCTTTGTCAAGGGTTGGCTTCTCAAACATTACAACAAAAGCTTTTGATAAGACAAATATTCAATAACTGTTCAGTGGAAGGATAGAGTTGTACTAGAGGCCTACATATATGGTTTAAGTACAAAAATTAAATTGTGAGAAGACTGGAGTGAGATTCTTCTAAATCATATAGAATATCCTTGTGAAGATTTGTAAACCTATATGACTTTTATTTTAAATAGAATTCCTTTTCCTAAACAGAGTTTCAGTGTTGCCAAGTTTAGGGATTTCATATACCCATCAGCTTTCTTTGGTATAGATTTTTACCTGGGAATATCTATCATACTAAAACAGTGTTCTTGCCTGTGTACCATTCACAGTCTGATACAGAATTAAATAAATGAGGTAAACTCAGATCAAATAATATTGCGGATGGCTACCTTCTCCAGTTATTCCACTTTACCAAATCCTACCCTTATGCAAATACGCTGTTCCCATTGTGGGAAATACGGCGAGGCTTCCCGTCAAGCTTGCTTGTTGGTTCAGCATGAGATCCTAAAGTTTACACTTGGACCTCAAGCAGTCTAGTTTCTCCTCTTCTGGGATCTATGCGCCAGTGAAGTGCTTGCTGGTTGCTCAGATCAAGCTGTGTGCTCACCATCCTGCTCATGGAAAGCACCCTTGGTAGAAAGAGGGGGCCTATTTCCTTCATCTTTCATTTACTACTTGATATTTCTTAGATATTCTCTACCATACTACTCTATCAGAGAATCACTTTTATTTCCAATAGAAACATTTTTTTTTTTTGCAACTGTGCAACTAGAGTTCCTATGAATTTCCAGCAAGACTGTGAGACCACTATTGATATTCTCATTATAGCGTAATGAAAAGTTATCTTACACAAACCATTTTTAAGTACCCTTATGTTAAAATCCACAAGGTAAGTTTCTGGTGTGGTTATAATTTTTAGAAAATATGTCTTTAATAATAAAGTTTTCTTAAAGCTAGTTGAATAGAGTAATCAGAAGAGATTCATTTCAAAATATGCCCTTTCCCTTAAATTTGAAATCAATGTTTTATCTCCTTAAAATCAAAATCAATATTAAATACAATGAAAGAAGAGTCCAGTGGGGCCACAAGGCTATGTTAGACAGCCTGGCTACTACGGCATTGTATTTCAGTAAATTCAACTGCAAGCTGGGGACCTGAACCAACATGCCCCTGAATCTCGCAAGGTCACTTTTCAGTGGGATGGACTTTGAACGTGGGGTTGGTGGTCGATTGAGATCATCACCTGCCTCCACCTGCTGTCAAGACTTTGGCTGAGAAGAAGTTTAACCTTGTGCTCATAGATACCTTGAAAGAGATACTCTAATATTTGTGGGGAATCTAACCTCTTTACACCCTCACTTCTGCACAGTTAGCTCTCTATAGAGTTGTATTTATTTTATGGCAGAAACCAGTAATAACAAACACCCACCCCACTGTGGAGGAAAGCAATAGAACCCCACAGTTTGAGAGATCATACAGTTTTGATTACTTCAGGGTCTCTGGATGGCTCTTCTTCAACTAAGACTGTAGTCATCACACTATATACCCAAGTCCTGTGGGAACAAAATTGTCGGCAAAACATTCTCAAGTCTTAAAGGCAAAAATTATATGTTTAGTTTGGGGGGAAAAAAGGCCATTATAGCACAAAACTTTCTCTAAGGTGATGTCATTAGCTTTGTTATAATGTCTAAACAGCGAAGGGGTGGTTTCTGGAAAATTTTCTGTGCTCTAGACCCAGATTCTTGCTATCCAAGCTCCCTTCTCGCTTCTCTACGAGGTATTAGAAGACTTTTCCTGCTCCTGCATCTCCCAGCCCTTTATTCTTCATGAGGATCGCCCCTCCTACTGCCTCATTAGTATCTTGTCTTCCATTTTAGCATCTGCTCTTAGACCTGCATAACAAGAATGGTCTAGGAGAGAAGGTGGTAAGATGGGGTTTGGGGACTGGTGCACTCATGACCTTGTGAGTAAAATGGACACCACTCAGAATGGTATGTGGGGCAAAATAATTCCTGACACAAGGTGACAGCCCAACTGCTAATGATTTTACCAGTAGTGACCCGGGAAATAAATGCCCTCGAGGATGCAACGATTAGGTTATTTGAAACCAAAGCTTTCAAAGACAGCAGAGTTGGCTGGTTACTGCTAAGTGGTATTAGTGCCCTGCAGAGGGATGATGAGAAACTGCAGGTCCTTAGGAAGCAGTTCAAGGCTCAGAGGCAGGCCTGCTATTCTCAGGTCAGGCCCTGGCTGGGAAAACCTTAGACCCTGAAATGTGAGACTAAAACATCCACGTGGATGCCCCGAACCCTCAGAACCTATCGGTGGTGTGGTATCGTCAAGCGGTGAGGGAAGGTTGACCTTCTGTTGACCTCTCTCTCCACTCTGGTGTCATGGGGAGCGGGGTGGGATCCTGGTTGTGGGTGTAACGGGCTGGCTGGGAGCCCCTCTCGGCAGGTGTACTGGCTGTCCCCGCCCCAAGCTGGCAGCGCTATGACATTCACGAAAAGAGTGGCTAGCTGCTAGAATTAACATAAATTTCTGCACACACTGAGGATCTGTACTTTAAACACGTTTAATGCACTTTCGTCTCTGAAATCCTGAGTTGACGCATCCTTTCTCCCAGGATGGGTAGAACAGCTGGAAGGCATGGGGAACGGCTGTTAACCTTCTTACCGATGTGGAAGTAAACAAAGACCACCCACATGAGAACACACAGAGGCTCTTTATTCCCAGCTTGGTCTAGCAAGAGAGTTAGTCGCCATCATTTGCACAGACTCAAAGGCAGGCAGGGAAGTAGGGAAGTTTTATAATGGAAAAAAGGGCTTTGGGTGTGGCCTCATTGGATGTTGTTGTCATGGGGAAACTGGAGGGGGACTCGCGAATAACACGTGAGGCATGTTGTCTGATTGGTTTGGGGGCCGTGTTTGACTCTCTTTGGTTGGTCTTGAGTTGGAAGCAGGGGCATAAAAGGAGAGAAGCTGGCAGCTATAGAGCAAGTCCTAGCCATTCTGTGCCAGTTGCTGCAGTGGTTGTGGTTTAGTTTCCTGGCCTGGTTGCCACAGAAGTGGTGGGTCAAGTTCTATCATCTCATGTGATCTGGCCACTGTCTATTTTTCTACTCAGTCTCTCACCAGGGCGGCTCTAACAGCTGCACCTTGGCACTTTCTCTTGTATTTGGTGCCCCTTTCCCCACATGCTACCCCTGTCTCTTCCCCCGCCCTCTCCAAAATCTTTCCTTTGGGGGGCTGGGGGAAAGTAGGAGAGGGTCCTCCAAGGGCCAGCGCTTCCCCCATGCTACAAGATGCTGCAGAGATCTCTCCTCGAAGGCAACAGATGCCCTCCTTAGGAGCTGTCCCTGTCTCCTCTCCTTGGCTGCCAGGCCCATAACTAGAGTTAAATCCCAGCATAACCTGGCCATGGGTGGGCTGGGCTTGATAACAAAGGAAAGAAATTATACACTCTAGAAGTTGTAGGAATCAGTCATACATGCCATACCGTGCAGAGCCTAAGGAGAGCCCCAGGACTGGATTTTGAAGGTTCTGGAATGTTGGCCTGAATCAGCAGTGCTTCAAGGACTTGGGAGAACTTTTTCACAACACAGGATTTTAAACCCTAGCAAAGAGTCCAGGGGGTGGGGTGAACTCATTTCTCGTCACTTTCTTACAAGCCTGGAGAAAGTGACGGACAAAGGCAACCAAAGTAGATGTGCCCGAGTTTCCGGGGCAGAGAATATTGCTGAGGGAGACACGTTAGAGGGTTGGGGGGAGCCCAGAGGGCACATCACTGACCAAGACCATGAGGAATGTGCTGATGAAAGGGTCACCACCAACACCGCGTTCAGTGGTGACTCTCCTTTGCAGTCCAGACCTTTTGATAAGATAAGTGGTCACAGAATGTGGCTCATTCTTATCCAAGGGACTGGTGGGGCCCTGAAATAATAGAGACCAGGTAGCAGGATCTAACTGCCAGAAGCCAAGAGTCTGTAACTGAGGTTCCATAATGATCCTCAAGGTCAGAGGGGCAGCTGAACGGCCTTGACCGGCAGGAAGTTGTGGATATGGTTATTAGAGCTTGGCATCGGAAGGGGGAGCACAGATGGGCAGCCAATGAGGGCGTTGCTTCACATCTGCCAGCAGAAAAGGGAGAAATGGAGGTGCAGAAGGTTGATGGTTGTCAGCCCAGTAAAAATCATGATCTCTTGCTCAGTTCCTGGACTCAGCCTAATTTTTTTATATTAATAGACTTTACTTTTAAAAAAAATTTATTTTATAGACTTTACTTTTTAGAGCAGTTTTAGGGTTACCGAGGATTGCTCTTTGCACAGGAAGTACAGAGAGTTTGGCATAACCCCTCTCCCCTGCTTCACCCCGACAGGTTCTCCTGTTATTAGCATCTTGCAGTAGTGTGGTATGTTTGTTAGAACTGATGAACCAATATTGCCATTATTATTCACTAAGGTCCATGGTTTACAGTAGGGTTCACTCTGTGTTGTGCAGGACTGGGTTTTAACAAATGTATAACGTCAGGTATCCACTTTCACAGTATCATATAGGATACTTTCAACACCCTAAAAATTCTGTGCCCCATCAATTTCTTCCTTCCTTGGAACCCTAGCAACTACTTATCTTTTCACTTTCTCTATAGTTCTTTTTTTAATTACTTTGAAATCTTTATTTTTTAAGCATCTTTATTAGAGTATAATTGCTCTACACTGGTGTGTTAGTTTCTGCTTTATAACAAAGTGAATCAGCTATACATATACATATGTTCCCATATCTCCTCCCTCTTGCGTCTCCCTCCCACCCTCTCTATCCCACTCCTCTATAGTTTTGCCTTTTCTGAAATGTCATACAGTTGGAATCAAATCTTACTTCTTTTACTTAGAGTATTTAATTTCCTCCATGTCTTTTCGTAGCTCATTTCTTCTTATCACTAAATACTGTTCCATTGTATAGATGTACTACAATTTGTTTATCAACTCAGCTGTTGAATGACTTCTTCATATTTTCCAGTTTTTGGTGATTATAAATAAAGTGTTATAAATAACTTGTGTGGACCCAGTTTTCAAAAAATTTGGTTAAATACCAAGGAGTGTGATTGCAGGATCGTTAAGGTGGAGTGTGTTTAGTTTTGTAAGGAGCTGCCAAACTGTCTTCCACAGTGGCTGCGCCGTTCTGCGTTCCCACCAGCAGGGCATGAGAGTTCCTCCTTTTTTGGATTTTAGCCATTTTAATAGATGTGTAGTATTATATCATTGTTTTAACTCACAGTGACCTGCACACGTGTTATGTTGAGCATCGATTCATATGCTTATTTGCCATCTGTATATCTTCTAGGTGAGGTAACTATTCATACCCTTCCCTCATTATAATTTTTTCCCCAGATTAATAGGGATACAATTGATGTATAACACTGTGTAAGTTTAAAGTATCAAACATGTTGATTTGATGCATTTATATATTGAAAAATGATTGCCACCATGGAATTAGCTAACACCTCTGTTATGTCATATAATTACCATTTCTTTTTTTGTGATGAGAACATTTAAGAGCTATCCTCTTAGCAATTTTCAGGTATTATTACTACAGTATTATTAAGTATAGTTGCCATGCTGTACATCATATCCCCAGAATTTATTCATCTTTTAAGTCAAACTTTGTATGCTTTGACCAACATCTCCTCATTTCCCCCTTCTCCAGTCCCTGGTAATCACCCTTCTATTCTCCATTTCTATGAGTTCAGCTTTTTTGGATTCCATATACAAGTGACATACACGATTTGTCTTTCTCTGTCTGGCTCACTGCACGTAACGCCCTCAGGGTCCGTCTATGTTGTCCCAAATGGCGCCATTTTCTTCTTTCTCATGGCTGAACAATACTCCATGGTATACGTGTACCACATCTTCTTTATCCACTTATCTGTTGACACACTTAGGTTGTTTCCGTATCTTGACTGCTGTGAATAACGCTCCAATCACTATGGGTGTGCAGAGATGTCTTTGATACCTGGTGTTCATTTCCTTTGGATATATACCCAGAAGTGGGATTACTAGATCATATGGTAGTTTTAATTTTTTGAGGAAACTACATACTGCTTTCTAGAGTGGCTGTAACAGTTTACATTTCCAACAGCGCACAAGAGTTCCCTTTTTTCTACATCTTCACCCACAATTTTCTCTTGTCTTTTGATGAAAACCATTCTAACAGGTGTGAGGTGATATCTCATTGTGATTTGGATTTGCATTTCCCAGGTAATGTTGAACACCTTTTCATGTACCTTTTGACCATTTATGAGTCTTCTCTGGATAAATGTTTATTTGATTCTTCTGCCCTTTTTTTTTTTTTTTTTTTTTTTTTTTTGTGGTACGCAGGCCTCTCACTGTTGTGGCCTCTCCCGTTGCGGAGCACAGGCTCCGGATGCGCAGGCTCAGCGGCCATGGCTCACGGGCCCAGCCGCTCAGCGGCATGTGGGATCTTCCCAGACCGGGGCATGAACCCGTGTGCCCTGCATCGGCAGGTGGACTCTCAACCACTGTGCCACCAGGGAAGCCCCTGCCCATTTTTTAAATTGGATTATTTGTGGGGGGTTTTGTTATTGAGCTGTGTGAGTTTTTAAAAAAATATATTTTGGATATTAGCCTTTTATCTGATATGTGATTTGCAAATATTTTCTCCCACTCCATAGGTTGCCTTTTCATTGTGTTGTTGGTTTCCTTTGCTTTGCAGAAGGTTTTTAGTTTGATATAGTCCCACTTGTTTAGTTTTGCTTTTGCAGCCTTTGTTTTTGGTGTCAAATCCAGAAACAAACAAACAAAAAATTGCCAAGACCAACATCCAGAAGCGTACTCCCTGTGCTTTCTTCTGTGAGTTTTATGGTTTCCGGTCTTGGATTAAAGGCTATAATCCATTTTTCTTTTGTCCATTTTTGAATTAGATTTTTTTTTAGTTGTTGAGTTTTCAGAGTTCTTTGTTATATTGGATTACAAGTCTTTTATCAGATAAATGTTTTGCAAAGAGTTTCTCTCAGTCTGTGGCTTGTCTTTTCATTCACTTAACAGAATTTCAGAGACATATTTTTAATTTTAATAAAATCAAACATCCATTTTTTTCTTTTATGTATAGTGCTTTGGGTGTTATATCTAAAAAGTCATTGCTAAACCCAAGGTCACCTAGATTTTCCCCAATGTTATTTTCTAGAATTTATAGTTAAACTTCTTACGTTTAGGTTTATAATCTATTTTGAGTTAATTTTCATGAAAGTTCTAAAGTCCATGTTTATATTAATATTTTTTTTGCATGTGGTTGTCCATTTTTTCCAACAGATTTGTTGTAAAGGTTATTCTTTCTCCATTGAATTGCCTCTGCTCCTTTGCCAGAAACCAACTTACTGTATTTGTGTGGGTTTATTTCCAGACTCTCCATTCTGTTCCATTGATTAATTTGCCTATTCTTTTACCAGTACTACATTGTTTTGATTACTGTAGCTTTATACTAACTTGTGAAGTCAGGTGGTGTATTCACACTGTTGTGAAGTCTTCCAGTGTTGTTGTTCTTCAGTATTGTGTTGGTTATTGTGGGTCTTTGCCTTTCCATATGAACTTTAGAATTACTTTGTGGATATTCATAAAATAGCTTGGTGGAATTTTGATTAGAATTGTGTTGAATCCATACATCAAGTTGGGAAGAGCTGTTAACAACATTAAGTCTTCCTATCCATAAACATGGGATATCACTCTATATATATTTTCTATGATTTTTTAATCAAAATTTTATAGGTTTATTTATACTACTCTTGTACATATGTTTTTAGATTTATATCTATACATTTCATTTTTTGGGTGCTAATAAAAATAGTTCTGTGTTTTTAATTTCAAATGCTAATTGTTTATTTCTGGTATATAGGAAATCAATTAACTTTGTATATTAACCTTGCATCCTGCAACCTTACTTCAACCACTTATTAGTTTCAGGGGTTTTTTATGTGTGATTTTTAAAAGATTTTCTACATGTAAAATTATGTCACCTGTGAACAAAGGCAGTTTTATTTCTTCCTTCCCAATCAGTATATCTTTTCTTTTCTTTTTTTGTCTTACTGCATTAGCTGGGTCTTCCAGTGTGATATTGAATAGGAAGAGAGGACATCCTTGCCTTGTTTCTAATCTTAGGGAGAAAACACCTAGTTTCTCACCATTAAGTATGATGTTAGCTATAGGTTTTTGGTAGATGTTCTTTATCAAGTTGATAATTTCTTTATTTTCCTAGTTTTCTGAGAGTTTTTATTATAATTAATGTTGGATTTTGTCCAATGCTTTTACTGCATCAGTTGATATGATCATATAACTTCTCTAGATTCTTGATGTGATGGACTATATTAATTGATTTTTGAATATTGAACTGATTTTACATACCTGGAATAAATTCCACTTGGTAATATATACAGTGGCATATAATTATTTTTATACATTTTTGGATTTAATTCTCTAGTAGTTCGTTGAGGATTTTTATATCTATGTTCATGAGAGATTGGTTTGTAACTTTTCGTTCTTTTACTGTCTTTGTCTGATTTTGGTAATAGGGTAATGCTATCCTCACAGAATAAGTTAGGAAGCATTCCCTCTGCTTCTGTTTTCTAGAAGAGATTGTAGAGAATTGGAATAATTGAAAGGACTACTTCTTTTATCAAGGGAAGGTGGAGGGGAGGGGTAAGGGATTCGAAGTACTTGCAGTCATTGCAGTCATCTGAATCCTCAGAGTGCATGACTTTCTTCACTTCTGGAAAAGTTTTATTTCAAATACTGCCTCTCCATTCTTTTTTTAAAATCTCCCCTGTAAGTTTCATTTAGTCATATTTTGGACCCTACCATGCTATGTTCCACAGTCTTAAACTATATTGTAAAATGTGTGCATACATCTCTATGGTACATTTTGTACATTTAAAAAATACCTGTCTTCCAATTCACTAAATTCTTTATTCATTTGTTTATTTTCTTCCTACTTATACAATCTACTTTTCTTTCATTCTCAGTGATTATATTTTTCCTGGTCACTTTAACAAAAGCATGGCTAGTCTCTTCTTCCTAGAGCTTATTTTAAAAATTTAATCTTTTTAACACTTGATACATAATTATTTTGTATTCACGATGACATACTGCCAATATATGACATTATCAGGTATGTAATTGTACCTTCGCTTATTTTTTTGTGCTGGCCCTGAGTCATAGAGTCTTGTTTGTCATTTGCTGGTTAATTTTTCGCTGAGAGCTCTTATTTGGATGGTCAGAATCTATGGGAATCCTTATTGAAGGTGCCAGGAATTTTTTTCCTAGCATACTCTTCCTCTGGCTTTCTGTAGTGATAGCACTTCTATTTCCCTATCTTATGTAAATAGAAATCTTTTAATGACCTTTCTCAGTTCATCTTTCAAGATTAGGGTTCTGGGTCACTTTAATCTGCAGTAGAGCTTCAGTATTTACTCACCCCTTCTTGCATCTCATACTTTCTTTCAATGATTATTCCACATTAATTCTGGAATTTTCCTTAAAATATTCTTTAGGACAGTCATTCAATAATAAACTCTGTTGCATTGGCTATGTCTCCTTCTATCTCCCTTTCAACTCCTGGGAATTTGCTCTGCATTTTGTAGGCTCAGGGCTCATTTATATATTTTATTTTATTTTATTTTATTTTTTGCGGTACACGGGCCTCTCACTGTTGTGGCCTCTCCCGTTGCGGAGCACAGGCTCCAGACGCGCAGGCTCAGTGGTCATGGCTCACGGGCCTAGCCGCTCCGCAGCATGTGGGATCTTCCCAGACCAGGGCACGAACCCATGTCCCCTGCATCGGCAGGCGGACTCTCAACCACTGCGACACCAGGGAAGCCCCTCATTTATATATTTTAAAGCATTTTATATCTCACTCCATCCAGCATCTACCTTCTTTGTAGCTTGAGAGTTGGCTTATTTTTTTTATAGAAAACATAATCCACTCTTTTTAAGACCAAAGTAGAAGCAGTGTGTGTACATTTTTTATAAAGGTCGTATATGCACTTCCCAGGTTGTAAATCCTTGTAAGTTAGGTGTATTGTCTTATCTTTCATTGTATCTCTCCTATCTCCCTACGCCCAATATCTAGTGTAAAGTAGGTGCTCAGTCTTTTAAAAAAGATAAAACAGTATGTCATTTCTTTTTAAAATGAATTTGCTCTCTCACTTTGCCTCTTGGAAGTCTCATCCAGAAGCAATATAATTCAATTAAAATTATATAGTCAAGCTCCATCATTTGTGATCTTGGACAACTGAGTAATATTTTTTTTAAAGTAGAAGTAGGGAACAATGCAAGATGTTTTGGACATAATGAGACAATATGTATGATGCCCGCAGCCCAGTGTTACAGCACTGGATCTCTAAGACGTGTTAGCTTTCCTCAATAAACTAGATAAAAAAAACTCTGGTTGCTACCAGTTTATTTTTTTGCCCCTTTTGGTATATGTAGAGAAAAAGTGATAGAGAAATTATCAGTTGAATATAATTTTATCTTTTGGCAACAAAATATAAATTTACTTTATAAACTATTATACTACTGGATTGTACTGATTTACCTTAGGTGCCACCATTCCAGTTCATTTCTTGTCTAAATGATGAATGGCACTTGAAACAGTATGTTTTTTTTTTTTTTGCGGTACGCGGGCCTCTCACTGTTGTGGCCTCTCCCGTTGCGGAGCGCAGGCTCAGCGGCCATGGCTCACGGGCGCAGCCGCTCCACGGCATGTGGGATCTTCCCAGACCGGGACACAAACCCGTGTCCCCTGCATCGGCAGGCGGACTCTCAACCACTGCGCCACCAGGGAAGCCCGAGTAATGTTATTTTTAGTAGGTGGTAACAGTTAATAAAGGAGTTTCCCAGCTGAAACTAGGCAGTAAACAGCTATGACAGCAATGAAATATGTGATTTTTTTTTTTCTAAATGGAAAATAGTGAACGTATAAAATGTTACGGGACCTAAATTCAGAATCCGGATGTAAAACTGAAATGTTTCTGTGTTTGCGTGCCTTTTTACACTCTTCTGCTTCATCTTTCTCTTCCTTCTTCTTAACTTTTTCTCATTTTTACTCTCTTCCTTCCTTCCTTCCGTCCTTCCTTAAAAAGGAAAACCTGGAATGAGCTTTGATATGATGCATTCCTTATTTATTCAGTGTAGGGGGATGGTGTAGTGCATTGCCAATGAAACACAAATTGCAATTTCAAAATCTAAAGGGCCTTTAAAAATAGCATGAGATTTAGAAATAGAAAAGCCACATTGAACACAAGAAATGTATATCTTATTTTTTCTTTTTGGATAAGTATCTCTTATTTCAGTGAGACAGCAAATTTGGGCCCTTTCTCTATATATCTTTTATGTAATGGCATTTAAAAATTTCACATCTTGGGCTTCCCTGGTGGCGCACTGGTTGAGAGTCCGCCTGCCGATGCAGGGGACCACGGGTTCGTGCCCCCGTCCGGGAAGATCCCACATGCCACGGAGCGGCTGGGCCCGTGAGCCATGGCCGCTGAGCCTGTGCGTCCGGAACCTGTGCTCCGCAGCGGGAGAGGCCGCAACGGTGAGAGGCCCGCGTACCACAAAAAAAAAAAAAAAAAAAAAAATTCACATCTTGCATTTATTTACATGTGCCTAGCAAAAATTGAAATGATGGTAAGCCCTGATAAAATACATTCAATAAGGAATTACTTATTGAGCAACATCTATCTGCCAGGAACTTTGCTAGTAACTGGGGATACAATAGTGAGAAAGTCACAATCCAGCTCCAGTCTTACAGACTAATGGAGGAATCACTGAAGTAAGCCTGCAATGACCACACCAGCCCCAGAAGTGCTAAGATCAGTGAGAACAGAAGGCTGTGAGAGAACCCAGGAATGAAATTTAACTCAGCCTGAGAAAATAAGCCAGGATACTTTAGCAGTAGTCCTTGAAGCTGGAAACTAAAGAATAATTAGTATTCACCTGGTGCTTGGGGTGGGAAAGGGATCTCAGATCAGGAGTCTACAGGTGGCATGTTCAGAAAACTGCTAGTGTAATAACTGAGTAAGATCTTGACTGAGAACACAGAGGAAGATGTAATCAGCAGTGAACTGCGGAAGGTGAGCTGTGTTTGCAAGCCATGCTAGGAAATATGGCGCTTCCGGAAATATGTAGGCGTGGCTTTATGCTTCAGAACGATCACTCTGCCTGAAGAATGAGAAACGAGTTTTGGGTAGTGGAAACATCTGGTTCAGGGTATTGCTGAGTTGAGAATTGATGGAGTCTTGACATATATAGAATGTGTGAGACTTGATGATTGATGGCTAGAACGGGTAAGGGTAGTCCAGGACCAACATATAGGTTCCTGGCTTGGCGAGATGGACAGCAAGAAGGCGCAGTTCACTGCAATATAGAATAGGGGAGTAAAGACAGACTGGTTGGTTGGGTGGGGGGAGGGAAGATGAAATTAGTTTTTGATTCAAGTAGACAAGTCAATTAGGCTATGTGTTGTGTGTGTGTGTGCTGGAAGAACACTTAAGATATTGGTTTGAGTAACATGTCATATCAGGACTTCAGATACAGATTGGGGAGATAACAACGTATAGATATTACTTGAAATTATGAGCATGAAGAGAAAACCTAGAAAAATGTATAATCTGAGCAGAGAGGAGGACTAATGTGGAACTATAAGGAGAGTCAACATTTAAGAGATATACAAAGAGAGAAGTAGGCAATGTGTTTCTTAGAATTCATTTACAAAGCAGAGAGGTAAGGAGAATAAATATTTCTGAAATTGGAATGGAGCACAGAGCAATGAAATGCTAAATTGTGTGGAGTGGTCAATTGTAATTGGGCAAATTATGGATTTTCCTCCTAGAATTCTGAATGCTCATATCTTAGAATATTGTTTTTACTGAGTCATTTTTCTTAGAATATTTGGAAAATCTGCTTTCTTTGTATCTTCTTTAAAAGCACAGAAGCGTTTTCTGTCCCTGATCTATGGTTCTTTCCACCCTGCGTTCTCCAGTCTCTTCTTAAAGTCTTGGTGTCTCCGTCTCTTGCAGTTATAGTGCAGAAATTAAAAGAAGATAGTTGAATAGAACTTCAAGATGCCTTTAAGAAATCAAGTATAAAGGAATATTTTGAATATTTAACTCCATATAATTTCTATAATTATTCACCTTCATAAAATGTTATTATTTATAATATAAAGTTCAGGTGTTCTGAACTTTAGTGTACTGTTCATTCTGAATATGGATCCTGAAATTGTATGTTTCACTTGTAAAAGCGCATGAAGATGCATTGACATGAAAATCCGTGTACTGCAGAGGAAGAAACACTGCACCCGGTAGCAGGATATTTGAATTCCAGTTTCTAATACCAAATTACTGTGTTTCCTCATAAGTATCCCTTAACTTTCTTGGGTCCAAGTAATGTGATTTGGAAAATAATGATGCCCGATGTCCCTTCAGTTTTTAAAATCCTGTGGTTTTCAGTTTATCTAAGCAAGCAATGCAAAGTTTCCATTCAGTGATAGAGGACAAGCATTTCATTCTCATGAAACAATTCTAGTAATTGGGCCTGAAGTATTTGAATGAGTTTTAGTGACAGTAATGTTCTAAATTACATGAACATGATTAAGCATAGGAATTAATATAGAACCTTTTTATGTTACTTATAACTTTATTGTAATTTTCCTCCCATTTATGTGCCTGCCCTTTAGTAGTTAATGCTATGTCCTGAAAGAAAAATTTATCATAAGGGCTTAAATTGTTTAAACATGGTATACATAGGGCAATAAACATCTGTGCTTAGCTAGATAGAGAAATGGTGCAATTGTTCAAGTTAAATATTTTCTAAAGACACTCCCCTGAAAGAGTAAATGAACTGCCTTGGACTCATTTGTTAAGAGTTGCGGATAGTTACCAGCACTTTCAGTCATAAGAGGCAAATCTGGAAATCAAAAAATAGAGAAAAGAGAAAGAATGTTTTTAATTATGAACCCACCCGTTACAACGGCCTGATCTCTAAGAAGACCTACCAAACAGTGCTCCTCTGCCTGGCCAGAATGTTAGCTTTCCTGAAGAATGAAGCTTTTGGTATCCTTTGGATTTCCTGCGTTTTCACCTCTGTACTGGTTCAGCAAGGAATGGAAGCCTTTCAGTGTGACAATGGGGTCTCCTTGCCTCCTGACAATGTGTGTGACTTCACAGATCAGTGTGGCGACATGAGCGATGAACAACAATGTAAGTTCCCTTCCTCTCCCTCCTCCAAGTCCTGTCCACCTTTAGTCCAGAGGCTGCTGAGCCGCCTGGGAAGGCTAAGACACCTGGCCCTGCACGGATCCCATTTATATGCGCTTAGAGTCAGTCAGAAACTAAAATACTCTTTTTAAGAAAGAGACAGATCCACAAATAAAAATGACTCTAATTAAATGGTATCAAATTGCTAAGATTCTAACTAAATGGGATGTATTTTGAATCAGTTTTACCGATTATAAAGAAGGAGTGAAATGTAGAAAGGTAGCTTTTAATGGTATATCAGTGAAACAAGATTTGAAAGAAGCTTGTGACTGCAGTTTTAAAATGCTGTGATGGAAATTATGAGCTTAAGTTTGAGTTCAGTATGGGAATATTGGAAATGAAGTTTAGGTTGGGTGAGAAGATTTTATTTTTGCTTATAGGACACTACCACCAAGTGAGTTGGTACCTCTCATACACAGAGCATAAATGACTTATATCCTTTGATTCTAAGGCAGAGGAAAGAGTGCAAGCATCAGAGAGTGCAGGGCCTAGACTTGGATCCTGGGTAAACCATCTACTAATTGTGTGATTTTGAACCTCCAGTTTATTATAAGAGGTCATAAAGTGAGATAAACTGATCTCACTGGCAGGAAAATACTCCAGGTATAACATTAATAAAAGTTCACCAAGGGAAGATATGGGTAGAGACATGCATGTTTCTGTAGTTTCTATTATCAGTATCACATCCTGAAAGAAGACTGCATTTCATCAATGGAACTAGCGCCCTTCCTACAGTCACCTTTCATAAAAACATTATCATACAATTAAATAGGTTCATTCATGTTGATTTTTAGTAACTATTGAGTCAATTATTTGGAGGCACTAAGTCTAGTATTTTAGAGCAATATGCTCAAACGTATTTTCTACTTTTTATTCAGATACTATAGTAATTAGTGTTTACAGAATTCTTCATTTTTTTCTCTTACATAAGGTTCTACATGTTTGATTTTACCATTGTTGGAATTCTATTCAAATATTCAGTCGTTATTACTTTAAAACAAGAGGAGTGATTACTGAATAATTTCTTCTCTTTAGAAGGAAACAGGTGGAAGATTTTTCTCCCATAGTTTGGGAATTGTGATGGTGCTGTTTGATTGCACTTTGTGTTTAACAATTCCTAAGACGGGGATTCATTTTATATTTGTCCCATTTCCCCAGAGACGCTACATGTGGATGTGCTGTCCTTTCTCTGGCCTGTCTGGGGAAAGCCCTTGCTGTTCTTTGGTGAGCAGCTAAGATGAACCACTCGGTTGGTTTGACAAGAAATGCAAAGTCCCTTCCATCACTAATCCCTCTGAAGCTTCCTTTCTGCGTGGTTGCTGTGATAACATGCGTAGTCCTGCTTCAGGGAAAAGGTTAATGCGAAAGAAGGGGAAGCCGCCCAGTGGGCAAGGTCTCAGCTACATGAAAGATACTAATAAGCCCAGCCTTAGAGGAGAGTGAAGGAACAGATTTGTCAAATAAACAAATTTCATTTTAAATGTTACACTGGGAGGTCACCTTTTGGCTCTTTCGCTTTTCATTTCTGAGAAGTTTCCACTTTGGTATTTTATTTAAAATGGGATAACCTGTAGATAAAATTGAGAATCACTTTAAAGCGTGAGTTTCTTTTGTACACCCACTAGGGGGAAAATATTGTGGAGGAATAATGATGGCCAAGCAGTTTTTCTCTTGAAAATTTGTGATGCTAAAAATATAGACAAGATTTTTTGTTCTTACTGAAGCTGACTTTATAATGATGTTTCAGTAGTCACATTTCGGGAAAAAAATTAATCTGTGACCCTCTTTAAAGTACAAATGGTGTGAGCTTTAAAGAAATAGATTAATATGTTGACTTTTTAAAATGAAATTGGCATAGTTGAAGTTGAAATTTGGATGCAACTGATTCTATTAATAGTGTTTTTGAAAATTTTTTAATTTTACATGATGGACCTGTTTTTCAGAATACTTGAACCTATTATTTTAACTCAGTATTTTTTAAAGATATTAGATTTAAAAAGACTAAATCTTCACAATGAAATAAATTCTATTTATACACAATATTGAACACAATAAATCGTGAGCAAGAAAAATAATTTTTAGGTGTAACAACTATTTGGTTCTAATGTTGACAAGAATCTCTCTTTATTAGAATTTATTAATATCCTGAGCCAGGAAAGTACATGTTGTGGTACTGATCTGGGTATTTTTAAAAAATTATGTTTCTAGTGTTTCAATGTCTGCTTCTACGCAGAACCCCATTGCCTGGTCTTCCTCATTCTATTAAGCACAGCAATAATTTAGTTTCTCTTCTAGTAATTGTTCAGAATTATTTGATATATAAAGGCTTTACTCTGTTTTAATTTTACTCAACAGTAAAACAGTAATATTACTTATGTTGCTATTCAGGTCCAAGTCAACCATAAGACTATAAACTGTACTGTTGATACAGTGTTACAATGTTGAGATATATCCCCTGCAGTGGGTTCCTACCATTGGAATATTACCAGAAAATACTCCAGTATTTTCTCAGAAATTACTCCAGTAATTAGATAATTACTGTAGCATACCTGAAGTTAGTATTAACATGAACTATTCCATACATTTACTTTTAGAGCTAAAATTACTGTGACTCAAAATGGAAAAATATATTCAGTTAAATAATTTCTCCCCTACGTACATGTCTTGCTTAAGAACATTTCCATTTGGTCTATTTTTAATACTTTGATTTGATGAAATATATCATAAAGTTTTGAAGTATTACCTAACTTCTTTTGCAAACTTTTTTGGATTTAGGAATAATAATTTTTTCAAAAGGTCTTTACTTCATATAAATCTAAATTTGTATGTGAAATGTGTGAAAATTACATTAGAGGTGCATTCTGAAAATCTGAGAGGTGGTAGTGTTTAATCAGATGATAGTAAGTACATTGTTTCTTCAGTAGGATGACATAAATGTCAACTACTTTTAAAAGTAGTTGTAGAAGTTCATTAAAATACTTGAAGATAAGCATTAATAGAGTGAAATGTGAGATTTCATGTGCAATATTTATCTTACCACTACATTGGATGCAAAATGTTTTAAACATATTTTTTATTAATCAACTAAAACTCCTATTCATCATAGCAAAATGTCTCAGTTTGGGCTATTATAACAAATTCTGTGAAATTTACTAATCTTGAAACAGTGTTATAGTTAAAATATGGTTTGGAAATCTTTTTCTCATGTGACAATGATGGTATCTATGTCAAATTCTTGCCAAAGATGTGCTCAATGGTTTGAGATTAAAGGCAACTATATGGCAAGATTCCAACTTAAGTAATATTAGATAATTCTGGTGTGAGCTATGGAAGTTGTAATTCCATATGCTATCACATACCTTTCTGATTTACAGTTTTTCCTGTTTTTGTTTCAATGAAACTAATAAAATTAGTTCAGTGTGAAAGATAAACATTTCCCTGATAAAAATTAATTAATGGTTTCACATTGCCAGGCCAAATAATAGCACTCTTTCATGGAAATCTACTTTTGAGAATAAATTTTACTTTCATTTAATTGGACTATTTTGAATTTATTTCATCCTTTGAAGGAACTGGCCATTAATTTTTACATTAAATGAGAGTAAGGGAGGTAATTCTTTGTACAAATGTTTTTATATGCTATCTACAAGAAGGAAATCATTTTCTAAACAGTAAAATGTATGTAAAATTTTGTAACTATGTAATAAATAGCTTCCTCAAGAAGGGAAGGAGATAAAAGCACTTAGCAATCTTGGAATAGAAAGAAATTACCTTAACACGCAAATGGCTGTATATGAGAAACCCACAACTAACGTCATACTCAACGGTGACAGACCGAAAGCCCTCTTTCATCACTTCTGTCAACATAGTACTGGAAGTCCAAGCCAGAGCAAGTAGATAAGAAAAAGAAATAAAAGAAATTCAGACTGGAAATGAACAAGTCAGATTATCTCTGTTCACAGAAAATGTGATCCTAAATGTAGAAAACTCCAAAAGTCTATGAAAAGAATGTCAGAACAAAGAAACAAATTAAGCAAAGTTGCAGGATTCAAAATCAACACACAAAAATCAGTTGCATTTCTGTGCACTAATGATGAACAATCTAAAAAGGAAATAAAACAAAGTCCATTCATAATAGCCTCAAGCAATATAAAATACTCAGGACTAAACATAACCAAGGTTATGAAAACAAAAAATTGTTGCTGGAAGAAATTAAAGAAGATGCAAATAAATGGAAAGACACCTCATGTTCATGGGTTGGAAGAATTAATATTGTTTAGATGTCAGTAGTACCCAAAGTGATCTATAGATTCAAAGTAATCCCTCTCAAAATCCCAAGAATATTTTTTGCAGAAATAGTAAAATTCATCCTAGAATGCATATGGAATCTTAAGGGACCCTAAATATCCAAAACAATCTTGAAAAAGAACCATCTTATAGCCCTCACACTTAATGATTTCAAAACTTACTACAAAGCTACAGTAATTAAGAATATGGAATTGGCATAAAGACAGACACATAGGCCAATGAAATACAATAGAGAGCCTAGAAATTAGCTGTCTCATAGATGGTCAGATGATTTTTGACAAGGGTGCCAAGACCATTCAATGGGGAAAGAATAGTCTTTTCAACAGTGTGGTAAAAACTGGACATCTATATGCAAAAAGATTAAATTTGGACCCCTACCTTACAGCATATCTAAAATTTACTCAAAATAGGTTAAAGACCTAAATGTAAGAGCTAGAACTATAAAACTTCTAGAAGAAAACACAGGGGAAAAGCCTCATAACATTGGATTTGGCAATGATTTTTTGGCAATCACAGGCCACAAAGAAAAACTAGATAAATTACAGCTCATCAAAATGAAAAACTTTTGTGTATCAAAGGACACTATCAGAATGAGAAGTCAATCCATGGAATGGAAGAAAATGTTTTCAAACGATATATCTAAGACATTGACATGCAGAATAAATAAAGAACTCGTACAATTCAACAACAAAAAACAAGCAATGAACAAAGGGCCTGAATGGCCACTTCTCTAGAGAAGATATCCAGATGTCCAATAAGCACATGAAAAGATGTTCAATATCATTGATCATTTGGAAAATGCAAGTCAAAACCACAATGAGATACCACCTCACATCTATTGGGATGGCTATTATAAACAAACAAACAAAACCCAAGAAAATAACAAGTATTGGCAAAGATGTTGAGAAATTGGAACACTTGTGCATTGGTGGTGGGAATGTAAAGCGCTTTTGCTTCTGTGGAAATGGTATGGCAATTCCATTCAATATTAGAAATAGAATTACTGTATAATACAGCCATTCAAATCTGGAGACATATCAAAAAGAAATGAAAAAAGGGACTCCAACAGATTTTTGTACACCCATGTTGATAACAACCTTATTCCCGATAGCCAAAAAGTGGAAGCAACCCAAGTATCCTCCAGCAGGTGAATGCATACATAAAATATGGTAGATACATAAGTGGAATATTACTCAGCTTTAAAAGGAAGGAGATTCTGACACATGCTACAACATGGCTGAACCCTGAGGACAATTATACTAAGTGAAATAAACCAATCACAAAAGGACAAATATTGCATGATTCCACTTACATGAGGTACCTGGAGTAGTCAAATTTTTAGACAGAAAGTAGAATGGTGGTTCCGAGGGGCTGAGGGGAGGGAGGAATGAAAAGTTTCAGCTGGGGAAAACAGTTGTGGACTTGGATGGTAGGGATGGTTGCATATCAATGTGAATTACTGTTTTTATCACAGAACTATATACGTGAAATGGTTAAAATGATGCATTTTATATTTTGGCACAGTTTTCCAAGAAAAGCAGGATTTAACATTAGGAAAGTCTACAACTGTGCCTCATAGAACTTTCAGGAGGAAAAGAAACGTGCAATATTAATACAGGCCCAGGCAAAATTGTGAAATAAATGGCTTGCTTTTAATACCTTCTACCTCTCCTTTTTAGAGTTCTCCTAACTCTTACAGTTTCCCTGTCTTCTAAGAACTTTATATTGTGATGATCTACTCATACTAAGTTAATCCCGAGTTCTGCATCAATTTCTTCACCACTACCACTATTAAAATTTTTTTCTATTCCTTACCATTTTCTCAGAAGCATGCCCTATGTTAACTATCACTTGAGGATATAGTTTAATATTTTTCTTCACTTATGGTGTTAATGATTGAATCCACGAATGGCTCTGCAGTAAAATTTTAATGAGAGAATCTGGCATGGTGGAAGCCAATTCAGAAGATAATTGGGTCTTCCAAGCAACCTCAAAGCACAACATGGAGATACCCTCTCTTTTTCACTGCAGTATGCTGGACCTGTGGGATCACAAAATTAAAAACAAAATGATGAGTTGCTCAAGTTCAAAAAGCCGAGGAACATGGATTCTCCTAAGTTCCTGCATCCCATTCCTCCCGTTCCATATGTTGTCCAACTGCAGCATTGCTGTGGTAGGAGGAAAATCTCCTCGCAGACACACTTTAGTATAGTAAGTACTATCAGATTTGAATGTAGATGTGTGGGATATGAGATTATAAAAGGCAAATCAACCACAATTCAGGAAAAATTGTTCAAATGGTTTAAAATACACAATTCTCTACTGGGAGGAAAATGAATACTTAGAAAATTTTCTGATGCATTTTTGAATAATCTGGCAGTTATGAGAAGTTCATGATTGCTTTTTTAATAACAATTAGTTGAAAAATGTATGCTCATTAGATTCATTTTGTAACAAAAGGAACCCCTGTTGAGACTATTCAGAAATAAAAATGTTTCGTTTAGCTATTTTTCTAGTTCTAACACTTCCAGAATACATCATCATCATCCTTGTTTATTAAAGAGAACAAAGAACATTGGAAACAGACATCAACTAAGTAATTGTAATGCAAGGTAATTTCTTGGTATTTGAAAACTGTTTGACACCTATGTGAGTGTGTGTGTACATTTCATACACATAATTGCTGAAATATGGTGATAAAAAATAGTTTAGAATATTTTGTAATCACAAGTAGATCATTGGAAAAAATGCTGGGACTAAAAGAGACTTGAAAACATACATACCTATGAAGATACACATGCATAACTAGTTGAATGACATGCACATTCATATACAAATAACTATAATTGAGTTCATTTTCTGTTTAACCAGCTGCCCTGGACCACTAGGGGTCCATGAGGTAATGATTGGGATATTCTGGATATTCTAAATATTTCAAAGGCCTTAAGGCAATTGTAAATTTAAGCACGGTATGATTCACAGACTAATCAAGTTTCTCAGCTTTTAGATAGAATGACATGAATTCTGCCTGGAAATACTGGTTTCCTCAGTACTAGAAACTCTGACAGGCCTCTAATTCTAGAGGTAAAAGTGGGTTAGTGGCTTAACAATGAGACCTTGGAACAGAGCTTTAAGAATTCAGGGTCTGGAGTCAAAATAGACCTGGTTCCAATCTTGGCCCCAACGTTCACTGGCTGCCTGCTTCGTAAGGTTTTTTTGAGGAGTAAATAAACTACCGCGGTTAGAATGCCTAGCACTGATCTCCCTCAGTAAATCGTGGCTATGAAGATACCTGTTAACATTACAGAATACAGCTGCTTTGTAAAATCTTTCAAAATAAGGAATCTAGGACTGAAAATAATAAAATAGACCATTGGTAATAAAGCAGGTTTAGATAATGTTTAAAAGTGTAGTTTCTAATTCAGCTTTCAGTACTCACATGGATGTTCTCAAGGATATGCACCAGATGTATTATTACTAAGTAATATTTTTCCGAAATGTGACTTAAAAATTATGTTTTTGTGACTGGGTTGCCAGGCACTGTCTATCTATTAATCAGAATAACCACTGTGGCTGATGCAACCAGTTAGCACAAGAACAAGCTTGTCAAAGGAACATCTCCAGTTACTAAGAGCTACAACCCAGGGACGGTATGGTTGCCATTGAATTAATTTGTTTTTTTAGAGAGTGACATTTACAGATGGTGGATAATGGAATAAAGCCCCCCTTGAGGGGTTATTGTGAGCAACCAAGTGTCCAGGTCTTTCTCCCTCTCCCAAGCCTCTTGGATCACTTATACCAAGAGAAAAAGAAAAGAAAAAAAAAAAAGCCAGAAAATGCCTTGTTGTGATTAAAAACACCAGGGATTTCAAGAACATTGAGATTCAACAGGGAGGTGCTATGCTTAATTCCAGGGTTCCGTCGCAGCCACGATGGCTGAATTTGTATCAGAGGGTCCTCTCTGAAATGGTCTGCCCAAACCTGAAATTCTGATATGGCTGGAACATTAAGGTGGATTTGAAGATGTAACCTTAATAATAATGCCTCATATTTTGTGGTGCCTAAGAGTTGTATTTATATATATATATTATGTCATAAGATTCTCACAGCAGTCATTTGAGGGAGAAAGGGCAGCATGCCATTATTTCAATTTCATAGGTGAAGAAAATGGCTTGGTGTGGTTAAGTGGTTTAGCAAGGCCCTCAGTTAATAAGAGACAAAATCAAGATTAGGTCCTCAGTCTTCTGACCTCATGAGTGGCATTCTTTCTGTATGACCACACTGGTTTTTAATATGTGGTGATTTATTTGAATGTCATATGCAAAAAAGCTTTGCATTGATGAAGTAGACTTAAATTGTGAGAAATTATCCTGATGTTAATCTCTTTGTAATTTGTTCCTAAGCTTTCTTTTTCACCTATTGTTTTATTTCTTAAAAAGCCACATGTGGGGTTGTGAAAGTGGATTTCTTTTTTCTCCCATTAGGCTCAAACTATGAAAGATGTGATTTTGAGGATGGACTCTGTAGTATGATGCAAGATCAGAGTCTGCGACTTGGCTGGGCAAAGAGGAGTGGGATAACTGGCCCATCACCTCCATTTCATGACCACAACGGTGATATGTCTGGTAAGTGCTTTGAACTTTTTTTTTTTTTTGGTCAAGTGGTTGGTAAGGACAGTAGAATCAGAGCTGATGGTTAGATATTAAGGATGATGATGTCTAATTTTATACATTCTTTAACTATATTCAAGATATTTATGATTCTAAAATGTCAGATACTTATAATTGGGTTCCTAGGACCTCAAAGGTCTATCTAGATAATAATTGGGATTTTCTAGCTATTTTGACTCTGTAAGGAAACTGTGAAATTTAAGCATAGTACTCCATAGATTAATTTGTCAAATATCTTTGCTTTTGTTTAGACTGATTTTAGCTTTCTCTAGTAATACTTGAATTCTTCGGCTGACTAGAAAGCTCTGATGGGAGTTCTGGAGCCAGACATTTATTCATTTCTTTAGTTGTTAACTAATGAAGTTCATTCACTTGCCATTTTATACCAGGTGATTAAGATATTTTAGTAAAGCAAAAACTGACTCTGTGCCTGCCTTCACCTGATGGCCTTACACATGGTATGAAAAGAGGTAATCTTTTGCCTGGTATAACTAATTGAAGGCTGGTGATTTTTTAATAAAATTCATACTTCTCTCAAATAAATACAAGTAAATGTTAAATATGAGTATTCCCTAGAGACAATTTAAAGTGATTAGATGTTAGTGGTTTGGAAATGTTTACATAAATACTATACATGTGGTTAGAATGCTGGTGCTGTCACTAGCTATATAATCTTGAGCAATTTACTTTGTTAAACCTTGGTTTTCTCAACTCTAAAATCTATCATAAGATAGGATTTGAGAGCTAAGTAAGATATTGTAAGTAGAGCTTGTCATAAAATACCTGATAAAAGTTGATGTTTAGTACATTTCTGAATAATTTTGGTGTTCCTAATTTTAACTCTTATGTAAGTAAAATGGAGTTTATTGTCCTTGGCTTTGATGACAAAAATAAGTTTTAAAAAAGAGTGTTTAACAATTGTTAGGAATAAGCCAACTTTATCACTAAAAATAAAAACGAGGGGAGCCAGACTTCACAAACAGGACCGACTCACTGCAATTACATGAAACATTTATTATGGATACAGTTGTGTTAGATGATGATATTAAATCTGGTTCCCAAATTTTAGCCATTGTAATTCCATTTCCCTTTTAGAACCTCCTCACTGTTTTTTTCCTTTTACTTAGAGGAAGATTTTTCACAATATACAGCTACTTACCTTAGTCTCCATCATGGGCAGCATACTTGATATTTTCTTTTTATGTTATATGTGGCTCTGATTCTCTTCTTCTTGCCACCTCGTCTTGAAGTTAGACAACATCAGGGTCTCCACCCCTTTTCTTTTCTCCTCCATTTCCTCCCTCTTTCTTTCTTCCTTCTCTTTTCTTATTTTGCCATTTGATAGCCTAGTAAAGAGATAAAATGGGATCAATTCACATCAAAATTGAAATGTTATATAGGCAGACACTATCTTAGCTATATCGCTTGGTTTAATTTAAGATCTCTGGATTCAGACTGGTTGTGTTTGAACACTGGCCCTGCTAACCTGCTAGCTGTGTGGTCTCAGTTTCCTCATCTGTAAAATGGAAATAATAATAATACTATAAGCCTCATAGGGAAAGAGGGGCAAAATGTTGCCTAGCATAATAATTGAAGGCTAGTGGTTTTAATAATAGTGATGCATCTCTTATAACTACAATTAAATGTTAAAATATGAGTATTTCCCTAGAGACTGCTTTAAATAAGCAAATGTTTTGCCTTCAGATACAAGGTGCTTGAAAATGTTTATGGAAAAAGTAGTCATGCTGGAATCTTGTCTCCATTCAACAATCCTTATTTCATGAGTAGTAATAAAATTTTTGATTAACTTACACTTGAAATAATTTGTCAGTGCTCCAGATTAATATCTTTCATCATGTAATCAATGCCTTGAGAAGTTTTCAGAGCTAAGTTTGAAGATCTATTAGAACATTAAAAACATCACTGTGTCAATATTTGAAGTCTACTAAAGCTTGAGGCAAAGTGATTAAGATGTAGTATTGATTTTTAAAAGTGTATAACATTGTAATTAGATAAAATAGTATCATTACACAAATTCAAATATATCTTTGCAATGATAGTAAAACTTTTTTTAAAAGAATGGAATATAATCGTTTTTCTTATAAGAATATAAAAGTTTTTCTTATAACATAAAATATGAGTTTTTCTTAATTCTTATAAAAATAGTTTTAAATAATTCTAGAATTCAGCTCATGGTAAAGGTGATACGTGAGGTTTTTAAAATATATAGTTCTCTGTAAACCTAAACTGTATAGGTTATCAAAGATAAAAAAACATTATTTGAAAAGTTAATATTTCCTTTTATACCACAGATTATTTTTCTTATTTGGGTATTTAAAATTAGGTTTAAATGGGATTATGAGAACTTTTGTTATTTTAACCAATTGCTAAATTGGGTCTAAAACCCATATATTATATTATGAAACACACACACTATTAAACAGCATCCAGTGTTTTTATTTTGTTCTAGGGAGGTATGGTGATCATAGTCTAGGACTGGAGGTCCTTTGCTATCCTCCACAGACACACCTGCAGGACCCATTTCTGCGGCATTTCTTTGGTCCTGTGGGATTGCTGGGCAGCACATAATAGCTTTGAAAGTTTCATCTACACTGTGTTTCTTAATTTATGGCCGTATTAGCTCTATTTTGCCTAGTAAGCTATGAACAGGATCTGTGAACCCACTTATTTTTTTATTTGTATGTTCCCCCAACAAGAGTTTATTATAAAAATTTTCAAGAATGTGAAGAAGTTTGAAAAAGCTTACTGTGACTAACCATATACCTACCACTTAGGTTATATAATTAAAATTACTATTCTATGTTTGTTTTATCAATATCTATCCATCCACCCAACCCTTTCTCCATCCATCAATCTGTCATATTTTCTATGCATTCAGAGAAAGTTGCAGGAATAACTTTACCGCAAATACGGCAACATGGTATCATTAACTAGACGCAGAGATCAACAAACCATGTCCTGTGGGTCATTTTCCTATTTTTGTAAATACAGTTCTAGTGGAACACAGCCATGCCCATTCATTCACAAATTGTCTGTGGCTGCTTTTGTACTACAGTCTTGGAGTTGAGTGGTTGTGACAGTGACCGTATGTCGACAAAGCCTAAACTATTTGGTCCCTTAAGAAAAAGTTCGTCCTTGTGCTGGAGTTAGGTATTCATTACACTTCTTTGTTTTTCCCTTTGAAGTAAAACTTACGTTATATGAAAATACCAGTTTAAGTGTATCAATACTATTGGATAAGTTCTGACAAATGAATTCACCTGTGCAACTCAAACCCCTAACAAAATGTGAAACATTACTGTCATACCACAGAGTCCCCTCAGGTCCCTTCCTAGTCAATCCTTGCTCCCATCCTCTACTCTCAAAATAATCACTGCTTTAATCCTTTTTCCTCCTCCGTAGATTAGTTTTGCCTATTCTAGAACTTCATTTAAATGAACTTGTGCATTGTATGCCCTTTTGTGTAAGACTTTTCTCACTTTGCTCTCAGATTCATCCAGGTTGTAGCATGTAACATGAGTTCTTTCCTTCTTATTGCTGAGCAGTTTGCAATTGAGTAAGTTTATTCGTCAGATCTCCTATTGATGGACACCTGTGTTTTTTTCCTGTTTTGGGCTATTATAAATACAACTGCTATGAATATTTTTGTACAAGTCATTGTGAATATGTTTTTAACTCTCTTTGGTAAATACCTAGAACTGAAATGCTGCATCAATGGATGTTTACTTTTATGAGGACTGCCAGAGCTTTTACTAAGGTAGCTGTACAATTTCACACTCCTACCAACAATCTATGAGACTTCTTGTTGTTCTGCCCCTTTGTTAATATTTTCTATTTAGTGGTTTCATTTTGATCATTCTGCTAGGTATGTGGTGGTATCTCACCGCGGTTTGAATTTGAATTTTCCTGATGGCTGTTGATATTGGTCTCTTTTGCATGAGCTTATTGGCTATTAATATATCTTCTTTTGTAAATTTTCTGCTCACATATTTTGCTTAATTTTTATTGGGCTACTTGTTTTTTATGAATGAGTTGTAATTTTTAAAATAGGCTCTAATTTTGGAGTACATTCACGGCAAAATTGAATAGACCTCACAGGTTTCCTGTACACCCCATGCTCCCACATACACACAGCCTCCCCCCACTACAAAACTTCCTCACCAGAGTGGTACATATGTTACAATCAATGAGCCTACATGGACACATAATTTTCACGCAACGTCCGTAGTTTATATTAGGGTTCACTCTTGGCGTTGTACACTCTATGGATTTGGACAAATGTATAATGACATGTATTGATATGCATTTAAGTTTCATCCATGTCTTTTCATGGCTTGATAGATCATTTCTTTTTAGTGGTGAATAATATTCCACTGTCTGGATGTACCGTAGTTTACCCATTCACCTGCTGAAGGGCATCTTGGTTGTTTCCACATTTTGGCAATTATGAATAAAGCTACCATAAACATCCAGCTGCTGGTTTTTGTGTGCATGTAAGTTTTCAACTCCTCTGTATAAATACCAAGGAACATGACTGCTTGATTCTTAGTTTTATAAGAAACTGCCGGTCTTCTAAAGTGGCTGTACCATTTTGCATTCCCATCAGCAATGAATGAGAGTTCCTTGTACCAGTTTTTATATATCTTGGCTTCCCATTCTTTCTAAGATTTATGCTTACAAATATTTTCTCCAAGTCTGTGGAATGTATATTAATCTTCTTATTGATATTTTTAATGAGAAGTCTTTAATTTTATGAAATCCATTTATTCTATTTTTACTGTGTCAAATTTGTTGGCATGAAGTTGTTAAGAGTCAGTTATCCTTTCAGTGTCTATAGAATGTATAGCAACAACCCCCCTTATTCCTGCTGTTGATTATTTGTGTTTGATCTCCTCTCTTCTTCTCTTCTCTTCTACCTAGGATTTTCCTTTTATTTATTTTTCTTTTTTTTCTTATTTCCTGAAGTGGAAATTTTGGTTCACCAGTTTTGATATATATTATTCAGTTAAAACATTTTCTAATTTCCTTTGTAACTTATTCTTTGGTTCATGGATTATTTAGAAGTGTGTTGTTGAATTTCCAAATATTATGTTTGTGGGGTTTTGACATATTATTATTGACTTCTAATTTTAATTACCTTTTGGTTAATACATTCTTTTATTTCAATCTTTTAAAATATTTTGAGACTTAGTTTATGATACAGCATATAATCTATCTTGGTGAAAATACCAGGTGAATTAGAAAAGAATGTGTATTCTGCAATTATTGGGTATAGGGGTCTATAACTATCATTTAGGTTAAGGTGATAAAATAGTGTGCAAGTCATCTGTCTTTTCTTATGTTGTTTTTACGATATATTTTTTCCTGTTGTTTGTTTTCAACCTGTCTGTGTCTTTATACTTAAAGTGTGTCTCTGGGAGACAGCATATAGTTGAATCTTGCTTTTGTATCCATTATGATAATTCATTTCATTGGCATGTTTAATCCATTTAATTTAATGTAATAATTGGTATTGTTAGATTTAGCTCAACATTTTATTGTTTGTCTTCTGTTTGAACATTCTGGTTTTGATACTTCTGGTCTCCTTCTCTGCCTTCTTTGGGATTATTTGAATATTTTTAAAAATCCTTTTTTAATTGGCTTTTTAGATGTATGTCTTAACATTTAATTTTGTAGTAACTCTAGGGATTATGGCATATACTCTTAACTCTTTATAATATACTTAAAATTGATATTGTAAAATATACTTACAATGTAGAAAATTTAGAAAAGCATAGGTCATTTATCCCTTTCTCATTGTCCTTTACTTTATAGTGATCCCATGTATTACGTCTATAATCTATAATATGTAAGTTATAAATCTTACAAGTCAATGCTATTTTTCTTTAAATATTATTAAAAATAAATTAAGAGAAAAATATTCTTTTATCATATACATTACTTGCAATAATCTCCATTTCTTCTGAGTTTGTCTCTAGTATCATTTCTCTTCAGCATAAAGAATTTCCTTTAGTATTTCTTGTAGTCCAGTTCTGCTGATGATAAATTGTTAGTTTTCCTTTACTGAAAATGTCTTTATTTTCCCTTTATTCTTGAAATATATTCTCATTAGATATAGAATTGTTTCATGCACATGTTTTTCTTTTAGTGCTTTAAAGATATTATTTCCCTGTCTTCTGGCCTCCCTATTCCCTGATGTGACATTCACAGTTATTAAAATGATTGTTTTGCTATATTTAATATAGCTTTGTTTTTCTTAGTGCTATCAAGATGTTTTATGTTGGTTTTAATCAATTGGCTATAATGTGCCTAGGCATGAGATTTTTGAAAGTCCTAATCAGGTTAAATAAGCTTCATGAATTTTAAATTATTTTTCCACCAGTTTTGGAAAGTGTTCTCCCCTTATTTATTCAGATATATTTTTCCATCTCATTCTTTCTCTCCTCTCCTTCTTGGACTTCAATCATCATGATGTTAGACAACATGTCTAACATATTGTTATTGAGGGTCTTATATAGTTTGATTGTTTTCTCTTTTTTCACATTGAACAATTTCAACTGATTTATTTTCAAGTTCTGTGATTTTTTTCCGTGTCATCTTTAATATGCTTATAAGCCTATCTAATGATCTTTTAAAAATATCAGATATTATATAAAAATTTTCATTTAATTGCTTTTAAATTGTGTTAATTTCTCTACTAAGATCTCTTATCCTTTCATGCATTATGAGTGTATTGTCCTTCACTGAGCATCAGTATAATTGTAATTTAAAAATCCTTGTCTCCTTCATCTCAGAATTGACCTCCGTTGACTGTCTTTTCCCATGGCATGGTCGTATTTTCCTGGTCCTTTTTCTGTCAAATAATTTTGGATCATATCTATGACATTATAAATGTACTACTGTAGAGTCTCTGGATTCTGTTATATTTATTGAGAGTATTTATGATTGATTTCGTTTAAGTAGATGATTAGCTTGCTTAGACTCAAATTGAGAACTCTGTTTTGTAGTTTAGATATCAATTCAGTAGTTCAAATATCAATTCAGCTCTTTTAGCTTTAGTTACTAGAAGTGTTCCCTGCACATGCATGCTTCAGTTTTAGGTGGAGATTTGGGTAGAGTTTATTCATAGAACATGGGTCACCCCTTTTTAAGGCTCTTTTCTTTCTAGAATTCTGCCCTTTATTTATGGCGGACCTGCATGTCCTTGGCTTCTTTACCTGATTCTTCAGGCTAAGGAAATAGCAACCTTTCTATCAGTGTTTTAGCTGCAGTGGTAGCTTAACCTCAGGCCAAAGCTTTTAGGTTTTTCTTGTTTTTTTAATATAAGCATTATATTCATCACTGGTTTTTCTAACACCAGGATGTCCTAAACTGATCTATGCTGCCCTTTCTGAAGGGCACTAGGAACCATAATCTATTTCTCAATACTTGGCAGGCTGTGTTATTTAGACAGTGACTTAGATTCTTTTATTAATAATAAACACCAAAAGACAAAAAATAGAAAAGAGTCTCATATTCTTACTCTGTAGATCAAGTTTTTATAGCCTTTATAGTCTTAATATCCATTTATTTTGATGTTAGTGAAAAAGTAATGTTTATTTATTTTATATATTTAAAAACTTTTTATTGGGAAAATATATTATTCCGCACATTGTGTATGTGTAGCTATAATAGTGAACAAGAACACAGATCTTGTCCCCAGTGAAGCTGCAATTTAGTAATGGAGACATTAACCTGAACATTAATGTTCTATTCCAGGGATCTGCATATTTTTTTTTAAAGGGCCAGATAGTAAATAATTGTGGCTTTTTAGGGTATACAGTCTGTGTCCCTGCCACTATACTGCGAAAGTTGCCATAAACAATACTTAAAGATAAAGCCTGACTATATTATAATAAAACTTTACTGATGGACACTGGAATTTATAATTCATATAACTTTCACATGTCATAAAATACTATTCTTTTGAATTTTTTTTACCATTTAAATGTGTAAAAACCCTTAGCTCTCAGGCCATGCAAAATCTGGTGGAAGGTGAGATTTGTCTGCAGGTCATAGTTTGCTGTCCCTTAGTCTGTTCAATAAACATTAATTGAGCATTTTTGCATCTGACAGTATGCAATGGGGATACATAAGTAAAGGATAAAATTCCTCCACTAACAGATAAGTTATAATCTTAATTTTAGTGGTCAGTATTCAATTCATTTTTGTAGCAAACATCGGTGAAGCTTACTTTGATCTATACTCTGATTTTGCAAAGAAATCAGCTTCATTACACTGTTATTTAAAAATTCATCTGAATTTTCAATTATGGAGGAGATTTTATTACAGTAGTTAACCCTGTTTCTTTAAAAATAAAAATAAGAATTATGTTCATTAAGTGGGTATACAGTGTATTTTTCCACTTGTTGCATTTTTAATATTGTAGTTACACTAGTTTAAAAGTAAAAATTAAAGATGAAAAATTTATTATGTTTATGAAATATAATTTTATATGTTGGTATCAATTGCTAATTTCAGTTCAAAAGCTCTTATTAAGCCCAGTGTGTGTAAGGCATCATGATAAAGGCTGTGGATGTTATAAAGATTTTTAAGATACATGTTGTATATTAGAGTGTTTATGATCTCTTTGGAAAGCATTCTCAAGAATAACCCAGTTAATTTTAATACAGGGAGAAATTAGAAAAGTACTATAATATTAGTCTGAGCAGATTGCTCTGTGGCTATAGGCAAATTCTGACACTGGAAAGGAAAAGGGCATTTGAGAAAGGACTTGAAAGATGAATGATATTTCAATGGACAAGGAAGTGAAAGAAATATTTCAAACTGAAAGAACCCCATAAGGACCGTATAGAGTTACTTGGTGTGCCCAGGCAAAGATACAGCAGTCTGCTATGGCTAGAGAATACGGTCTCTGGAAATGAAGATTAGGCCAAAAGTGTATTTGGGAATGTCAGGAATTATGTCACCCAAAGGTTACAGATTTTGCTCATCAGTACCATTTCCTTCCCTCTTTTCCCATCTCTACCCAAACTCCTTCACAGCTGACAGTCCTATTACCAATAATTACCAATACTGTCCAAGCAGGCAGTGGAAATGAGAGGGTTGATGGATAATGCAACTCCTCAGCCACACCACATAATTAATTTCAAAGGCATACACATTTGGTACTTCGTAATTCTTTCTGCCTCAAGTAGTGTTTTGCAGAGAGCTTCCGTTTTTGTTTTTCTTTCCCACAAATTCTTTGATTGCCAAGTTCATGATATCAGGGTTCTTGATGTGTGCCTGCATGTGTGCATTTAAAATAAGCTACATGAGGTTTATATAATTCTTCTATAAACGTGATGCTTATTTTTTATTGGATAATATATTTGTTTATTTCCTCATTCCTTTTATTTCAAATTCAGGTAATATATCAGTCAGGGAAGCATAATTGACAACCCAGATGATTATTTGAATTAACTGATATGACGTCAACGAAATTACTCCACATAAATTAGTAGTAAACCTATCTTAAAGTAAATGATATTATTTCACTAATTAGAGCCACAAAATAATATGTGCTACAATTTCTCTGTAGACATAGAACTTTTTCCTTTATATCATTTGCTTTCCTTTTGGCAGAAATTTTATCTTTACAGGCAGGTGACTTATTTGTTAAATTTATATGAGTATTAATTCAAATTAATTCCGCCTCATACTGAATCCATACTGAACAGAAATACATAAAATAAATGTATATTGAAATAAATATGATACAAATTTCAAAGAATGTACCTTTTGAATCATAGCCAAATGGTCAGTAGACTGAGATTCTGCCAAATGAAAGTGGGCAGGGACTTTTACCAATTAAAGTGGTTGGAAAGGACTCAGAAGATTTTAGTTCTCTGCAAATGAAGTCTCGCAATTCTGATGATTAGTTATGCTGATTCAGTGTCCTACAACCGAATCAGTAAAGGGAGAACTCGTAGGAACATAACTACTTTAGGCCTCATAGATTTTGGTCAGTACCTTATAACATAGCAAATGGAACAAGGGAACCAAATTAGTGGCTACTGATTGTAGTGGGCAGAATTCTAAAGATGTCTCCCCCAAGACTCTCATCCCCTGGTTATTCAAACACTAATCTAGGTACTTCTGTCAAAGAACTTTGCAGTTGTAATTAAAGTTACCAATTAGCTGATCTTAACATGGGAAGATTATCATCGACTGTTCAAATGGGCTGATGTAATTGCATGGTTGCTTAGGACCTTCTATGTACAAGACCATGTCATTTGCAAATAGATTTTTACTTTCTGTTTCCTTTCTGGCTGCCTTTTATTTCATTTCCTTGTCTAATTGCCCACCTAGAAACTTCGGTGCAATGTTGAATGGAATTGGTGATAGCAGATATCCTTATTTCCATTAGTGGAAAACTTTTTAAACTTTTACCATCAGGTTTGATGTTAGCTGAGGGTTTTTTGTAGATGTCATTTATCAAGTAAGCATGTTCACGTCTCTAATATATGAAGTGTTTTTTATCCCAATAAAGTGTTAGACTTTGTCATATGTGTTTTCTGCATCTATTGAGATGATCATGTCATTTTGGGCCTTTATTTATATGGTGGTGGTGTTTTGTTTTTTGGTTTTTTTTTGTGGTACGCGGGCCTCTCACTGCCGCGGCCTCTCCCGTTGCTGAGCACAGGCTCTGCACGCACAGGCTCAGCGGCCATGGCTCACGGGCCCAGCCGCTCCGCGGCATGTGGGATCTTGGCGGACCGGGGCACGAACCCGTGTCCCCTGCATCGGCAGGCGGACTCTCAACCACTGCGCCACCAGGGAAGCCCTATATGGTGTTTTATAGTGATTAGTTTTCATATAGTGATTGGTTTTCATATGTTGAACCAAATTTGCATTCCTGGGGTAAATTCCGCTTGGTCATGGTGAATAATCCTTTTTGTATCTTTATGTCTTGCTTGATGAGGCTTTCCAGTATTTTGTTTAGTATTTTTACATGTATGTTAATCAGGGATATTGATCTATAATTTTCTTTTTTTTTGATATGTTTGTGACATGTTTGCCAGGTTTTGGTATCAAGGAAATAATGGCCGCACAGAATGGATTGGGAAGTCTTTCCTCTTATAATTTGTGCAAGAGTTGGTGAAGTTAGTGTTAATTCTCTAAATGTTTTATAGAATTCACTAGTTCATCCTTCTGTGACTGAGAATTTCTTTGTGGGGAGCTTTTTGGTTACTGATTCATTCTTTTGTTATCTATTCAGATTTTCTATCTCTACTAGAGTCAGTTTAGGTCCTGAATCAGTTTTTGTGTCTTGCTAGGATTTTTTTCATATTATCAAGGTTATCTAATTTGTTAGCCTGCATTTGTTGATAATGTTTCCTTATAATTCTTTTTATTTCTATAAAGTTGGTAGTTCTGACCCTTGTTTCACTATTCATTCAGTAAATTGAGTTGTCTTTTTTTTTTTAATTGGTCAGACTAGTGAAAGATTTGTCAATTTTGTTGATCTTTCCAAAAAACAACTTTTGGTTTACTTAATTTTATTCTATTGGTTGTCTATTCTCTATTTGATTTGTTTATGCTCTAATATTTACTATTTTCTTCTACTACTTGCTTTGGGTTTAGTTTGCTCTTCTTCCAGCTTTGTAAGGTGCAAGTTTAGATTGTTGATTTTAAAACTTTTTTTTTAAATTTAGTAATTTATAGCTATAAATTTATTTCTAAGCACAAATTTAACTGCATCTCATGCATTTTGATATATTGTATTTTCACAGTGCTTCAAAATGCATGAGATGCAGTTAAATTAGTTATTCATCTCAAGTATTTTCTAATTTCTCTTCTGATTTTCACCTTTGACCCATTAGGAGTGTGTTATTTAATTTCTACATATTTGCAAATTTCCTTAATTTCTTTCTGTTTCTGTTTTTCTTTCTTTCTTTCTGTTTTTGACTCAAATCACTCCATTGTAGCTGTAGAACATACTTGTATGATTAACATCCTCTTAAATATATGGAGACTTGTTTTGTGGCCTAAAATAAGGTCTTTCCTGGAGAACATTTTGTGTACATAATAGAAGCATATGCATTTTGCTGCTGTTGGATAGAGGATTCCATATGTGTCTGTTAGGTCTAACTGGTTTATAGTGTTGCTCAAGTCTTCTGTACCCGTACTGATCTTCTGTCTAATTGTTCTATTCATTCTGAAAAATGGGATGTTGAAGTTTCCAACTATTATTGTTGAATTCTCTGTTTTCACTTTGATTCTATTAGTTTTTGTTTCTTATATTTTGGGGCTCTGTTTTTAGGTGCATATATATTTATAATTGTTATTTGATGGGTTGATTCTTTTTTCATTATAAATTGTTCTTTTATGTCTCTAATAACATTTTTATTGTGCATTAAAATATGTTTTATGAATTTCCAGCTCTCTTTTAGTTGTTTGTATATTTTTTATATTTCTTTATTTTCAACCCTTTAATTTGTAGTTGAATTGTTGGCTTATGTCTTTATACAATGTATCAACCTCAGACTTTTGATTGATAAGATAGGATTTACACCTGCTATCTGCTATTTGTTTTGTCTATGTCTTTCTTGTTACTCTGTTCCTCCATTACTGTTTTCTTCTCTGTTACATATATATTTTCTATATGTATTATATATTGTATGTATATATATAATATTTTGAATTAGTTTACTGGATTCTTTATAGTGATTACAATAATCGATGCTGGATTAGTACAATTTAATTGCAATAGTATTTAAGAAATTTGTCCTACCTAGCTCTATTCTCCCCACCTTTATGCTGCTATTGCCACAAATAGCATCTTAATATATTGTGTGCCCATCAACACTGAATTTTGAGTTTTATCAAATATAACAATCAATTATAGTGATTAGTTATTGATTTTATAATTTATATCTCTTTACTGATAGTCTCTACTTTGTAAGATATCATTCTCATGGTTTCTTAGTTCTTTAGACATGGTTTCCTTTAGATCTTTGAAATATTTTAAATATCTGATTTAAAGTCTTTTTTTCGGTAGGTCCAGCATCTGGGCTTTCTCAGAGACACTTTTGTTTGATTGTTTTTTTCCTTTGTATGAGTCACATTTTTTTGTTTCTTTGCATTTCTCACAATTTCTTTTGAAACACGGACATCTACAACAATATAATGTGGCAAGTGTGGAAATCTTTTTCCCTCAATTTTACAGTTTGTTGTGGTTTGTTGTATTTGTTGTTTTTACTTTAGTGACTTTCCTGGAATAATTCTGTAAAGTCTTTATTCCTGTCATGTGTGTCCATTGAATTCTCTGCTTGGTCAGCTAAGTGGTCAGCTGTAAAGAGAGTTTCTTAAATGCCTGGAACCAATAAATTTCCCAGTGTTCGTTGAGGGACTCTATTGTGGTGTATCTTCAACACTTACCTAGGCAGTTGATATCTCTGTCTTATTCTTCACTTCCTGCCTTAAGAGAGCTTCAAAGTCAGCCAGAGATGAGAGCTTAGGGCCTTTTCAGGTCTTTCCAGAGCATGTGTACAGCCCTATGCATGCACGTGTCTCTATAGGTTTGCGGGAAGATGTTGGAGCATTTCAAAGCTCCTATGCAACATTTCAGTTTTGCTTTAAGCTTTTGGTTAGTCTATTGTTGACCCCATATGTTATGTACTGCACCAAGCAACAGTAAAGTTAAAACACTTGCCAGTAATTGTTTTCAACACATGCCTACTGTAAAGAGTCTATTTGCACTGGGCAATCTCAGACAGCCTTATAAGTGGTATCTTTCAGGAAACACCAGACATATCAAATAATGATAATTATTTAATAATTATTTGGTAATGAGACTTGAAAGAGTGTTAACTCTATTCTGCTCATTTCTGTGGTTGCCATGCTGCCCCAGGAGTGTGGGCTGCCATTTTTTATAGTTGCTGTGGAGCTGGAGAGCGGTAGGAACAGGGCCAAGTGAAAAAGAAAAAGAAAAGAACCCCCCCCCCCCTAAAATTTACTGTTTTTACTGAGATTCAGTTATTTATTGAATAAAAGGTCTCCAGTTTGCTGTAAGCTTTACTGTGGCCATTTTTGCCAATATTTTCATTGTTTTTATTGAGGAGAAAAATTTCAGAGGTCTTTACATTGACATTTTTATTAATATCACTCTCATTTTTATTGCTTATTTTATGATTCCCTAAAGTGATCCACCTAGCCCTTTATCACTGAAGCAGACCTAAAGGTACATGGCAGCATTTATTTACACAGTGCTAGCAATTATAGGGAATTACTGTTTGAGGGTATCCTTTGATACAGTTTTAACAAATATTATGTGCTTATGTCAAACTTGTTAGTCTAATGAACAGGAATGAGGCAAACCTTATGATTCAACAGAAATGGAATTTAATAAACAGAAATTACCAACTTGAAGGAGTTTGTATCTAAGACTGTTATTTAACCTCTGTTATCTGAACTGAGCCATATTTCTGTCACAAATGAACACACTTTTCCTGTTCCAAAAGTTTTGACATTTTAACCTTTGCTTCAGGCCTTGGATCTTGTCACAATGATCCATTCCTGCAGCCTGATTTTTTTTTTTTGATGTTATCTTACTGTTAAAATACTCAGTTTTTCGAGTTCCTTTGAGCCCATTGGTTACTCTACAGCATGCAATAGGATTTCTGTTTCTCCTGCTTGCATTCATTCCCATTAATCACTTAGAACTTGGGAAATGGAAGAAAGGCAAGACTGCCTATCAGTAGTTGAAGAAAGTGAGACTGAAAATGCTACCTTATCTTTTCTAAGGATCAAGGTTGGGGTAATTCACTGCCCAAAGTTATTGAATTAGCCCTCAAAACTTGATTCATGGTTTTTGTTGCTTTCATATTTTATATACTTCTGGGGTTTTACTCCTACATGTACCCAGCTACTAAGAAGAAAAAGCCCTTTAACATAAACATTTAAGATTATAAATGGAGGGCTTCCCTGGTGGTGCAGTGGTTGAGAGTCCGCCTGCCGACGCAGGGGACATGGGTTCGTGCCCCGGTCCGGGAAGATCCTACATGCTGCGGAGCGCCTGGGCCCGTGAGCCGTGGCCGCTGAGCCTGCACGTCCGGAGCCTGTGCTCCGCAATGGGAGAGGCCACAACAGTGAGAGGCCCGCATACCGGAAAAAAAAAAAAAAAAAAAAAAGATTATAAATGCAGTCATCCTGTCTTATTTTGTAATTTTAATAATTCTTATTTTGTAGCTTTAATAATTAACGACTTCATCACAAGGTGGTTTTAAATCTGTTTCGAAGATAGGCTATGAAGTTGCTTTTATTGATGCAGGAATATAATGGGAATTTATGAATCATATGAACAAACTGAAATGAATATGGTAGAGATTAATAGGAGACATGTGATGAGAATGGTGTTGTGTGGTATGATGTTACTAGGCTCCCTCAAGGACTAAAAGGGGTGTGTGGAGATAATATTGAACACCTTTTTTTTTTTTTATCAGCTTTGTAAGTCTCTTCTTGATGCTTCGAGCCAGCAGTAGGAGAGGATATCAGATGAGGGAATGGGCATGTGGGAAAAACTTATGCTGCCAAGGATCTGCTTCTTTCTTTTATACTCGTAGACCCGATAACTAAAGTCCTAGGGAAAGCAAGATAACTTTCTATAAGATGATGTTCTCTAAGGAACATCTCCAACTGTGAATTAAAGAACTTCTATACTCATAGGGAGCAAGGTAAAATTGAGTGTGCATTTGAAAGAACGCTATTGTCACTAAATTGGAATTAAAAAAATAATAAATAAAAAACAAAAAAACAAGTATTGTTATTGGGTGCATTTTGAATACTTTTTTACCCCATGAAAAGAAATCTTATTACTAGAACAAAGGCTAAAGGATCTCAAGTTGTTTCTGAATTTAAAACTTTACTTTTTATGATAACCTGAAGGTTAACCTCATTTAATTTTTGACAAAATACAGAATAATTTACAGTGTCATAAAATGTACCAGATGACATAGCTTGTATTTATAAAACACCTAGCTTAAATATTCATATAATTTATTATTTTATTGAAAATGCTGTTCTGTTATTTAATACCTTAATGTATCAGTCTGAGTTTTAGGACCAAACTTTCAAAAATAAATATGGTTAATTTAAGTGATTTCCTTGACAAATGAAAATAATTTTTACTGTATGTATCACAAGTGCTTTTTAGTAGCTGAATATTTATAAACAGTAATTGAAGGCCTGTTGAATACTATTACCATTTGTGTTGCAAATAATTGTATTTAAACTGCAAACAATAAATCCATATGGCTTATTATGCTCGTTTGATTATTCACTTGCTTAGCATTTGATTTCCCTGCTGAATATGAAGCAAGAGCAAAATAATGGTTGTCCACTTGTATCAACATGATACCAGCTCTTCATCGAAATTATGTTTATAAAATTATTCCAGGTAGTACATTCTGAGAACAATTTTCTGTTATTGCAGGGACTTCAGTTATGCTTATGACTATGTTATATGCAATCATTAATGTTCTTCTTTTCTGCTTCATTAGGGTACAGTTTGGGAATAGCTATAGGGAAGAAGAGGTTTCTTAGGTTTCATAATTTTACTATTGATTCTCTCAATGATGTGACAATTAAATTTGATTTCCAAGACAGCTTTCAAATACCACAGAATAATTTGGGTAGGTATGCCATCATCAACATCATCAACATCATTTTTTCATTCTTTTTGACAAAGAGTGGCATACCAAAGAGATGAGCAGGAAACAGTGGTTCCCGCATCATACACTATAACCTTGTCAAGCATTGCAAAAAAATCTATGAAAGCCCAGGGAATGTTCCACATTTATTTTATAGGCTTCTAAATAGTAAGTTGACCGGCATGGTCTGTACTGCAGCATACAGAAGAGCATCGGGACTCAGTATCGTTTTCCATAATCCTGGCAAAAGCTGGGACTATTTGATCCAATTCTTTCCAGAGAAAAACGCAACAAAATAGGATCTCTTTTGAATTCTTCATTGAATTACTTATTTTGGTGGGCAGTCCCAGTGTAATGTTTTCTCTGGATATCATCTTTGCTGGGTTATAACTTTCTAAGTTATGAGATGAATTTGGTCATGGACTACAGCCCATAACAGTGTTTTAGGGAGTACACTCACAATTAGTTATTTTACTGGGGAATATATTGAAGTAACAATATCAGCCAGACCATTTGCAAAGATAAATGGTACGGTTAAATATTTCATTCTTTAAAAATATATTGACCCAAAGTGGATATAGGCCTGAATTATTGCCTGGTGTATTAAATACGTTTACCAGTGGTGACTCTGCGTCTAACACACTGACCCTTGTTTTTCACAGCTCACTTCCTCTCATTGGTCTCGAACGTGGATTCTCCTTCCTCAAACTTACGAAGCAGAGTTTTTCTTTCCACAGATAACCAACAGGGTTGTCAGGTATTTGAAAGCACACAGCATTTGAATTACTTTCCACATTTGGGAACTTCTTTATTATAATTATTTGGACATCCATTATTTTTCACAGATTACATTTTATTACTTCTCCAGCCAGATGAATGGCAAATTAACAGTTGGCTTTCAAACTACCTGTGGTGGTCCTACAAGGCATTTATGGCAAAGCACGGCTGGGCTCCACAATCAGTGGGAGAGGCATGTCCTCAAAATCCAGAGCCCCCAGAGATTTCAGGTATGCACGTTGTATTTTCTGTGTTTGAAGGAAAAATGATAAAGTATAGATGTTTTGCACCAGGTGAATTAAAAGCAGGATGATTAATCATCCCAGTTGTCTGAGGACTGAGGAATTTGCCAGCACTTCAAGTGCTGGAACCAAACAGTCAGAAAATTGGGATGGCCAGTCACCCTAAAAGACAATTTTAAAAAGTTTTAAATTTATGTATCAAAACTAAGGTTGTTATGTATTAACATATACTGATATATAAGTAAAACATGACCTTCTAATACTCTTCCTAATTTCTTGAATCCCTCCACTTTCCTTAAAAGCTCTCACTCTTCCAATCTTCTCTTTCTTTTCATTTCTTATTCTTAAGAATCACTTCCCTTCCAAAGTTTTCTCATGCTTTTGATAGAATGGGACTATCTTAGGTAATGAGGAAATAGACAGGTTGATTTAAATACTAATTCCAAATGCTGTTGAAGTGGAATCATTGTCATATTCATTTCATGGTGAAAGTCAAATTATTCAATACAGCCTTCATTTTCCAAAATAAATTTGAGAATTAAAGCCAATGCAAGCCTATAAAAGACAAACTTATTTATGCAGCCTAATAAAACTTACGGATGGTGGAAATTATAATCCAATAATTATTATGGGAGTTCTTGGAAGAGAATTGCCCACTTTAACATTTTGGACAGCCAAGCAGAATTTTCCAGTAAAAATGGGATCCTACAGCATTTTGTTCTGAACGAATTTGCTTTTTTAAAAAATTTTAAATCTTTATTGGAGTGTAATTGCTTTACAATGGTGTGTTAGTTTCTGCTGTATAACAAAGTGAATCAGCTATACATATACATATACCCCCACATACCCTACCTTTCGCGTCTCCCTCCCCACTTCCCTATCCCACCCCTCTAGGTGGTCACAAAGCACTGAGCTGATCTCCCTGTGCTATGTGGATGCTTCCCACTAGCTATCTATTTTACATTTAGTAGTGTATATATGTCCATGCCACTCTCTCACTTTGTCCCAGCTTCCCCTTCCCTGTGTCCTCCAGTCCATTGTCTACATCTGCGTCTTTATTCCTGTCCTGCCCTAGGTTCGTCAGAACCATTTTTGTTTTTTTTTTTTTAGATGCCATATATATGTGTTAGAATGCGACAATTGTTTTTCTTACTTCACTCTGTATGACAGTCTCTAGGTCCATCTACCTCACTACAAATAACTCAATTTCGTTTCTTTTTATGGCTGAGAATATTCCATTGTATATATATGCCACATCTTCTTTATCCATTCATCTGTTGATGGACACTTAGGTTGCTTCCATGTCCTGGCTATTATACATAGAGCATTCTGGTACATGACTCTTTTTGAATTATGGTTTTCTCAGGGTATATGCCCAGGAGTGGGATTGCTGGATCATATGGTAGTTCTATTTTTAGGTTTTAAAGGAACCTCCTTAGTATTCTCCATAGTGGCTGTATCAATTTACATACCAACCAGCAGTGCAAGAGGGTTCCCTTTTCTCCAAACCCTCTCCAGCATTTATTGTTTGTAGATTTGTTTATGATGGCCATTCTGACCGGGATGAGGTGATACCTCACTGCGGTTTTGATTTGCATTTCTCTAATGATTAGTGATGTTGAGCATTCTTTCATGTGTTTGTTGCCAATCTGTATATCTTTCTTGGAGAAATGTCTGTTTAGGTCTTCTGCCCATTTTTGTATTGGGTTGTTTGTTTCTTTAATATTGAGCTGCATGAGCTGTTTATATATTTTGCAGATTAATCCTTTGTCCGTTGATTCGTTTGCAAATATTTTCTCCCATTCTGAGGGTTGTCTTTTCCTCTTGTTTATGGTTTGATTTGCTGTGCAAAAGCTTTGAAGTTTCATTAGGTCCCATTTTTTAATTTTTGTTTTTATTTCCATTACTCTAAGAGGTGGATCAAAAACGATCTTGCTGTGAATTATGTCAAATAGCGTTCTTCCTATGCTTTCCTCTAAGAGTTTTATAGTGTCTGGTTTTACATTTAGGTCTCAAATCCATTTTGAGTTTATTTTTGTGTATGGTGTTAGGGAGTGTTCTAATTTCATTCTTTTACATGTAGCTGTCCAGTTTTCCCAGCACCACTTATTGAAGAGACTGTCTTTTCTCCATTGTATATCTTCGCCTCCTTTGTCATAGATTAGTTGACCATAGGTGCGTGGGTTTATCTCTGGGCTTTCTATCTTGTTCCATTGATCTGTGTTTCTGTTTTTGTACCAGTACCATATTGTCTTGATTACTGCAGCTTTGTAGTACAGTCTGAAGTCAGGGAGTCTGATTCCTCCAGCTCCATTTTTTGCCCTCAAGACTGCTTTGGCTCTTCAGGGTTTTTGTGTCTCCATACAAATTTTAAGATGATTTGTTCTAGTTCTGTAAAAAATGCCATTGGTAATTTGATAGGGATTGCATTGAATCTGTAGATTGCTTTGGGTAGTATAGTCATTTTCACAATATTGATTCTTCCAATCCAAGAACATGGTATATCTCTCCATCTGTTGGTATCATCTTTAATTTCTTTCATCAGTGTCTTATAGTTTTCTGCATACAGGTCTTTTGTCTCCCTAGGTAGGTTTATTCCTAGGTATTTTATTCTTTTTGTTGCAGTGGTAAATGGGAGTGTTTCCATAATTTCTCTTTCAGATTTTTCATCATTAGTGTATAGGAATGCAAGAGATTTCTGTGCATTAATTTTGTATCCTGCAATTTTACCAAATTCATTGATTAGCTCTAGTAGTTTTGTGGTGGCATTTTTAGGATTCTCTATGTATGGTATCATGGCATCTACAAACAGTGACAGTTTTACTTCTTCTTTTCCAATTTGTATTTCTTTTATTTCTTCTCTGATTGCCGTGGCTAGGACTTCCAAAACTATGTTGAATAATAGTGGTGAAAGTGGACATCCTTGTCTTGTTCCTGATCTTAGAGGAAATTCTTTCTGTTTTTCACCATTGAGAATGATGTTTGCTGTCGTTTTGTCATATATGGCCTTTATTATGTTGAGGTAGTTTCCCTCTATGCCCACTTTCTGGAGAGTTTTTATCATAAATGGGTGTTGAATTTTGTCAAAAGATTTTTCTGCATCTATTGAGATGATCATATGATTTTTATTCTTCAGTTTGTTAATATGGTGTACCACATTGATTGATTTGGATACATTGAAGAATCCTTGCATCCCTGGGATAAATCCCATTTGATCGTGGTGTATGATCCTTTTAATGTGTTGTTGGATTCTGTTTGCTAGTATATTTTTGAGGAATTTTGCATCTATATTCATCAGTGATATTGGTTGGTAATTTTCTTTTTTTGTAGTATCTTTGTCTGGTTTTGGTATCAGGGTGATGGTGGCCTCATAGAATGAGTTTGGGAGTGTTCCTTCCTCTGCAATTTCTTAGAAGAGTTTGAGAAGGATGGGTGTTAACTCTTCTCTAAATGTTTGATAGAAGTCACCTGTGAAGCCATCTGGTCCTGGAGTTTTGTTTGTTGGAAGATTTTTAATCGCATTTTCAATTTCATTACTTGTGATTGGTCTGTTCATATTTTCTGGTTCAGTCTTGGAAGGTTATACCTTTCTAAGAAGTTGTCCATTTCTTCCAGGTTGTCCATTCTATTGGCATAGAGTTGCTTGTAGTAGTCTCTTAGGATGCTTTGTATTTCTGTGGTGTCTGTTGTAACTTCTCCTTTTTCATTTCTAATTTTATTGATTTGAGCCCTCTCCCTCTTGATGAGTCTGCCTAATGGTTTATCAATTTTGTTTATCTTCTCAAAGAACCAGCTTTTAGTTTTATTGATCTCTGCTATTGTTTTCTTTGTTTCTATTTCATTTATTTCTGCTCTGATCTTGATTTCTTCCCTTCTGCTAACTTTGGGGTTTTTTGGTTCTTCTTTCTGTAGTTCCTTTAGGTGTAAGGTTAGATTGTTTATTTGAGATTTTTTTTTGTTTCTTGAGGTAGGCTTGTATAGCTATAAACTTCTCTCTTAGAACTGCTTTTGCTGCATCCCATAGGTTTTGGATCATCGTGTTTTCATTGTCATTTGTCTCTAAGTATTTTTTGATTTCCTCTTTGATTTCTTCAATGATCTCTTGGTTATTTAGTAACGTATTGTTGAGCCTCCACGTGTTTGTGTTTTTTACGTTTTTTTTCCCTGTAATTCATTTCTAATCTCATAGTGTTGTGGTCAGAAAAGATGCTTGATATGATTTCAGTTTTCTTAAACTTACTGAGGCTTGATTTGTGACCCAAGATGTGATCTATACTGCAGAATGATCCGTGTGCACTAGAGAAGAAAGTGTAATCTGCTTTTTCTGGCTGGAGTGTCCTATAAATACCAATTAAATCTATCTGTTCTATTGTGTCATTTATAGCTTCTCTTTCCTTATTTATTTTCATTTTGGACGTTCTGTCCATTGGTGTAAATGAGGTGTTAAAGTCCCCTACTACGATTGTGTTACTGTCGATTTCCCCTTTTATGGCTGTTAGCATTTGCCCTATGTATTGAGGTGCTCCTATGTTGGGTACATAAATATTTACAATTGTTATATCTTCTACTTGGATTGATCCCTTGATCGTTATGTTGTGTGCTTGTCTCTTGTAATAGTCTTTATTTTAAAGTCTATTTTATCTGATATGAGAATTGCTACTCCAGCTTTCTTCTGATTTCCATTTGCATGGAATATCTTTCTCCACTCCTCACTTTCAGTCTGTATGTGTCCTAGGTCCGAAGTGGGTCTCTTGTAGACCACATATATACAGGTTTTGTTTTTGTATCCATTCAGCCAGTCTATGTCTTTTGGTTGGATCATTTAATCCATTTAAATTTAAGGTAGTTATCGATATGTATGTTCCTATTACCATTTTCTTAATTATTTTGGGTTAGTTATTGTAGGTCTTGTCCTGTTGTGTTTTCTGCCTTGAGAAGTTCCTTTAGTATTTGTTGTAAAGCTGGTATGGTGGTGCTGAATTCTCTTAGCTTTTGCTTGTCTTTAAGCTTTTGATTTCTCCATCGAATCTGAATGAGATCCTTGCTGGGTAGAGTAATCTACCCAGTTGTAGATTTTTCTCTTTCATCACTTTAAATATGTCGTGCCACTCCCCTCTGGCTTGCAGAGTTTCTGCTGAAAGATCAGCTGTTATCCTCATGGGATTCCCTTGTATGTTATTTGTTGCTTTTAGTTTAGTGCTTTTAATATTTTTTCCTTGTATTTAGTTTTTGATAATTTGATTAATATATGTCTTGGCATGTTTCTCTTTGGATTTATCCTGTATGGGACTCTCTGTGCTTCCTCGACTTGATTGACAATCCTTACCCATGCTAGGGAAGTTTTCAACTATAATCTCTTCAAATATTTTCTCAGTCCCTTCGTTCTTCTTCTGGGACCCCTATAATTCGAATGTTGGTGCATTTAGTGTTGTCCCAGAGGTCTCTGAGGCTGTCCTCAATTCTTTTAATTCTTTTTTCTTTATTCTGCTCTGTGGTAGTTATTTCCACTATTTTATCTTCCATGTCACTCATCTGTTCTTCTGCCTCAGTTATTTTGCTATTGATTTCTTCTAGAGAATTTTTAGTTTTATTTATTGTGTTGTTCACCATTGTTTGTTTGCTCTTTAGTTCTTCTAGGTCCTTGTTAAACGTTTCTTTTATTTTCTCCAATCTATTTCCAAGATTTAGATCACCTTTACTATCATTACTCTGAATTGTTTTTCATTTAGACTACCTATTTCCTCTTCATTTGTTTTGTCTGGTGGGTTTTTACCTTGCTTCTTCATGTGCTGTGTAGTTCTCTGTCTTCTCATTTTGCTTAACTTACTGTGTTTGGGGTCTTCTTTTTGCAGGCTGCAAGTTCGTTTTTCCTGTTGTTTTTGGTGCCTTCCCCCAGTGGGTAATGTTGGTTCAGTGGGTTTTGTAGGCTTCCCGATGGAGGGGACTGGTGCCTGTGTTCTGATGGATGAGGCTGGATCTTGTCTTTCTGGTGGGCAGGTCCACATCTGGTGGTGTGTTTTGGGGTGTCTGTGAACTTATTATGATTTTAGGCAGCCTCTCTGCTAATCGGTGTGTTTGTGTTCCTGTCTTGCTCGTTATTTGGCATAGGTTGTCCAGCACTGTAGCTTGCTGGTCGTTGAGTGGAGCTGGGTTTTCACATTGAGACAGAAATCTCTGAGAGAGCTTTTGTCATTTGATATTACATGTGGCCGGGAGGTCTCTGGTGGACCAGTATCCTGAAGTTGGCTCTCCCACCTGAGAGGCTCAGGTCTGACCCCCAGCCGGAGCACCAAGGCCCTGTCAGCCACACAGCTCAGAAGAAAAGAGAGAAAAAGAAAGAAAGGAAGAAAAATAAAATAAAATAGAGTTATTAAAATAAAATATAAAAAATATATTATTAAAAATAAAAATTTAAAAGAAATAAAAAGAAAGAAAGAAGAGAGCAACCAAACTAAAAACAAATCCACCAATGATAAGCGCTAAAAACTATACTAAAAAAACAAAAAAACCACAAAAAACGGACAGACACATCCCCAGGACAAATGGTAAAAGCAAAGCTATACAGACAAAATCACATAAAGAAGCATCCACATACACACTCACAAAAGGGGAAAAAAGGAAAAATACATATATATGAAAAGAGAGCCACCAAATCAGTAAACATACCAGTGATAATAAACTCTAAATACTAAACTAAGATAAAATAAAACCAGAAACAATTAGATGCAGAAAGCAAACCCCAAGTCAACAGTTGCTCCCAAAGCCCATCAGCTCAATTTTGGGGTGAGTCGTTGTCTATTCAGTGATTCCACAGATGCAGGTACTTCAATTTGATTGTGGAGATTTAACCCGCTGCTCCTGAGGCTGCGCAGAGAGATTTCTCTTTCTCTTCTTGTTTCACACGGCTCCTGGGGTTCAGCTTTGGATTTGGACCCGCCTCTTTGTGTAGGTCACCTGAGGGCTTCTGTTCCCCCCCAGACATTACGGGGTTAAAATAGCAGCTGATTCGGGGGCTCTGGTTCACTCAGGCCAGGGGGAGGGAGTGGTACGGAATGCAGGGCGAGCCTGTGGTGGCAGAGGCTGGCGTGATGTTGCAATAGTCTGAGGCGTGCTGTGTGTCCTCGTGGGGAAGTTGTACCTGGATCACGGGACCTTGGCAGTGGCAGGCTGCACAGCCTCCCGGGAGGGGAGGGGAGGTGTGGATAGTGACCTGTGCTCGCACACAGGCTTCTTGGTGGCTGCAGCAGTAGCCTTAGCATTTCATGTCTGTCTCTGGTGTCCGTGCTGATAGCTGTGACTCGTGCCCATCTCTGGAGCTCATTTAGGCGGTGCTCTGAATCCCCTCTCCTCGCACACCCTGGAACAATGGTCTCTTGCCCCTTAGGCAGGTCCAGACTTTTCTTGGACTGCCTTCCGGGTAGGTAGTCTTGGACTGCCTCCCGGGTAGGTAGTCTTGGACTGCCTCCCGGGTAGGTAGTCTTGGACTGCCTCCCGGGTAGGTAGTCTTGGACTGCCTCCCGGGTAGGTAGTCTTGGACTGCCTCCCGGGTAGGTAGTCTTGGACTGCCTCCCGGGTAGGTAGTCTTGGACTACCTCCCGGGTAGCTGTGGCACACTAGCTCCCTTCCGGCTGTGTTCTCGCAGCCAACGCCAGTCCTATTCCTGGAATCTGTTCTCCGAAGCCCGAGCCTCAGCTCCCAGCCCCCGCCTGCCCCGGTGGGTGAGCAGAGAAGCCCCTGAGGCTGGTGAGTGCTGGTCAGCAGCGATCCTCTGTGCGAGAATGTCTTCACTTTGCCCTCTGCACACCTGTTGCTGTGCTCTCCTCCATGGCTCCGAAGATTCCCCCCTGCCCAACCCTCATCTCCTCCAGTGAAGGGGCTTCCTAGTGTGTGGAAACTTTTCCTCCTTCCCAGCTCCCTCCCAGAGATGCAGGTCCCATCCCTGTTCTTTTGTCTCTGTTCTTTTCATTTTTCTTTTGCCCTACCCAGCTACGTAGGGAGTTTCTTGCCTTTTGGGAGCCTGAGGTCTTCTGCCAGTGTTCAGTACGTGTTCTGTAGGAGCTGTTCCTCGTGTAGATGTATTTTTGATGTATTTGTGGGGAGGCAGGTGATCTCCATGTCCTACTCCTCTGCCATCTTGAAGCTAACTCTCCAAATTTGCTTTTTAAACCTGGTTCGTGAGCCAAATTAACCCAAGTAGGTTTCTTTTAGCATCTATTATTAGAATAGTATAATATTTTATAATTTTGATACGGAATAGAAAATCATTTGATATTTGATGGATTTAGCGCTTGCCTGAATATAGAGATTGAATCGGATTGAATTTTGAGTGGCGCAGAGGGAAGATGGGAGAATGAGCAGGACCTCTAGTATAAAAATTGAATTATAAACTCTAAGAATGGCACATTTTCTTAATTGATCTGTCATAAAATCACTGAAGTTTGGAATTTTCAGGGTTTTGTAGAACTAAATGGGGTTCCAAAGAAGATGAAAGAAAATCACTTAGTAGGCAGTTAAGTGACTCCTAGGTGATAGGACTTAAGGAGAACAGAACTGTGTAGTGGGAAACATAATTCTGTCATTTGAGGCATTGTACTCTCTTGAAATCCAATATTATTGGTGTATATGGGGGTGGGAGGTGGTATTTTAAGCCATCAGGCATTTAAGTCCTCCTGTGAGGGATTGATCAGGCATGGGGCTGAGACACCCTGTGTCCCTGCCTTTAGTGGCGAGTGCTGTGCAGAATGAGAACCCCAGCCACCAATAATGCATCCAATTTGTTGTGGATGTTCAGGTGTCATTAATTACTATAGAGAAGTTTCTAGTTTATTTCTTACGATTTTGTTTTACATCCCTGTGTGTCTCTCTTTTTTCAGTAACAACAAGAGCAACAAAACAGAGCCAAGGGTGCCTTTGAAGGGACTGAGTCACACTGACTCGATGCTGAAGGAGGAGCTTGCTAAAGTCCCTCTGCATACTTGTATAAACTTTAAGGACTGAGATGGGACTCTTGTCTGTGTATAAACTTTATCAGTATTTATACATCTTTTCCAACTTTGAAACAGTGGATGGTAAAAGAGTCTTAAGCTGTCTTTGTCACGCATTGTGCCTTCTTATATTTAACGGTCTCTGTCTTTCAGTCAAGGTCTTTGTTAGTAGCACAACGGCGATTTGATGCTGGGCAGAGGAGAAACTTGCTGCTTGTAGGTTAAACCTTTTAAAATAACTCCTTTGCTTTTCTCAGCTGTCCATTCCCAAGTAGCATATACTATGGGTGTTGATGATTAAATATGTGTAGTAGATAAACGTAAAACTTCAAATTCCCAAATATATTATCTCCAGGGCATTTCAGCTTCAGCAGAGGCAGCGAGATTATCCACCTGCACACTTGAAAATGCAGCAGTATCTTCAACCAAAGCAGATGCACGTGTAGCATATTAATTTGTTTCTCAAAATACTTTATTGCTGACATGAAAACAGTGCTTCTACCTTAAAGGCTTTGTAAAAAATTAGGAAACCCTATGACTCTCTTGGGATCTTTTGGCTACACCAGTCTTTAAGATTGCAGGTATGTTTTAGTTCTGTCCTGTCAGCAAGTGAACAGATGTTCATTTGCTTTTGTTGAGCTGGGCCACAGAGATGTGCTGTGCTTGGAATATTGTCTGCCACCATGTAGTAGCTCTTTCCTAAAAAGCTTAAGCAAGAGGCTTATTTGAGGCCGTTTTGTAATCAGCGTCTCCAGGCAATATCTGCTGCCTCATCAATTTACAGGCCTCCGAGAATTACTCTGTGTTTTGCAATTTCTCCTCCATTCTGCCTTCTGATAGTTTTAAAGCCGTTTATGCTTCCTTTAGAAATACCCAAATAGTAGATTTATCCCAGCTGGACCCTGGCTTAGCATGGGTTTCTGAGAAAGCCTCTGGATCTGGCTCCTGTGTGTGGGCTTTGTCACCTTCATCTGGAAAGGACTAGGTCCATTTCTTAATAAACCTGAATCATATGTTAATTTCTGAGAGAATAAACAAGGAATGGTGTTTACACATTTAGTCCACAGAGATGGCAGTATTTCAGAAAGTTTCTGGAGATGTTTAAGGAATAGCATCTAGCACTGATTGATCACTTACTATGTGTAAAGCACTGCATTTGGTCCTTCATGTATATTATCTTACTGACCCTTCACGGCAGTCCTCTGAACTATAATTTACCCCACTGTTCACATTTGTATTATGAGCTTTAGAGAATGAAATAACCTACCAAATCCCATACAAAATTAGAACATAGGATAGTTTGATTTCAGATCTCAGTCATTTAGTCACTGAGCCGTGATAATTTTGTATCATGTTAAAGCAGTATAAGGATTTATAAAATATAGGAAAAAAATCCCAACCTCTAGATTTGGTCAGATCTAATGTGACTCATGAAATACTCTTTTGTCTGCTGTGTTAGATGAAACATTACTATGCATTGCGTGGTGCTGATTAACTGCAATCACATTTCTCAAAATTGCGGATATAAGCAATTAATTTTAGTATTTTCTTCAAATATTCATAGAAGGAAAGAATATAGGCTAAATGTACAGCAAAAATTTAGTCTCAAATTCAAGTGAAAAATTCCCTCATCCATGTTTTTTTCTGGCTCTTGAAGGGAGCTCACCTACTGGTTTTATGGGTAGGAAGGAATGAATACTATGTTACTAATTATATCACCGACTATGGTTTTCAAGTTGAATGTCTGGATTCTTGAGAAGTCAGTGCCTGAATTTTGAAAAGATACTGAAGCATTTTTAATATGCTACTATCTACTTGTTATTTCTTCGATATTCCATTTAGAAATGCCAGAGAGTTCTCACCACTCTCCTATTCAGAAACAATAGGCTTTATTAATATGAACAAAAGATGTTACTACTAATAATAAACTATTAACTTAATGTTACTCTCAAACTTTTCAAAATCATAATATGAGAGACATTTTATCTTTTAATTCAAGAATACTTACAGTGTGAACACATGATGGAGAAAAGATTACTGTCATCTTTTTTGTGTTTCACGTGTTTACTTGAGAAATAATATTGAATGTGTACTACTAATTAAGAAAACTTTCACACAGTAAATATAACTACAAGGGTTTCTGTTCGTGTAGTTACTAGTGTCATCCAAGTGAGTTTATGTCCATTATTCACCTACATGAAAGTTTCCTCTAAGATTTAAATCAAGTGTTCTGAGCCCTAAGCTTCGCTTCAAAAGCCATCTTCTCTTAAAATGTTTGATGTGAAAGGAATTTGTCTCATGTTTGTTGTTTGTTTATTTTATTATTTTTTAAAACATCTTTATTGGAGTATAATTGCTTTACAGTGGTGTGTTAGTTTCTGCTTTATAACAAAGTGAATCAGCTATACATATACATATATCCCTGTATCTCCTCCCTCCCATCCTCCCTATCCCACTGTTGTAGGTGGTCACAAAGCACCGAGCTGATCTCCCTGTGCTATGCAGCTGCTTCTCACTAGCTATCTATTTTACATTTGGTAGTGTATATATGTCCATGCCACTCTCTCACTTCGTCCCAGCTTACCCTTCCCCCTCCCCGTGTCTTCAAGTCCATTCTCTATGTCTGCGTCTTTATTCCTGTCCTGCCCCTAGGCCCTTCAGAACCATTTTTTTTTTTTTTAGATTCCAAATATATGTATTAGCATACAATATTTGTTTTTCTGACTTACTTCACTCTGTATGATGGACACTAGGTCCATCTACCTCACCACAAATAAATCAATTTCGTTTCTTTTATGGCTGAGTAATATTCCATTGTATGTAAGTGCCACATCTTCTTTATCCATTCATCAGTTGATGGACACGTAGGTTGCTTCCATGTCCTGGCTATTGTAAATAGAGCTGCAATGAACATTTTTGGTACATGCCTCTTTTTGAATTATGGTTTTCTCAGGGTATATGCCCAGTAGTGAGATTGCTGGGTCATGTGGTATTTCTGTTTTTAGTTTTTAAAGGACTTTCCATACAGTTCTCCATAGTGGCTGTATCAATTTACATTCCCACCAGCAGTTCAAGAGGGTTCCCTTTTCTCCACACCCTCTCCAGCATTTATTGTTTCTAGATATTTTAATGATGCCCATTCTGACTGGTGTGAGATGATATCTCATTGTAGTTTTGATTTGCATTTCTCTAATGATTAATGATGGTGAGCGTCCTTTCATGTGTTTGTTGGCAGTCTGTATATCTTCTTTGGAGAAATGTCTATTTAGGTCTTCTGCCCATTTTTGGACTGGATTGTTTTTTAGATATTGAGCTGCATGAGCTGGTTATATATTTTGGAGATTAATCCTTTGTCAGTTGCTTCATTTGCAAATATTTTCTCCCATTCTGAGGGTTGTCTTTTTGTCTTGTTTATGGTTTCCTTTGCTGTGCAAAAGCTTTGAAGTTTCATTAGGTCCCATTTGTTTATTTTTGTTTTTATTTCCTTTTCTCTAGGAGGTGGGTCAAGAAGGATCTTGCAGTGATTTATGTCATAGACTGGTCTATGTTTTCCTTTAAGAGTTTTCTAGTGTCTGGCCTTACATTTAGGTCTTTAATCCATTTTGAATTTATTTTTGTGTATGGTGTTAGGCAGTGTTCTAATTTCATTCTTTTACGTGTAGCTGTCCAGTTTTCCCAGCACCAGTTATTAAAGAGGCTGCCTTTTCTCCATTGTATATTCTTGCCTCCTTTATCACGAATAAGGTGATCATATGTGCATGGGTTTACCTGTGGGCTTTGTATCCTGTTCCATTGATCTATATTTCTGTTTTTGTGCCAGTACCATACTGTCTTGATAACGGTAGCTGTGTAGCATAGTCTGAAGTCAAGGAGCCTGATTCCTCCAGCTCTGTTTTTCTTTCTCAAGATTTCTTTGGCTATTTGGGGTCTTTTGTGTTTCCATACAAATTTTAAGATATTTTGTCTTAGTTCCATGAAAAATACCATTGGTAGTTTGATAGGGATTGCATTGAATCGGTAGATTGCTTTGGGTAGTATAGTCATTTTCACGCTGTTGATTCTTCCAGTCCAAGATCATGGTATATCTCTCCATCTGTTTGTATCATCTTTAATTTCTTTCATCATTGTCTTATAGTTTTCTGCATAGTGGTCTTTTGTCTCCTTAGGTAGGTTTATTCCTAAGTATTTTGTTCTTTTTATTGCAATGGTAAATGTGAGTGTTTCCTTAATTTCACTTTCAGATTTTTCATCATTAGTGTATAGGAATGCAAGAGATTTCTGTGCATTAATTTTGCATCCTACTACTTTACCAAATTCATTGAGTAGCTCTAGTAGTTTTCTGATAGCATCTTTAGGATTTTCTATGTATAGTATCATGTCATTTGCAAACAGTGGCAGATTTACTTCTTCTTTTCCTATTTGGATTCCTTTTATTTCTTTTTCTTCTCTGATGGCTGTGGCTAAAACTTCCAAAACTATGTTGAATAATAGTGGTGAGAGTGGACAACCTTGTCTTGTTCCTTATCTTAGAGGAAATGCTTTGAGTTTTTCACCATTGAGAATAAAGTTGGCTGTAGGTTTTTCATATATGGATTTTATTATGTTGAGGTAAGTTCCCTCTATAACTACTTTGGGTAAGGTTTTTATCATAAATGGTTGTTGAATTTTGTTGAAAGCTTTTTTTCATCTGTTGAGATGATCATATGGTTTTTCTCCTTCAGTTTGTTTGTATCACATTGATTGATTTGCAAATATTGAAGAATCCTTGCATTCCTGGGATAAACCCCACTTGATCATTGTGTATGATCCTTTCAATGTGTTGTTGGATTCTGTTTCATAGTATTTTGTTGAGGATTTTTGCATCTATGTTCATGAGTGCTATTGGCCTGTAGTTTTCTTTCCTTGTGACATCATTGTCTTTCTTTTTGACATCTTTGTGACATCTTTGTTTTGGTATCAGGGTGATGGTGGCCTCATAGAATGAGTTGGGGCGTGTTCCTCTCTCTGCTGTATTTTGGAAGAGTTTGAGAAGAATAGGTGTAAGCTCTTCTCTAAATGTTTGATAGAATTCACCTGTGAAACCATTTGGTCTCGGGCTTTTGTTTGTTGGAAGGTTTTGAATCATAGTTTCAATTTCAGTGTTTGTGATTGGTCTGTTTATATTTTCTGTTTCTTCCTGGTTCAGTCTCAGGAGGTTGTGCTTTTCTAAGAATTTGTCCATTTCCTCCAGGTTGTCCATTTTATTGGCATATTGTTGTAGTAATCTCTCATGATCCTTTGTATTTCTGCATTGTCAATTGTTGCTTCTCCTTTTTCATTTCTAATTCTATTGATTTGAGTCTTCTACCTTTTTTTCTTGATGAGTCTGGCTAATGGTTTATCAATTTTGTTTATCTTCTCAAAGAACCATCTTTTAGTTTTACTGATCTTTTCTATTGTTTCCTTCATTTCTTTTTCATTTATTTCTGATCTGTTCTTTATGATTTCTTTCCTTCTGCTACCTTTGAGGTTTTTTTGTTCTTCTTTCTCTAATTGCTTTAGGTGTAAGTTTAGGTTGTTTATTCGAGATGTTTCTTGTTTCTTGAGGTAGGATTGTATTGCTGTAAAATTCGCTCTTAGAATTGCTTTTGCTGTATCCCATAGGTTTTGGATCATCGTGTTTTCATTGTCATTTGTCTGTAGGTATTCTTTGATTTCCTCTTTGATTTTTTCAGTGATCTCTTGGTTATTTAGTAGTGTATTGTTTAGCCTTCATGTGTTTGTATTTTTTTTTTTTTTTTACAGATTTTTTCCTGTAATTGATATCAAGTCTCATAGTGTTGTGGTCGGAAAAGATACTTGATACGATTTCAATTTTCTTAAATTTACCAAGGCTTGACTTGGGACCTAAGATATGATCTGTCCTGGAGAATGTTCCATGAGCGCTTGAGTAGAAAGTGTATTCTGTTGTTTTTGGATGGAATGTCCTATAAATATCAATGAAGTCCATCTTGTTTAATGTATCATTTAAAGCTTGTGTTTCCTTATTTATTTTCATTTTGGATGATATGTCCATTGGTGAAAGTGTGGTGTTAAAGTCCCCTACTACGATTGTGTTACTGTCAATTTCCCCTTTTATAGCTGTTAGCATTTGCCTTATGTATGGAGGTGCTCCTATGTTGGGTGCATAAATATTTACAATTGTTATATCTTCTTCTTGGATTGGTCCCTTGATCATTATGTGTGTGCTTCTTTGTCTCTTGTAATAGTCTTTATTTTAAAGTCTATTTTGTCTGATATGAGAATTGCTACTCCAGCTTTCTTCTGATTTCCATTTGCATGGAATATCTTTCTCCACTCCTCACTTTCAGTCTGTATGTGTCCTAGGTCTGAAGTAGGTCTCTTGTCGACCGCATATATACAGGTTTTGTTTTTGTATCCATTCAGCCAGTTTATGTCTTTTGGTTGGAGCATTTAATCTATTTACATTTGACATAGTTATCAATATGTATGTTCCTATTACCATTTTCTTAATTATTTTGGGTTAGTTATTGTAGGTCTTGTCCTTCTGTTGTGTTTCCTGCCTTGAGAAGTTCCTTTAGCATTTGTTGTAAAGCTGGTTTGGTGGTGCTGAATTCTCTTAGCTTTTGCTTGTCATTAAGCTTTTGATTTCTCCATCGAATCTGAATGAGATCCTTGCTGGGTAGAGTAATCTTTGTTGTAGTTTTTTCCCTTTCATCACTTTAAATATGTCCTGCCACTCCCTTCTGGCTTGCAGAATTTCTGCTGGAAGATCAGCTGTTAACCTTATGGAGATTCCCTTGTATGTTATTTGTTGCTTTTTCCTTGCTGCCTTTAATATTTTTTCTTTGTATTATTTTTTTGATAGTTTGATTAATATGTATCTTGGTGTGTTTCTCCTTGGATTTATTCTGTATGGGACTCTCTGCACTTCCTGGACTTGATTGACTATTTTCTTACCCATATTAGGGAATTTTCAACTATAATCTCTTCAAATTTTTTTTCAGTCCGTTTCTTTTTCTGTTCTTCTTCTTGAACCCCTATAATTCGAATGTTGGTGCATTTAATGTTGTCCCAGAGGTCTCTGTGTCTCATGTTTATTTTTGCATTGGTGCAGGCAATACCTGACTTTTGTGATGTTGCCAAACTCCTAACTCCATTATCTGTGTTGTGATCTGCTTTTATTTTGCTACTTTGCTATTCTTTGTTTTTTTGGGCCATGCCCCGCGGCATGGGGGATCTTAGTTTCCTGACCAGGGATCAAACCCTTGCCCTCTGCAGTGGAAACACAGAGTCCTAACCACTGGGCCACCAGAAAATTCCCTTTTCTTTTCTTTATTTCACCTAACACAGAAAAGTGAGGTGGGGATGTTTGGAAAACCTTGTTTGCCAAAGTTTTGGAGAGAACAAAGAATGTTAATTGCTTTTCTTAGAAACATAACTTCCATATTACAAACATAACTTCTGAATATAGGGCCTCTCTTTGTAGAAAATTATCATGGGGTTCCACTTTCTTTAACTCATTCAACCTATCCCTCTTTGCAGGATCCCAACCAAAATCCCTGGTAAATCTTTTTGTTAAATACGTTTAACTGGTGTATCTCATTGTGCCTGGTGGGTCTTCTGTTTCATAGCCTCACAGGTCCATTAGTAATTTCCCTACAGTTAGAGAAATTGTTCTTTACCTAAGGAAAACGTTTCCTCTTTCTGTGCCAGTGGGCTCAAAAGGCAGCCGATTTTCATACTAACATTTCTTCAGTTGAATCGAATAAATACATATTGCAAACTCTGGTGAGGAGAGGATTGAAGTTAAGAAGGTAATTTAAAATCTACTTCATTAGATCAGGTGTGAAGATATACAAGTGGCAACAGGGATGGAAAAGAGGGGGTGTTAATAGGTCCTGACTGATTGGACATGTGACTGGAGGAAAAAGTCATTCCAAAGACCATTTTAGAGTTTTGAGCAGTTTTCTGAAGTTTTGAGTGTCAGGGGAGAGGTCCTAGTTGAGGAGAAAGAACGTTATGAATCAGAAGTGACTTCATGTCATCGGAGTGAAAATATCCAGCTATGGAGATGGCTATGGAGATGTGGGAGGAGCGCTCAAGAGAGAGGTTGACATTCCTGATGTAAATTTGTCATCAGCCTGGGTGACAGTTAAAGCCCTGAGGATGAATGGGTTTTCAGGAAGGGTGTAGAGGAAAAAAGAAGAGACTGGAGATTAGTTAAGACTTATTTCCACTTCTCTCTTTAAATGTGGCTGCTACAGGTATATGCTTAATTTGGCAAGAACTAGGGAATATGTCTATGTGAGAAAGCTTTCAAGAAGAATAAAGTTAATCTGTAGAGAATAGATTTTTTTTTAATTGGTAAACACTATTCATCCAATAGCTTAAATATTTTAATAACTATGTTATAATAATAGCTAACACTAATGCCAACTATAGGCCAAGTGCAATTGTATGTGTAATAACTCATTAATCCTTACATAAACCTTATCATATAGGTAATAACTTATTATTTTTATCAGTACATTTTTACAAAGAAAACTGAGGCACAGAGATATTAAGCACCTTCTCCAAGATCTTCTTGCTATGAAGTGGTGTATCTGGGATCTGAATTTAAGGAGTCTGGTTCCAAATATACACTTTAGTCACTGTGCTATATTGGCCTCATATGAAACTACCCCTATGTAACAAAATTTGATAGACCTTTCCCAGCATGGTCCTGACTTATAATTAGTCACATGGTTATTCTGTTTTATGTGAAGAGGAGATGACTTTCTGAGGGCTATATATTGATGGTTTGCTGGACACATTATGGATGTTTCTTATATTTTTAATAGACTAGTAGATAGCGTCTGGTTCAAAAGAAATGTATTAGTACATCTTGTACAGAAACAAAAGAGAATGCAGCACAGAAAAATGCAGACCATCTGTTAAGCTAAGAAGCAGTGTGATGTTTTGGCATAATAAAATGTTTATATTATGAACAAGGCTGAGCAGTGCACACAAGTTTAATGCATCCATGAATTAAGCCTCACACATCATTGGTATTCATTAGTGAAAGTGGAATAATACTTTCCACCAACACACCAATTTTCTATTGATTTAAGTAATTAGGATTACTTGATCTTTCCAAGTTTCTCAGATTCATTATACCAGAGAATTTCCTGGTGGAGACTGGGCTGGCTTCATATCACAATATAACATTCAGTCATTTTAACAATAAGTCGCTGAACAATGATTTCCAGTCAGTGTCCCAAGCTGCGTCTAGATAATGGCAGAAAATGTGTGGGAGGATACCACAAGGACATCCAAGGCAGGACTGTGAGTAAAATTCAGAGAACCAGAGGTGGAAGTGAAGCACAGATGAAAAATGCCAAGAATCAAGAGTTCAAGATGGAGCATGGGTCCAAGAACTGGTAAATACTAAATAGTATGAATGCATAGGAACCAAACTTAGGAGATGATATGGGGCAGAAACCAGGTGACTGTTGCTTCATTTCACAAACATGTTACCTAACATAGACATGTGGGATAGAGATGACTGTACATTTTCTTGTTCTTCAAAATGTACGTTTAGATCTCTTTCCACTTGGAATTGGTATGGTCACCCAAGTGCTTCTAGGAAGTGACATGTTTCTTATTTTAGGCTCTGTGCTATAAGACTGTCAGGTAATCATGTTCCTTGCTCTTTGTTTTTGTTTTATTTCATTTTTCTTATCCAGGTTGTTTTTGAAGGCCAGATGATTTCAACTCATGAACAGGATGAAGTCATAGCTATTGATGATATATCCTTCAGCTCAGGCTGCTTGCCTGCAAATGGTAAGAACTTTTCCTTATTTTGATCCTTATTGTATAATAAATGCAGTGCAGTTTAACTATTGTATAATGACTTTGATCTGCTCTTTATTTTTACTTAATGCTTTAGAGTGAGCTATTTCCCATTGTTCTAATACACTGTGTAACAATGACTAGATTTGTGCTAGAGGTGAAGGCAGGGTATTTTTCACTGCTGAGGCTATGAAGAGCTGAAGGGTGTAATTTAGTCTCAGATTTGGAACCTTGTAGCCATGTTTACACTGTTTAGTTAAATCTTACTCAGCGAACTCTATGCCTTCTAGGAGATCGGGAGAAAACTGGCCTCCATAGACTTGAAATTATCTTCTTGGAGAATCAATTTGACTATGCCACTGAAAGACACAAATGGAGAAATATATTAATTATAATCTATTTTCTATTTAGACTGAAACAACTAGATCAATAAACCACACAGATCTAAAAAGTCATCCATAGCGGTCCCTTGATTATATTAACTGTATAATATTCAATTCACCAGTCACATTGTTCTCAATAGAAATGTTCAATGTTTAAAATATAAATTGGTAATGATAAAATTAACTTAGTCTAATAAGCAATAACTATACATATTCAGATATATATTATAGATATTTGATAGATATTTTTCCTTTTGAAATTTTATTATGATATAGTAGAATAAAGATAGCTATTTTGTAGAGAGGATTCCCAGTTCTAATTTTGTACAAAGATATGGTAGTCATGGTAAAAAATATTCCAGTAACAGAAGAGATGGATTGGTCTCCCTAAGAGAAATCAAGGAAACTTGATAACGGGTATTGCGCTTTGATGTTTAAAAAGCACTCCTGCTGTTATGATAAGAGCTTACAGGTATGTGTCTTTTGCCACTCAAACCAAGATAAGGTTTTACAGGAGCTGATGACAGCACCTTCTAAACACTGGAACACATAAAGGTCTCTTTCATCTTTGTACTGTCAGTTCTCAGTATATGTTAGTAAGAAATCATGATAGGATAAATTGAAACATAGGTAAATTGAAATGGAGAACTTTAAAGGAACAGACTATAACCTCCACCCATTCCTAGAAGTAAATAATTTAAGTATAAACATCAGTGCCTTTTCACTAAAAGAAGATAATATTTATTAGATTTATCAGAAGAGAATCAATATACCAGTGTAGACTACATTGTTAACTCCAGACAAAGTATGATCTGCCATTCAAATGTCCCCTAATAATTCCTCTTCTCTTACTGTGCATGGTGGTTCCTGAGGCCAGAGCACAGCCTGCTTATGCTTGAGTTTTAATGAGACACCTAGTCCCTGACCCTGATCACTTCAGCAGGGTCTTTATATATTCTCAGTTTTATAGTTGCTGCAGAAATTGAGGTCTGCCAAACAAAATGATCCCTAATAGTTCTATTTATTGCCCAGTCTGGCTGATCACCCTCAAAGGAGAATAAAGCAGTGAAATCAGCTATTGGCTGGACTTTCTGAACCATCAGGAAGTTAGGAACTGGCTGTTGCCCTTGAAACTTTGTTTACATTACAGATTTACACAGGAGAATGCTTGGGCTGTGCTTGGGACTTGAGATCGCTTGTAATAGGACTCTGCTATCATTTCAGACATGAACTTACTCTTCATCTTTGGCTCTGGGAACCAAAGCCATTTCCCTAATTACCCATGATCCATACACTGGGACAGAGGCTGGTGTAGATGGGCTATAATAATTACTCAGAAGACGAATGCCAGATTTTTAGTAAGCACTTAAAAGAACTCCTTAAAATCACTATAGAATTTTTTTTAAAAAAGCAATAGTAGTGGGAATGAGAGCATCAGAAAGTTGGACATTCAAGGAAAAGTTGTGGTCACATAGAAAAAATATTGGAGTCTACAATTTCTAAGAATAGTTCTAGATAGTGTTATCACCGTATTGTTTTGAGTTGGTGTAGAAATAAAGTTTACTGAAGATGAGACATGAACTTTAAAGCTAAATTATTGGGCAGGCCTTTTACATGGATATTGAAGTTATACAAGGTTACAAGGAAAAGGCCTAGAGAAGAAGACTTTGAAATCCAAGACTGAAGTCTTTAGTGAATATGGACATCAGATCTCCTGCATGGATGACACAGGGCTATAAGTTGGATGTCATGGGCCAAGATGTTTTTACGACATGGAAGAATGAATCATTGTATATAAGCAACATTGGAGATTTAGAAGGATGACAATTTTATTTTTAGGCCTTTTGTTTTATGGGGTGTTGGGAAAGGTCTCCCCTTGGGAAAGCTACAAAGGAAGTGGTCTCTTTTTGGGGAAAGCCAGGACTCAGGTAAGGTCACAGAGTGTTCTTTGACTCTTTGAAGGTGAGAGTGCAGGGGGTTTGTTTTTTGTTTTTCAAATAGAAGGAGGAAAGCACAGCAGCGTGAGGATGAATAATGGAGAAAAAGGATAAAGCATCATGGGATAGGACTGGCACTTGGATGGACTTCTATTTTGTAAATGGTGAGAATGTGAGAGGTGGTAAAGTTAAGTAGCATTAAATTTTCAAATGAGACTCTGCAGTCAAGTTCAGGCACTATCATGATAGACTGCACCTAGTTAACCATCAGAATCACATAGAAGAGTGATAGATTCTGGGATTCACTCCAGACCCGATAGATGGGAATCACTGAGGATGGAGCCTACATTTAAAGTAATGTTCTCCGGAAATTTTTGTGAAGTCAGGCAATCCTAGGTTTAAGAACAGAACTAACCTTTTGGGATCCACAAGACCTAGTCTCGTGTTGATTATTGCACTTGGCCGTGACTGCCCTGGAGCAGGGTTCTGGATGACTAGAGTCTGTGGTTTCAGTCTCATGCGGTCCTGGTGGTGACAGTCCAGGTAGGGGAAGCAGGCAGATACAACCTAACATCTTCTGGACATTTCCATCAGAAAATCCTACTCCAATGGACAATACGGTTAGGTATGCATTTGGAAGCAAGAAAGCAGAAAAGATTGCTTAGATGACTTAATAGAGGATATAGACAGTCATGGCATAGGTTCTTCAACTCTGATACTGCTAAATTCAAGGACTAACAGATTTCCTTTGTATTTCCCTCATGGCTTGTCATCTTATGCTCATAGAATAACCTCTCACATTCAGGGCAGGAAGAAGGAAGGAACGGGAAGTGACGTAGTTTCGGACATGTCATTCATTGGCTAGGTGATGTTCAGGCAGACAACCTTAGTTGCTAGGGAGGCTAAGAAAACTGAAGGTTTAGATTTGGCCTCTGTAATAAAGGCAGGCAAGGGGAACAGGTTTATAAGTCGAGGGTGCAAATATATTTGCTACAGAAATTCAACATCAGTATGTTTAGAATTAAATTCCAATCTTCTTTCAAATTCTGTTCCTTCTCCTGCGTTCCCTGTTTTAGTTGTTGGCATCTGTTTGGTCTCACTCAGGAGCCAAGGAGTTGTCCTTAAATCCTTCTTTCCTTTTCTCATCTCCACATTAATTTGGTTAAAAACGTTATCGAGGGAATGTCCTTATATTTCTCAAATTGTCTCCACTTATTTATTCGTTATTATTTATCCAACTCTGATTTTGTTTGCCCCATTTTTTTTCTCTTGGATTGTTAAAAATTCCGGTTTCAGTCTTATTTCACTCCCCTGTTCACTACTCCCTGCTATCCACCAGATTGTACTTTCTAACATCCAAATGTGACCAATCTCTATTTTGTTTAAATCCATCAGTAAGTCTCATTGCCTTCAGAATGGAATTGAAATTTTTTGTCATGACATAAGCTCACCAGGATCCTGCTCTTAGGCACCAGTCCAACTTCTTCCTTCTTAATTTCCCCAAGAATTCCCATATTCTGGCCAAAAAGAACTACCTGTGAATCCAGCAACACAGTGTTATCTCATTCTTGGGTATCTTTTCAAACCTTGCTCCCTCTTCTTATTTCATGAAAAAAATTTTTGGCCTGTTCTGCTACTAGATATCCTTCCAGACTGAGTCAATGTCTCTTTTCTGAGAAGCCTTCTCTTACAGAAAATCCCCCCCACACTCCCACTCCCTGTACAAACACACACACACACACACACACACACACACACACACAGTGTATTAATTTATCTCTACAACTAAATGCTGAGTTTCTTGAGGGCAAAGTTAGTAGTGTCTTACTCATTTGTGGATCCCGAGTGCAGAGCAAGTACTTAATAAATAATTGATTGAATAAAGAATATGTGCAATTATCTAAACATCAAGTATTTGGGATTTTGTGTGAATTCTTCTTCTTTCTTTTAAGCTACAGCACCATTCTATAAAAATCAGGTTTAAATAAAATATCATGGGAATATGTTTAAAGCAGTACTTACACTTATGCTAAGAAATATTATATTATTTTTAGGTTTTTGTTTTAGTATCAAAAATAAAGATATGTCTTCAAACTATATAATGTGATTTTTTATCTGGGATGAATTAATCTGGGCCAAGCATTTGCCATATTTTAGTAGAAACATAGTGTTTTGTCATTTTATAGCCGAAATATAGTACTTGGAAATGAATACTGCTTGGAAGTGAATGCTGTAATATGTCTTTTGGGGGTTATTGTGGTTATAAAAATGGTTCTAAGATATATAGGTTTTCTGACAAGACTTCTTTATTTTCTTATTTCTTCAAACCAGTGTGCTTTCAAAAATTTGTTCTAATTTTTTTGTTTGTTTGTTTTGAGAGTAGGGAGCAATTCTATTACTGTTTTTATTTTCTATGTTCTGATGCTTTGATGTCTGGGGTCTTGCTGACCCTGGAGGGACTGTCTCTTCCAGGGTGAGCCAATTCCTAGAGACGGTAAAACAGCTCACCTTACAGTGTATGTTTCAAATGCAAACCGACCAATCCAGAGCACCCACCCCAGCCACTTTAGGCTTTCACACTCTGGGTCACTATGTACCTGCCCTAATCACCCCAGGGTCAGTGCATGTTTTCTAAGACCACCATAAAAACATACCACAGGCTGGGTAAGCAACAGAAATTCATTTTCTCGTGATTCTGGAGGCTGCAAGTCCAAGGTCAAGGTGTCACCAAGTTTGCTTTCTTTGGAGTCTTCTTTCCTTGCCTGTGGATGACTGTCTTCTCTCTGGATCTTCACAGTCTTCTCTCTGTGTGTGTCGATGTCCTAAATGCCTCTTCTTATAAGGACACCAATCATATTGGATTAGAACCCACCAATATGACCTCATTTTACCTTAATTACCTCTGTATACCTCCAAATATGGTCACATTCTGAGGTGCTGAGGGTTTGGACTTCAACATATGAATTGGGAGTGGCGGGTACAGTTCAGCCCATAAGAGCAAGGTACTAAACAACTAGGGACAACCCTGACTGAATAAATGAAATATTGATGGATTTGCAGATCATGGCTCTATGTTTGTCGAATGTCATGGAAATAAATACCCAAAAGTACAATTTTACTGTATATAATGTTTAAAAAAGAAATAGTTTACAATTGGAAATAGTTTACAATTGGAAAAATTCTGATGATGAGTAATCCACCATATAGATTATTAAGTGTAGTATTATCTTTAGGGAAGAAACATAACTGATTCTCTCTACTTACTCTTTTCTATAGAAATACAGCTCTCTTTATAAAAGCGCTAGATACAGGTATTTTCGTGGTTTCTGAATATTTTCAAGATGAAAAATAAAACTAAATTCTTTTTATAATATTAAAGAAATCTTTTAGAGTATTCCCACACTTTCAAACAGTATCTTTCTAATTACTGCCCTTCCCAAGATACAAGTATTCACTGTACATTTATTGAAAGAAGACCTGTTTAGACTTTATCAAAGTCTAAAAAGACCCAGGTTTGTGACTGTGACTAAATAAGAATGTGCTTAATCACTGATTCTTAAATAACATTGCTTCTTGAGCAAATTACTGTATATTTTTATAAAGATTGCATGTTAGGGCTCATAATCAAATATCATGAATATTCTGTGAATATTTTTAGGTTGGTTTGCCAGGACTTTGCCTTAGTCTCATTTTAAAACATTCCAAATACACAAATTATTCCTTAATGAGAACCTGAATAATGCTTATATATTATCCAGTTAAATAAGCATTATTTAACTAGTTACCTTTTTTATCTTATTAACTTCTAGCTACCTTTTAAGATGTAATGACTATTCACTGAAATTCATTGATGTTTTAAGAAAACTGATAAAGAAATTGTCAAAAGCCCCTGGAGTCAAAAGTGGATGTCAGTTATAACTTTTGCTGCAATGGCCTTGAGGCTTGGACTTCATTCTCTTCCATCTGAGTTATGTGGCCAATTTCACATAACCTGTTTGTACAAGATAAGACTTGAAGGATGGCAGGCTCTACACATGTGTCTTCATTGGTATAGAGACTTTGAAATTGTTGGCAAAGCTTCATCCTGCTGATTGTACATCATTGATGGAGAATTTTAAAATGCCAAACGTAATTTTCTACTGCTGGATTGTGGTGCAATATAAAAATGAAAGAGGGTGTGGGGAGGGAGAGAAAATGAATATGAATATATTAAATAGCTTTGAGCTATTTAAATAGCTAAATGACATCTTTAAATAGCTTTGAGCTCTGAAATAGAATGCACTAAAATAAAAAGCTGTCCAGGAGATTAGTTGATTGACAACTTATTAACCCCCATCATATCATTGTTTTTGTGCTTGCAAATTCCAATTTGGGGGACTAAAGGTAGTAGAAGTGGTTGATATTGGTGGAAGATATTTAATAGCAACTGATACAAGCTGAATTTTAAATTCCATGCAGTTTACAATTGACTATTTTGCTATTTTTATTTACAGTACTTTTGTGGTTATTGTATAAATAGTGAAAAATTAAAGATAATATACAACATTTAATTGAACAATGGCAAACATTTAATTATGCACCTCCAGGGGCTGAAGATTTGTAGCTATTATACAAATCTACAAAAATTACAGTTTTAATTGTTTCATGGTAATTGTTATTGTGCAATCTTAGTTTCATTTATTGCCCACACTCCCTTAATTGCATATGCAGTTTTATTTTCAGTGGATCTTATGTTCAAGAAGCTTTGCATATTCATCATTGTTAGCTTCCATTATGAGAAACCAGATTATGGATGTTATTTGTAAATCATTTTCACAACCAATCGCTTCAATTTTATTTCCAATACAGATGTGAACAATTTATATAGAGTCTGTGCTGTTGTAAAAGATTTGATTGAATTGGTCTTAGGTCACTTATTCATTCATTCATTAAACAAGTATATATTGAACATCTATGTTATGTCAAGAATTTTTCTAGACATGAGGGAGAGGCAGTGAAAAAACAAATGGTAATCCCTGAGTTTATGGAATTTATATTTTAGTCATAAAGAGAAAGAAGCTAAGCAAGTAAATAGAAAAATGTACTTTATGTCAAGTGGTGTTATGTGCTGTGGGTACAATAAACCAGAAAACTGAGATAAGGGTGCCACAGGCAAGGGGGAGATAAGTTTTAAATAGAGTGGTCAGGCATGGTCACGTGAAGAACATATTTTCTGAGCAAAAAAAAAAAAAAAAGTTGAGAGATCAAGCCATGTGTATATTGGAAGGAAGCCACATGTCAAGGCGAAGGTTCTGAAGTAAGCGTAAGCCTGGTTTGTAAGAGGAGGCTCATGGAAAGGACTTCTGCATGCATTTCGTGTAGGATAGAAGCCCGTGTGATGATGTTGAGCAGAGGAGACATGATCTGACCTGCTGCTTGATTTAGCTTTAATATGTTCTTCTTGTCCTTCTTTCTGTAAATGGATAGTTAAATTATAGGATTTGAGGTCAATCATTTTTCATTCCTAATGGAAACTTTTATAATTACTAATTTCCTTCTAAGTACTGTTTTAGCTGTATGACACAAATTTTAGTAAGTTATATTTTCATTCAGATCAAACAAAATACTTGGTTATCTCAAAGTTTTATTTAAACGTGTGATATTTCATTACCGAATAAATGTGGATTTCCCAGATGTGTAGTTTAATTTTGTTTTAGTTTGAGGATATTGAAAGATAATAGTGGGGCAAGGGCAGCGACAAGGAGGCAAAGTAAGAAGTTTTATCTATAATCCAGAAAGAATGATGTTCCCTTAACTGAGAATTGGTAGCAGTAGTGAGTACCTCGATGTAGTGAGGTTCCGGATGTGTTTTATAGATCAAGCAAAGATTTGCTGATGGATGGCATGTCTGATGAAAGTAAGAGATGTATCATACATGACCCTACTCTTTTTACCTGAACTAGAAGGATGGAGTTGTCATGGACTGAGATGAGAAAAATGTGGGAGGAGAAAGTTTGGGCTGAGAAAATCAGAAAATACGCCTAGTTCCAGACATATTTCTTTTGAGATGCATGTTGGTTATCCAAGTGAAGTGGCCAAGTCGGGAACAGGATATGTCAGAGTCCAGTGAAAGGTCTGGACCTAAGTTATAGTTTTATGAGTTATTGGCATTGGAAATGTTTTAAAGGCAGGAGACTAGGTGATATTAACAAGATTGTGAGAAGAGACGAGATCCAAGGCTAATGTCACCTTGTGTCACATCGACGAGATGAGGGAAAACCGGCCAAGGAGACGAGAATAAACGCTAGTCATTTAAGACGAAAACCAGGAGAAAATTATATACCAGGATCCAGTGAAGAAAACATTTCAAGTAAAAGGGAGTGATCAACTATATCAGTATTACTGATATGTCAGGTATGTTGGGAAGGAAAAATTAAATATTATTGTAGGTTAACAATGGAGAGGTCAACTTTGATATATGTAGTTTCAGCGCAGTGGTAAGGGTTAGAAAAAAAAAGGAATAGAGTTCTGATATATGTTACACCAACATGAATAAACCTTGACAACATCTGAGAAGTAAAAAGTCAAACACAAGGGCTTCCCTGGTGGCGCAGTGGTTGAGAGTCCGCCTGCCGATGCAGGGGACACGGGTTCGTGCTCCGGTCCGGGAAGACCCCACATGCCGCGGAGCGGCTGGGCCCGTGGGCCATGGCCGCTGAGCCTGCGCGTCCGGAGCCTGTGCTCCGCAACGGGAGAGGCCACAACAGTGAGAGGTCCGCGTACCGCAAAAAAAAAAAAAAAAAGTCAAACACAAGAAGCTATATAATGTGTGAATCCATTTTATAAAATGTGCGGAATAGGCAAAGTCATCAGAAAGCAGATCAGAGGTTGCCAGAGGCTGAGGAGGGGGAGAGAATGGGAGTGATTGCTCATGGGTACAGGGTTTTATTTTGGAGTGATGGAAATGTTTTGGAATTAGATAACGGTGATAATTGCATGACACTGAGAATGTATAAAAGCCACCAAATTGTGTACTTTTAAATGGTTAAAGTGGTGAATTTTAGGTTATATGAATTTTAACTTCATTTTTAAAAAATTGAAAAAAAACCCTCATTGAAACAGATGCAAGAGAGAATGGGGGGAGAAGAAGTGGTGTTGGAATCAGTGAGGATAGGCAGAACTTGGAGAAGTTAGTTGGAGGGAGTTGGAGGTTTAATTTTCTTAAGATGGTCGAAATTGTGGCCTCTTGTATACTGAAGGGAAAGAAAGCATGTGGGATGTAAAAGAGGGGAGGAAATTGCTGGAATGATTGCAGAATAGGGGAGAGGAGATGCATTTCCAGGGTAAATGAAAGGAGTGGACCTAGAGAAGAGAAGGACTGGTTGATCAGAGTTAAGAAGAGGAAAGGCATGTGGGTGGCGGTGCAGGTGGTGGGGCTTGTGAGGTTTTCTTCTGGTTTCTCTCATTTTCCCAATGAAACATAAAGCAAGATGATTAGCTCAGGGGGAGGAGGAGTTGGAGATTTAAGGAGTGGATAGAGGGTTTTGAACAGTTGTCTAGAAATGGAAGAAAAGGAAAGAATTAGGAAGATGTAGCGGGATGGCCCCAGTGCAATGAAGTGAGTAGTCAGGGATATGAAGTCGTTTCAGTCAGCTTGGTGTTGACCCATCACTCCCGTTCATCTGCACAGATGCAGGTGGAGTGCGTCGCGTGGGTCTCAGCCTATTCACAGTGATGCTATCTGCCAGGAATCTCAGGCGCTCACCTGGGCCCAGATTACATGTCGTGAGTCCCCACAGACATTTCCCAGACCAGAGGCAGTGTTGTGATGTTGTGGCTAGTCCAGCCCTTGCGGTTCTTATGATTACGAGACACACCCCTGCAACAAACATCAGGGAACTTTGGAAAAACAAGGTTTGCTTCTTACAGGTCCTGGAGGGTACCCAGCACATCCAGGGGCCATACAGCGAGGTTGTGGGGAGAGAGAGTAAACCTAGGGTTCTGCCTTTGTTGGGGTCGAGGGTGGGGTGCCTAGGGTTTCCCGGTTTTACTTTTTATTGTTGAATTTAAAACATACAAGTGGGAATTAAAGTGCAGTAAGGGAAAAGCTGGGTCACTCGAGTGCTCAGTTATCTAGGTCACCAAGGGCTTTTGAAAAGGGGAACTTCATGGGTGGGACGCACTGGCTCTTTATCCAGTGTAGGGGGCAATGTGTTTATTAGAGATGGATGTCTTTGAAATGGATGCCTCAGCAATCAAAAGGTTGATGTCAGGCACTTACATTACAATCAAGAAAGCTAATTGTCAGGCATTTACACTACATGAAGGATTGTACTTGTCAGAGTTTTTGACCTGAGTTTGTGGAAGCATGAGAAGAGCCAGCAGATGACTATTTTCTAACACCAGTAAGAAAAGAAATGAGGACATGAGAGAGGATGAAAGGAATTGCAAAACTGGAGGACCATTAGCTTTGTAGGTCCTGATGCTGTCAAAATTTTTTTTACAGTAGAGATACTAGAGGGAGTGGTGGAAAGATAGGGGTGATGGTTGGGGAGTGGGCCCCTCATAATTAAGATAGAGGAAGTTGTTATCACCATTAGTTACGATCATAGTCAGCCGAGTGGTGGCAGAAGTGGTTTTACATCAGCAGTTCTCCTTCATGAGCATCAGTAAGAAAAATAGAGAAATTGAAGGGCAAGATGAATGGGAACATTGAAGTGACAGAGAGTGACATTGAGCCAACGGGTAAAGTAATCAGGGATTGAGGGGTAGGGCACCAGTGTCTGTAGATGACTGTAACAAGATGTCAAAAGATTCAAAGCTCAGATATTTAGGAAGGTGAGAAACCTCCATACTGTTCTCCATAGTGGCTGTACCCATTTACATTCCCACCAACACTGCAAGAGGGTTCCCTTTTCTCCACATGCTCGCCAACATTTGGTATTCGTGTTCTTTCTGATGATAGCCATTCTGACTGTATAAGATGATGTCTCATTGCAGTTTTGATTTGCATTTCCCTGATAATTCGTGAAGTTGAGCATTTTTTCATGTGCCTGTTGGCCATCTGCATTTCTTCTTTAAAAAAAATGTCTATCCAGTTCTTCTGTCCATTTTTTAATCAGGTTGTTTGTTTTTTTTGATGTTGAGTTGTATGAGCTTTTTATATATTTTGGATATTAACCCTTTATCAGTCATCATTTGCAAATATTTTTTCCCATTCAGTAGGTTTTCTTTTCATTTTGTCCGTTTCCTTTGCTTTGCAAAAACTTTTAAGTTTAATTAGATCCCATTTGTTTATTTTTGCTTTTATTTCCTTTAAGAGATGGATCCAAAAATATATTGCCGTGATTTATGTCAGAGTGTTCCACCTATATTTTCCTCTAAGAGTTTTACAGAGATCTGATTAAAATCCAGAAGCACTGGCATGGTTGTTTTTTTCTCTCTCTCTCCTCTCTCTGAATCGATCTCTCTTTGTGTAATGAGTCTCCCTAAGGCATGATGCTGCCATAGAGAGGAGTTGGGTTGAGCATGCTCTGTAGAACAAATATTAACATTTTAAGAAATACATGATCCTTTCTAGTGACACCTGCATCTCACTTCTTGCCAATCTTACAGATGAAATTTTACCATGTCAAGAAACATCGAATACCAAGATGGAACAATGCCATCCAGATGCAAGTCTCTGCAGATTTGATTCTACAGTTGAAGGATTGAGGTGTAAGTGTTAAGATGAGATGTCTGCCTGCCTTGTCAGTGTGTAGGCCGTCCATGAGTCTCAGAAGTCTAACAGGAATATCAGACCACTAGTAGGGATACTCACTTGACAAACTCTGTTGCCATCTATGTCTTAGTTTTAGCAGGAGTATCATTGGGGTTTTAGCTGAAGTGTTATTGCAAGTCTGTTGTTTATTCAAAAAGTGAAAGACAGTAAATATGTCAATTTAAGATAATGTTGTTTTGTAAAACAATTACATTAAAGATCTTGGAATTATATACAATGTTTCTTTAAAATTTCAACGTGATTGTGAATAGTAAATTATTTAAGTTAACTGAATTCCATAAAGTAGGTAAGGTCAGATATTATGCCATTTAAAAAACCACAGTGGAAGCAGTGGTACAAGAAAAAGAAATCTCTTCATTTTTTTTTTTTTTTTGGCGGCAGTGGTTCTCATTCGGAGGATGCCCATCTGGATCAAATGAAGAACTTTTAAAAAGTAGAGGGCACTCTAAGACTTACTGAATCAAAATTTCCAGATATGAATTTGTGTGTGTGTGTTTAAGCCTTGATTGCAACTATAACCATTGTTAAGCAGCCACTCTAGTAGACTGTGATAGTCCACTGACATCTTTTTCTCCTCTCTTTAGTGTGTCAGGCCTGTGGATTTGATTTTGACATGTGTGACTGGGTGTCAGAAACATCTGCTGGGCAAACTTCCTGGATGCGCACAAAAGCAAGAGAAATTTCTGTGTTAGAATCTCCACCTCAGCAGCATCAAAGCAGTGATGATGAAGGTAGCAAATAAAAAATCATATGGATTATGCTTCCTTTTTAACTGTTTTTAGTGGTTTCTCTAGAGTTTGTGAAATACATTTACAACTAATCCAAGTCTACTTTCAAATAACTCTATACTTCCTCATGGGTAGTGCAAGCCCATTATAATAAATACTCCTAAGTCTTCCCTCCTTTCCCTCGTATTATTGCTGTCATTCATTTCATTTCATTATCAAATACATTAGGACTATTACTGTTTTGAACAAACTTATTTTTTCATTAACTAAGCAAGTTGAAAATAAAATGTTTCATTTTACTTTCATTTATTCCTTCTCTGATACTATTCTTTTCTTTATGTAGATCTGAGTTTCTGACCTGTATCATTTTCCTTCTCACTGAAGAATGCCTTTTAGCATTACTTGCAAGTCTACTGGCCACAAAATCCCTCAATTTTTATTTGTCTGAGAAAGTCTTTATTTGTATTTCATTTTTGAAGGATAATTTTTGCTGGACATAGAATTCTAGGTTGAGTTTTTTTCTTCTTCTAATATTTTAAATATTTTACTCCACTCTCTTCTTGCTTACGTGGTTCGGAAGAGAAGTCTGATCCAATTCTTATCTGTGTTCCTCTATAGGTAAGATTTTTTTCTTCCTGGAATATTTCAAGGTTTTCGCTTGTCTTTGATTGCAGTTTTGAATATAGTAATTTGCTTAGATGTAGTTTCTTGGATATTTATCCTGCTTGGTGTTTCCTGAGCTTCCAGGATCTCTGGTTTGTCTGACATTAATTTGGATGAAAATTCTCAGTCACTGTTACTTCAAATATTGATTCTCTTCCTTTCTCTCTTTCTTCTTCTCATATTTCCATTACGCATATGTTGCACCTTTTGTAGTTTCCCCAGAGTTCTTAGATAGAATCACTCCTTTCTTCACTGTTATTAATTTTTTTTCCTGTTTGCTTTTCAGTTTTGGAAGTTTCTATTGACATATCCTTAAGCTCAGAGATTCATTCCTCAGCTGAGTCAAGTCTGCTAATGAGCCCTTTGAAGGCATTTTTCATTTCTGTTATACTGTTTTTTACCCCTAGCATTTTTTGATTCTTCCCTAGAATTTCCAACTCTCTGCCTACATTATCTTTTTTGCATGTTTTCTACTTTTTCCACTGGAACTCTTAACTTATTTATCCCAGTCTGATAATTCCAGCATCCCTGCCAGATCTGGGTCTGGTTCTGATGTCTCTTCTTTCTCTTCAAACTATATATTTTTTTGCCTTTTAGTATGCCTTGTAATTTTTGTGTGTGTGAAAGCCAGGCATAATGTACTGCATAAAAGGAATTAAGGTAGATGGGTATTTAATGTGAGCTTTTATGTTTATCCAACTAGAGTTTAGGCTCTGTTTACTGTTGGCTGTAGCCGTTAATGTCTGAGACTAAAATTTCATGTAGTGTTCTTGTTTTGGTCCCACTGTTGTCTTCGGGTTTCTCTAAAGATATCTTCTGAAATAAGGTCTGAGACCCGCAGTTCTTTTGGTACTATTTCCTTGTTATCAGACAGGACCACTTTTGATGTGGTGATAAGTTGTGAGGGGAAGGGAAGCATCCTGTAGTCCTATGAATGGATCTCAGTCTTTGATCCAGTGGGGGCTGGATCTGGGTATTCTGCTCCTGTCGTGTGGAAGGTTAGAACCTGCTAGATTTGATATCTCACTTCTCCCAGTTAGGATCTCCAGTCGGTTAGCTGGTTGTAAAGCTTCTCTTGAGTGAAAGCCTTATTAAGGATAACAGGAGAGTCCAGGTATATTTCAAAATGACTACTTTTCCTCTCCCCCAGCTGTAGGCACAAGAGGATTTTTCTCTGATTCTTACTGTGAGAACCTGGTAGGGCTCCTGAAGGTAAAACTCACAAAAGAGTGGGGTCCTCCCTAAGATGGGGCTGCCTGGAGTTTTTAACTCGCAAATGTTTTCACACTGAGCCTCCAGCAGTTCATCAATCACAATCTAGTTTTTTCCACCCCTGTACTTTCCCATACAATTTTGGGATTCTGCTCTTGAAAGTTGTGATTCTCTGTATCTGCTTACCTCACCAATTCTTGCACAGTGGTTTGTACCATGACCTCAGTTTTCCTAGGGGTCTAAGAAGAGTTGTTGATTTTCAGTTTGTTCATATATTTTCTTGCTAAGTGGACAGGAATAACAACTTCCAAGCTTCTTACATGGTGGTCCAGAAACTGGAAATTTTGCAGGCTTTTTTTCAATGAGATTTGTTCTCTTTCTAAACCCACTTTACTCTTTCCTGCTCTTCTACTTTGTTCCTACCTCCTTGTTCAGCAATTTTATCGTGGTGTTACTCAGCAACCCAGAACCTTATCTGAGTAACAATCCTGGTTTAGGGTTTTATACTTGATGGTAATGCTTGGAGTTTTGCACGTACTGTCTCTTAGCCATAGCCCACAACAGTGAGGGTAAGTATCTTTCCCACCTCAGTTTACGAGAATGATTTCCAGACCTAATCTTTGACCTCATAGAGAGAATTTGACTCTGTTCATCCAGGATTTTGCAACATTTAAATTAGTCAAAATTCTAGCTACTACAGCCTGCTTCTGGTCCCAACATCCAAGAGTTCTGTGGTTTCAGCCCTGCTCATCACTTGGCATATCTATTTTTTCCTTATCTTTTGAGATGTTTTATCTTGTTTAGTCTGTCTCTGCTTTTGTAAAAATGTGTTTTTATTTTATTTATCATTTCCTTACATATAGGTCAGAGGAAAAGTATTAACTTATTATATACTAGTTTGATTAAAGGCTAACATGTCTAGTAAATAAATTTCACTGAATTTAAGTTCAACGTTTTTAGATGTTGCAGGAATATTTGCTCTCTTACAAAGAAATAAAACATTTGAAAGACTTTATCTTTGAAAATTGAAGTTATAAAACAGAAATATCTTTGTATCTCTGTATTGTGTATATTATTGAGTTCAAAAGCAATCCAAATTGGTTTTAAGAATCAGATGGAAAAAATTGATTGACAGTATTTTTATGTACTGTACAATCCATATGTGTAGTTTAGTAGGACTGTAAGTATATGATGCTTCCATGTAGTTTGGTAAGAAAGAGGGCAGTTTAAATTATATTCCCTTAAAAGGTAAAAGTTTTTCTGTGAAGAATAGAAAAAATAATCAAAAGGGAAAATAATTTTGGGAAGAAAGATGAGGAATTTTTGATTAAAGAAAGATTGCATTGTTATATTCAGAAGAATGATCATTTGGTGGCACAGAGATTTTTATATCAGTAGATTTCTTTTTATAAGAATATTGAATTTTCATATTGAAGGTATTGTCAAACTGATTTTAGGAATTAGGAGGAGATTACAATGCATTTTAGAAATCAAATATGGAAACGAAAATCTGTAATTTGTAGTTGATGCAATCTTTTAAAAACATGGTATTCTTTTAAATAAAATATTTGTGTTTCGAGCTTGATTTGGAAAAGTAATACAATAATTTTGTTCAAACAGAAAGCAGCTAATTTTTTCTAAGTTGCGTTTTTTCCCCTTTATTTTTCAGGTTACTATATATGGGTAGGGGCTAAGCATGCTTCTACTCTTAACCATTTAGGCAGCAGGGCTTATCTAAATAGCTCTGTGTGTCACTGCTTGGGCAAGAGCTGTCATCTTCAATTCTATTACTCTATGGAAAACAGTGTTCTGAGAGTAGGACTGTATAATAAAAAGGTGAGAAGAAACTTGCATCAATTTCAAATTCATTGAATAAATGAAATTTCTATTCTTGGCAACTTCTGTTTCCATTTCTCAGTTGCATGTAGGCTATTCTTTATCTTGACTTTATTTGGGATACCTTTAATTTTTTTTTTTTTTTTTGCTTCTGAGGGGTAATTTGTTTTTTTCTTTTCCATTATGGTTTATTGCAGGATATTGAATGTAGTTCCCTGTGCAATACAATAACACAAATGTTGTTTAATTGGTATACGTTTAAAAAGAAGTATTAAGAAGCTGGTTTAGGAGATATTGTCGTGTACACTGTGGTAGTTTGCAAAATATTTCATAAAATTGGTAAAATTCATGAAAATACATTAAACACTATGGTGTAATAATATATTTGGGATTCTGTATTGTTAACTCTATACTGAAGCTCTGATGTGATCTGTTCTGGATTTTTGATCTCTGTATACTTAAAGCTGTAAATATGATGGAAGCAAATTACTTGTTCTGGTACAGTAGATACAGTTTTAAAAGATTGGTAATTGCTGATTAAATACAGCCAAATGAGTCATATAAATTAAAAAAAAAATGGTGTGCTGGGCAGAGTGAAAGTTGTAGTGGTAATGCTAGTGAATAAACAAATCCCTTTTTTTTTTTTTAACCTAACTAACTGAAAACAATTCTCTACAATTGGGAAAACACTTGAGACACTTTAAGAACTTCTATTGTGAAGAAGAATTTATTTATAGGTAGGAGGAAAAAAATCATAGGGGTAAACAGCAGTTATTCTACAAATGGGAAACATTTGACAATAATTGCAGGAATTCTGACATTGGAAAAGAAAGACAGTAAAAGTATCCAAGCAAGAAGTTTCCTTGGGCTCAGGAATACTTTGGATAAATCCAGTTGAAACTTCTGCATGACGTCAGCCAGATTGATTATTCAACAAAAGTTTGTCATCTGTACTTAACAAGTGCCACTAACCATCTGCCAACAGCATTTTCTTCTATTCTTTTCTGAAGTTTGCAGTGACTTCATAATTAATCCTCAAGTATCAGACTGCTTATTACCAAGATACTTGAACATTCAAGAGACATTCCCCTTTTCTTCTGAGTTCTATCATATCATCTCCCCCTTTTCCTTTTGTGTTGTTTTCGTCATATCCAGTCTTTTTTCTTCTACTTCTCTTTTCCAGACTTCTAAAGCATGAAGTTGAATGACTACTCTCATCAGATGGCCTAATACATTGTCCTTTGTTACCCGGATGAGACACAATTTGTAGCATTTTGTAACATTTTTTTTTGTAGCAATATTTGGCAGTCCACTGCCCTAGAATCTATTTGATATATTTCATTCAATTTGACATGGTGTGGGGTGGGTGGAGGGACAGAAACCTCTCCCTGCCCTTTGTGTAATACTCCAAACTTTCCAGATAATTGAGAGAAATTTTACAAATAAAAAAGAGGTTAAACTTTAACCGTATATGTTATGCCATTCAAGCTTTAAGCACCTTTTAGTTGTTATCACCTGTGCCATGTAAACCAAGCCCACTGAGCTTTCATGCAATTTGAAATTTTCTGTAATTTCCAAATCCTTCTTCACAAAGGCATAAAAAAAAAGTCTGGAATAATTTTGTTGAGCTTATATTATACTTAAAGATGCTTTAAAAATATACGGTCCTACAATAGTGTTTTTCACATGGTGGGTAATCAATAGTCATTAGATTTTGAATGAGTCACTGTCCTAAGTTTGAGTAGAAACTTGTTATCTATCTTCTAATACTAAGGATTATTTTAATCTACCCTGAACATCAGTGATGGATTTTAAGTTTCAGTGTGTGGATATGGAGTTTTGAATTATTGAAAGTGAGCAATATCATTCCTCTGCTGGCTCTGGGGTTGCACAAGAAAAAAGTGCAAACAAATTGGCTTCAGATACCACCTCATATAATGAGAACAGACTTACCAAGATTCCGTCTCCCACATTATAGGAAAAGAAGAAGTTAATTATGGAGAACTGACCTAGTGTGCTAATCAGAACCAATTGGTGGGGGTACATCTTAGAGAGTGTTGACTGATGTTTGATCCATTTAGTTTACCCAGAATTCTGCAAGGCAGTGTCCAGTCTTTTCTGACACTGTTTGCTGTGCTCTATACACGTAAAACGTTGGTCACCGATGCAAACTGCATCAAAGCACATTTAAATTACAAGTTGATGTTTTATCACAAAGTTAAAAGGACTTCAAACCTATCATTTAAAAAATTAGCTCTTGATGAAAATGATCATTTACATATTCCATGAATAGAATAACGAAAATAACCCTTAGAACGAAATGTGCTGATGAACCAAGAAATACCTGGTGAGAATGCTGAGGGTAATTTTCTTTATTTTCAGAGTACTTTAGAACTTGAGAAATAGAAAATAGGTAAAAGACAAGTTAACTCAAAAGTTGAAACTTTTCAAGTCAGCTTCAGTGTGTAGCAGTTCTAGTTTGTACCATCGAACTATTCTTAGGATTAAGTCTCTGTCCATCATCTATAAGAAAATAATCATAGCAATGGCCTATCTTTTATCCTGAGGACAGCTGCCATGTCAGTGAGCCACGGATAGTGGGGGTGTCCAGCTTATGGTGCCTTTTACATTATTTTAAAATTCCCACTGGCAAATAAATAGCAGGAACACATAGTTGGGACAGGAAAGAAAATGCCTTAGAAAATATCTTTTCTTGTATGATACAGATTTTAAAGCTATAATAAGCTCTCCTTGAAGGAAGGTTTTTGCCACAGTACATGGTCCTATCACCACATGCAATCAAAAGTAGTTAAAAAAATAACCTTGAATTTGATACCTTGGTTTTTTTTCATTGAAAGGGGGAAGGATAAGCTGATCTCTAAGAGATCTAGTGATTTTTCTTGAAAGGTAAAATGGCATTATTGATCCTGGTCTAGGGGAATAAAGACATTTAAATAATTTTGATTGATTTTAGGATAATAGAAAATTAGAACATCCCTTGAAAGGCTTTTCGGAACTGAGGGTTTCTTTTTTACATTGACACCTGTTGAAAGTAACTAGATAAGAGTCTGAGAGTAAGGACAAAAATAAAATAAAAGCTGATTTCATTTAGTTGAGGTAAATCCTTTTTCCTTTTCATTGCTTGTGTTGTCAGATAGGAAAATGTGTTAAAAAAATTCTGGATTTCATACACAATATACCATTAACTTGTGTGAAAAACCATTTAAGTTTAGAAAGAACTCTGCTCAGCTTTCTGAAAAAAATGTAAATGCATTCTTCTTCAAGTAGAACGGGGGAATCAGTTAGGCACTGTGAAGAGAGAGCACAATAGCTGTAAATTATCGTCATAAAATTAAAGTGAGGGGACATGGTGAATGCAGCTTGCCAAGTAGTGTCACTGACAGCATCTGTGGAGAATGTCGTGTCTCGATGCTAAATAATTGACGTTGCATTAGAAATTATTGAAAGAAAAATTTGCTGTATTTATCAACTTTTTATAACTTCACTTCATTGTGATGTGACCTGGAAGCTATCAGCTGAAAATGTGTCCCCCATGTATGTTTCATTGTCTTGTGGAAGTCTTAACCATTGATATGAATAAGTAATGGAATGAAGTATATTTTAATTGGTTTTGACTATCTTCTGAAATACTTAAGACTTGGAAATTGGAGTAGATAACAAAGAGCAAAGGACTAAGTTAAAAATAGATTCATTTTTAGAAAATCTTAAGTATGAATGAAATAAGTGAAACCAAGTGAGGAAATGAAGGCTAACGACAGTCTGAAAAAGTATGAGTGTCATGTGTCATTTGAATTACAACTAGATGTCACCTTTCAGTGCTGTTTCCTATCTCTCAGAAGGAGAACACAGAGGTAGTCTCAGAGCTCAACCTGAGACATATTTATGCCACTGTCTGCATTTTCACCATAGTTCATTATACATATATTTCACTAAATCTAAGGAAAAATAGGATTATTTCAGAACGTAAAAGCACAGTCATAAATCATAAAGTCCACTACCATAGGCAAAATTGCGGAGTACATTATAGACTTTTATCGAATATCTGACCTCATAGTATATAGTAACATAATTTTGGATACACTTTGCAACCTAGAAAATGATCACCATACAAATGCATGACATAGCATGCTTTAGAAGACATGAAAAGGTCTTTGACTGAGTGACTGGAGAGTCAAATAGAAGTATAATCTCCAGAAAACAAGTGTATTATTTGGAACTTGGAATGAATTCTTCCATAGGAAAAAATATGTAAGATGAGATTGTACAGAAAATATGTCTGATAACAATTTTTTAACTTTCATGTTAAATATTTGCCTGCCATTTTTTCTTTCCTGTTATCATGGCAATATTGCAAAATGAAGTAATGTCAGTGGGATTAAGATATAAATAGCTGGTTTATTAGTTGCTATTTAGAATTTTATTTTTTGAAGTGCAGTACTTTATTCAAGATTCCGTTCAAATTTTTCTGTCCTTACTCTCCATCATAAAAAAAGAATAGGCAGCTTTACTATGTAGACATGTTTTATTTCCTTATTTTTAAAAACAATAATCTTTATAGAGCAGTTTTAGATTCACAGCAAAATCAAGAGGAAGGTACAGAGATTTCCCTTATACCCCCTGTCCCCGCACATGCTTAGCCTCACCCATTATCAGCATCCTCCACCAGAGTGGTACACATGTTACAATTGATGAATCAACATTGACATGTCATTATCACCTGAAGTCTCTAGTTTACATTAGGGTTCACTCTTGGTGTTGCACATTCTATGGGTTTGGACAAATGTATAATGAATGACACGTATCCATCATTATATTATCATAAAGAGTATTTTCACTACCCTAAAAATCCTCTGTGCTCTATCTTTTCATCCCTTCCCCTCTCCTTTTCTTCATTTTTCGTTTAAAATGTTATATAGCTTTTTAACCAATACTTTAGATTTCTTAGTACTTAATATCCTACAGGTAGGGTAAAATCTACTGAAATATAATTAAGAGAGCCACATATATAACTATGGGAATAGAATTTGGGAATGAGTGATATCTTTTTCTTTGGATCAAAGGAAGAAGAAATATTTTGGACATACAGCATATCAACTCACAGAAAATGGGTGAAAGCGGATGTGTTAATACCAGAAGGACTGAAGACATTTCAGGTATAAAAGGGAAAAACAAGTATTTTTTATCATGAGTTTAATTTTTAGCTTTGTAGTTATGAATTTATCACCCATTGCTTAATTTAAATTAGCATTGAAATTAGGGATGTAGGCTTGTATATCTGGGGAGAGCAATTACTTTTCATTGTACCTAGCCCTACTCAGGTCAAATCTTTCTTTTTTTTTTTTTTTTTTTTTTTTTTGCCGTACGTGGGCCTCTCACTGTTGTGGCCTCTCCCGTTGCGGAGCACAGGCTCCGGACGCGTAGGCTCCTGCATCGGCAGGCGGACTCTCAACCACTGTGCCACCAGGGAAGCCCTAAATTTATTCTTCTAAATGTTCTCTTCTATTGTGTATCTTACTGTCTGCCTGACATTTCCCTTCATGCATTGCAATAACTAATTTTAGTAGTTAAAAAAACAAATGCAGTTATAGCTCTAGTATAAGTAGTGTTAACACTTATTCTTTTCCTTGAATATTAAAGTAAGAGGGCTGTGAAGATGACCAAACAACAAGTTTGCAGTCAGGGACGTTGTCGGTGGTTAAATGGGATGCCTTCGTCAGATCATGGGTCGTTTCTCAGAGGCCTCAGTGGATCTAATGTGCCCATCAGTCTTATGTGTGTGGGTCAAGCTGATCAAATAGGAACTTTATTCTTAGTTGTATTTGCTTGCTCTTTAAACAGGCATTTTTCTTAATAATTCTTTAATCTCTATTATTTGTTTTTGGGTCTTTTTGAAGAGATTGTAAGTTCACAAATTGTTCTTTGTTTTTCCCTGAAGATTATTTTTGAAGGGACTATTTTGAGCCAGAAAGGTTTTATTGGGCTAGACGAGCTCTGGGTCTACGCCTGTGCACAGGCCCCATCCAGACAGCTTTGCTCTGCAGATGAATTCACTTGTGCCAGCGGCCAGTGCATCGCCCAGGAATTGGTCTGTGACTCTCAGCAGGACTGTTCTGATGAGAGTGATGAGGATCCAGCGACTTGCTGTAAGTAAATTAATGGTTTACTCACTCATATGCTCACATTCATGACTATGCTTGGATTTAAGAGTCTTTGTCTTGAGCAAGGTACATTTAATTTGTATGAAGTAAGATGAATGTACATTCTCATTCTGAAGCCATCACTACTATTCCTCGTGGGCGTCTCTGTCCTACATCTCTATGATGTTTTGGTGCTTTTTGCTAACACTTGAAATCTCTCTATTTGTTCAACAAATGAATAGTTGTGATTAGTTGTGTGTGTTTGTGTGTGTGTGTGTGTGTGGATTAAAGAGGAAAATGGATGGGAGAGGGAACCTATTTGTACTCTTCTCTTTGGAGACATATATTATGGATTGCTAACCTTTATTAAATGTAGGGCTTTTTCTATTCTGACCAATCATGTAGGAAGCTGTGGGGAAAGGGTAAAGAGGAGAAGGGCTGCCATGGCCTTCCAGACAACCATGGTGACATAGAAATCCTGTCAGCCATGGTTGGTATTCATGACTAGGCAAAAAAGCCCAACAACTTCATTTCAGACCGTTTATGGAGAGTCTTTGATAGGAGTAATGATGAGAAATTCCATGACTATTCAAACCTAGTTGTATTAGAAAGGAAATATAATGTAATTTACAACCTACATGATGGTTCTCATATGAGGTAACTTAGCAACTAAGATACTTGTGTCTCTTTAGAAATGAATTAAAACTAAATGCATCCAATTTTTATGTCACAAACAAGAGGGTTTTTTAATTATTAAAAATTTGACATTTATTTTGCTGCAGTGTTTTATTTTAGTGATATATTTTGTTGAGCAAAAGAAAAGTATGGCAGTAAGATAAATGTCACCTTTTTAATGAAAATGCTTCTGCTGATGGGCAAGTAAGCATTTTATTAACAGCAGTGGACTGGGGTGTAGAAAAGGGAAGATGGGAAAGCAAGCGAGAAATCCTCTGCCTGTTTGTAAGCAGGAATTCAATTAATTCCTCAGACACCTGGTCTTAACCATAGATTGAAGCAAAATAATCTCCTTACCAATATGATCTCTGTGGATATTTTCGGTGCTCTCTTTTTGTTCATTAAAAAATATGAGGACCATTCATTTTCTCCAATGTGAGTGTCACATTCCTCTTTATGCTTCATTTAAATGCTTTTTAACAGACAATTTGGTTCATTTCTTTTGGAGAAATTCACCTTTCTAGTGGTTTGTATTATTCTCAATTCCAATAACTGAAAGTAAATATATTTCTTATCTTTTCAATTCTACATATGGAAACTTAGCTTCTTCTCTCCTTTTTTTCCTCTGGTGAAGGCTTTCCTTTCAATTGGTTTTCGTAATCGAATTCCACCTAGAGTATTGGTAGATACTTTAGCATTTGATTTTGGACATATTTTCCCATTTCTCCTCCTTTATTGAAGTTTTATTGATTGCTTATCTGGCATTTTCCCCATAGAGTATATCTTGATACCATCCTGCCATTTCCTTTGTGTGAATTCAGGGACAGATGGCTGTGCTTATCAACAGATAGTGTTACTTCTTAGTCTGATAAGTATTCCAAATAATGTAAGCTCATTTGGCCAAAGAAAACCTGTCATGCTTGCTTGAGATCAACCTTATGTAAGGGATATGACCAAAAAAAAAAAGGTAGCCATGTTACATATTACAAAATATCCATATACTTTGATGTCAGCATGAGTATTTCATGTAAATATTTGTACAATCATTTTTGCTTTGAGGAAATTATTTATATAGTAATTGAATTATTAGAATTGATATAACGTTACACTATTTCCTGCACTAAAGTGTTTAACATATTGTGCATATATACACATGCATATATATGTCATTACAAATTAAGAGGCTTTCCTTTGAAAGTTAAAGCCACTTTGAAACATTTTCCACATACTTTTAAATTTATATTTTACAAATTTGAATTCGTTATACAAATTTTTCTTAAAAATAGAATTTTAAAGTTCATGAAGCACAAGGAAAGTGCTTTTATATCTTCTTTGTATCCCAGTATAGGATGAATCTCCAGAGTGCTGTAGCTCATAGATATAGTTTGAAATCACCAGGAGTACTTACCATACTCTGGAAACTCGGTAAATATTAACTCATGAATATTGTCAGTTGGTATCTGTAGTCAGTGTGATTTTTGCAAAAGGCACATTCACTCAGGTGTTCTTTCTTTACCAAGTTCCTCTTACTTTTATACTGTTTTGACAAATGTAGTTGATTGAGCCTGTAGCCTAGTGCCTTTTCAAAAGCGGTTAATGGTAAAGGGAAAATGGGTTTTGCTAGTTTGCTATTATAGCGTTACTTCCTTGACCAGCAGTATCAGCGGCAGCATCTGAGAGTTCCTTTGAAATGCAGAACTTGAATATAACCCAGCCTTACAGGATCCGGAGTTTCATTTTAACAATGTCCCTGGTGATTCACCTGCGTATTAGAAGAGATGGCTGAGAGAGAAAACAGGTGGCAATAAAAAAAAAAAGTAGTCTTAAGAGGCAAATTGGAGGCCTTTCATGATAGAAACAAAACTCCCAGTACTTCACTAATCCCTAAGGGCATTATAATTCCAAACAATATATTTTAAAATAGTTTTATTAAGGTATAATTATTGTATGAAAATCGGCACAAAATCAATGTATACAGTTTGATAAGTTTGGACATATGCATACACCTGTGAAACTGTCACCACATCCTTCACATCCAAAGTTTTCCTTGTCCTCCCCTGCCCCCCCCCCCCACCCCTTTTGTAGTGAGAACACTTGACGCAAGATTTATCTTCTTAACTAGGTGGGGCTATGCATGTGGGTGCCCTGGAAGCCAAGGTGCTGGACGGTTGCATGTACCAGGTTGCGCCCCCCGCTAGGATCCTTACCCCTATCCGCTGGCAGCCAAAGCCAAGGGCGCGGCTGGGCAGGGCCGCTGGAGGCACCCGAGCCGGCGCTACCCTCCCACTTCCTCTGCACAACCTCGTGGTCTTTCCGGGGCTGTGGTGAGCTGAGGGCCGCTGAGTGTTTCCACATCTCCCAGCGGTCAAGGTTCACGGACCGAGGCCCCGCCTCGCCCTGCAGTCAGCAGCCTCAATGGGCCCTTGCAGGTGAACACGCGCCACGACATCTCGGTGCAGCCCTCGCTGGGACAGTGCAGGGAGCTATGCAGACCCGCGACCCCCTGCCCCTGTGATCCCGGACCTGAGGGTGCGGGTGCAGGCGGCTCGGCCTCCCCCGCAGGGCACCCAGGTTGGGGGCCTCCCCAAGCAGGGCATCCCGGTGCCCCGGGACGCGTGCGCTTCCCGCGCTGTCCCGAGTCCTTGCATCCCGCCGCATCACCTTCCTTGAAGGGGCCGAGAGGGCGAGCGGAGCTGGGGGCGCCGGAGGGAGAGGGAGGGCCACCATCTCTGACACCCCGAGGCAGGAGAGGTGTCGCCGAGGAAGGCGCCCCAATGGCCGTGGTCCCTGGAGGAGGGCGTGGCCCAGGCCACGGTGTGGGTGATCTGGGAGCCGGGGGAGGCCTGGGGAGGCGTTCTCCCAGGAGCCTGAAGCAGCCGCCGCCGGTGGGGAGGCCCCAGACGGCCGTGACCGTGACCAGGCGAGCTGGCCGCTGCGGGAACAGGTGGTGGCTAGAGCCGGGAGCCAGCGAGGAGCGTGGCGGGCGTTTCCAGTTCTTAGAGCAGGAAGAAGGCTGTGATTACTGCAAGGATGGGAAAGTGGAGGTGCGAGGTGTGAACCCCGCGCTCACGAGGTTTACTTCAAGCAGTTTTGTAGGACTTGTCCGAAGTCATCTAACCCTTACCGAGTGGAGGATGTCACCTGTCAAAGTTCTAAACAGTCTAGACGCTCTTGTCCAGTAAAACTTTGCCAATTCCACCCTAAAAGGCTCCATCCTCACGATTGGTGCAGGAGATGCACAGGAAACGCCTGTCCTCCACAGCACCTTCTGCTTCAAATACATCGTTCACATGAACATAAAAGAGGCCCTGCTGAACCGGTGTTAGTGGCAGACAAGTGAGCTTTTTTTCATGCTCCTCCTTTCTGCTTCTCCCTTCTCAAAATACTTCACAAAAGGCTGTATTTTTGACAAGCATTAAGTATTGCAAAACAATTGACAAAAGTGCATAATACAGTATTGTTGACTATAGACATTACCTTGCGTAACTGAAACTTTATACCAACTGAATAACATATGAGTGTGAGTATTTTAGGTACCTCATGTAAGTGGAATCATTATGCTAAGTGAAATAAGCTAGTCACAGAAGGACAAATACTGCATGATTCCAAACAATAGATTTTTGATCGTTATTAACATGATCCTGTATAAAATAGGGACATTTAAGAATAAAATAAATATGTAATATAGTTTTAAAACATTTCTAATATAACATGTGCCAGACATATCTAAAGGTATACACTGACTAGCTGAACAACTTACAAAGAAAATATACCCAATGCTTACATGTAGACACACGCTAAAAGGTGGCTGACCCTTGAAGACATGCTAAGTGAAATAAGCAAGTCACAATAGGACAAACATTGTATAATTCTTCTTACCTAGAGGAATCAAATTCATAGAAATGGGAAGCAGAATGGTGGTTGCCGGGGTGAGGGGAAGAGAAAAATGGGGGTAAGTGTTTAATGGGTATGGAGTTTGGATTTGGGAGGATGGAAAAGTTCTGGAGATTCATGATGGTGTTGGGTGTACAGCAGTGTGAAGGTGCTTAGTGCCACTCAACTGTACACTTAAAAATGGTTAAAAAGGTAATTTTATATTAAGTATATTTTATCACAATAAAATTTTGAATATATATATATATATCTAATTTTCAATCATAACATACAGAAAAAGACTGTATGTTCCAAAAAGGATGGCAGGATTGACAGATGTGTGTTTAAATCAAAACCGTTTGGACAATTCCATGGGGAAAAAAGCTTTTAATTGAATAAATAGGAGTTGTTAGAGCATTTAACCTGCTAATATAAATTGTTACACTTCAAAGGAGAAGTTGGTACAATATTCAAGTGAAAGAAGCTTAAACCAAGAATCCAGTGCAATGCATTTAATCTTTACCGTGATACTGTCTCTGGATGTCTTCCATATTTTGAAAAATAAATATTGAATACTAACAATACTTCCTGAGGGTAAGGGAAATACATGTATGTTTAGTGGAGAAAAGATCCTTGTAGGTTCTCAATAAATATTAACGAAATGTTTATATATTATAATCATATTAAAGCCTAATATACGCTTATTGAATGGAGCATTCCCATGCAAACTTTTTTCTTATGCAATAGAGAACTGATTTACTTCCAAACTGGAGAGCTCATAAATATTTTAATTTTCACGATCCAGAATTTTCCTCAGCCGCCACAATGAAATTCTTTTTCTTCTGCTAATATGCTTCAGTGGTTAAATATGCAAGAAAAAGCATTGTCATAATTTAAAAATATTACTCTAACTGATGAACTCAGTGAAATTTCACTAAAATTATGAACTGTGGCATATCTCATCTGATGATTAGAGATGGTGAAATGTGTTTTGTAGTCACAGAAATTTAAATAAAAGCAACCACATAATCAAAATCACTGTTTGTAATGAATACATTTTGTTTATATGAATACATGATTTTTTAGATTTTGTAAACATTTAACGTTTAACACATGTGGTTTCATAAGACATTTATTAGCTGCCAGAATGTGTTTGGCCTTCCTGGTTTTCTTCAGATATTTATAACTTCACCTTAAATATTTTGAATTATGTAGGGGAAATATTAATGGAAGAACTTCAACTTTGGTTTGAAGCTTGACTGGTATTTTATAGTGCAGTTAAGTTCTAGAATATATAGCTTTAAAACAAGTCCTTTGAAGTGTACTGGAACGAATGTCTTTGGTAAAAACATCTGAGAAGTTCACCAAGATTTTTACAGAGGTGATTGCACGATTGTGCTTTCATATATCTTTATAGTGATGGATTTTAAAAATTAATTTTCATTTTTCAAAGGACAGTGGTGTTTAGTGTTCTGTGGAAAGTGCAGTGATTGACATTTTAACTGATAAAACATCCAGGTAATGAAAGAAATGGTTTGAACTTTTCTCCTAAAGCCAAATTTTTAACATTTATTCAATCCAAAGTTATTTCGTCTTGAAATCTTCTTTACATTTTTGCAGTTGAGTGACACAGGCACAGGTGTGAAGAGTCTGCGGAAGGGTTTGGTGATGCTTGGGTGACTTTGACTTTCCATTTCCACACTCACTGGTCTTATAGCTATTTCACACCATTGCATATAACAATAAGATTGTTATCTGCATGGACTTGCTTCCTTTGTGAATTAATATATAATTTATTGCCCCAATAGGGCAGTATTGAATTTATTGCCCAAACAGAGTCACTTGAGAGGAAAGAGGAGAGGTATTATTATCCTTGGACAACAGGTGTAAACTGGGACAATCCTGGGCCAACCCAGATGGAAGATTTTCTATTCCAAGGATGTGTGCGTTTAGAAATTGAGGGTACCCATGGTGGGGGAGGCGGAAGGATTCCTTGACCAAGTTCATGACCAAGAATTTGCAACTTGTAAGCACATGTCACGGGTCAAGTATATATTTCAAATCTTGTCTATTTCTACATTCTACCAACTGACTTAGAAGAGCTGGGAGGTGGCTTAGCAGGTGGCAAAGTTCACAGAGGACCAAAGAATAGACCAGAGGATTTTCTGGATCCCCAGGAAGACCGTCACGGCTAGGTCATAGGTTCTTAAGACTGTCACAAAACAGGAGAGGCTCTCCTTGGAGCATTCACTTTTTATCAATAACAGTAGCTTATCAACTCTGTAGCCAGAGCTGTGAAAAGAAACATCCAGAAGCAATAGATTTCCAGCCAAGTACTATGTGGGTGAACAGCATCTCCTTGTCATGTTGATTCACCATGAGGGGATGTGCAACATTTTTTCATTATTATATGATAGTTAATTCACTTGTTTTTATTTTTGGGGAAATATATTTAAGGGGAAAATAATATTTGCTTGTGAAGAAAAATATCTTTCATTATATATCCATTATATGACTGTCGAAACAAGCATAGCTCTAAGATCTATACGTTGAATTTACACGTAGAGAAAATTTAAGTGGCCCTGTCACTTACAAAGTGCACTTCAGTGTTTTAAGAGTTGACACGTTAGTGATGAAATATCTGGTCATGAAACCAGGCCTCCATTTTTATAGAAATTTGAAAATCCTTTGATTATTAAGATATAGTGGGCTTATTCAATATTGCTTATAAAATTGCTCACATTATTTAAAACTGAAAATAATGGTTAAGAGCAAGCATACAGTGAAGCAGTCTTTTAAATTTTGAGACAGAGTCCCAGGTGCAGGGAGGCTTCAAAGTATAAGCTTTGGTGTCAAACAGCTCAAAGCCTGGACATTCCATTTACTAAAACTTACCATAGGTGAGTTGCTTAGTGCTAAAATTTCAAAAAGAAAATCTTTCGGGCATAATTATGCTTGCTGTGTAGGGTATTTGTGAAAACAAATGGCAATATATGCAAAATATTTGACACATACTTGGAGCTCAGTGAGAACACATCTATTATTACTTTTATTAAAGATAATAGAATTGTGATGTTAGGGAGCTTGTCAAAACTTTAGGTGTTTTCTGACCAAGAATTATTTTGTCCTCCCATGTTATGAAAATGTGTCTGCATAAAGAGGAATACCTGGAAATACGTTTTAAATTAATTGTATTAATTTATCCCCCAAACTAAGATAGGCTGATACTATGATTCTTATTTCAGGAAAAGAAAATTTAAACACATAAAAGCTAATTTCTTGAAAGCACAAATCAAGTTGTTAGAACTTCTGGTGTATGGCCCAGCCCTCTGAAACTTTTGTTTTTTCCTCACTAATTTGGTGAAAAAGCTAGGAAAGGTGCTTAGGAAGCTTACCCCAAATCCCGACTTTCTCTAGAAGTCGTGCTTTGTGATAAATGTAGGAACTTAAGTATTTTTCAACTTTTTAGTTGTGTATTAAGAAGGGGAAACAAAGCAAAGTTCAAAATATCTAATTTACCTGCAATGCAAAGTGGCTAGGGATTGTTTTTTTTTTTTTTTTGAGAAGCTGTTGAAGTAACATAATAGAATGAATTCTAAGGTGCTGACCTCAAGCTCTTCAGGTGTCTAGAATTAATTTAAATACCATCCTTTCAAATTTTTTTTAACCATCTCGGCAGGTGAATCTTTTTCATCTTGGCAGGTGAATTGGTTACTCTCTGAAAAGCTGTAGAGTTTCACCCTGTCTCATTAAATGCAGTGGAGATGGCCAACCAGGGTGGAATGTGCCAGGCTTGGAAACAGAAGAGTATAGAGGGGCAATGCCTCACACAGCACATGGAACACTTTGTGAGGTTGGAAAAAGTAAAACTATTCTGATGATCGGGAAACATTCTTTACGAAGTGGAGTGACAGTTCTGACTGCCTAAGTTCATCGGCTAACATAGAGTCAGTGTTTCCCTGCTTGCTCCCCCTTCATTTCTCCTTACCAGTTTTCTTTTTGTGCATAACAGCAAATCATGTCAGGTGTGGCTTTGAGTCTGGTTTCTGTGGCTGGGAGCCATTTCTCACAGAAGAAGATTCACACTGGGAATTCGTGAAAAGGCTGACGAGTGTAGACCACCATCTTCCTGATGCTGAGAACACAACAAACACAAATCATGGTAGGACATTTTCCTCTTTTCTTTTTCCTTCCCCCCCAAAATTGTTGTCTTTCTTTCCTGTTGTGAATGATGATACTATGTGTTTTCACTTCTATCTATAGACTTTATAAATGCAACTCTGGTTTGTCTTGCTTTAAATTGTCCTGATCAACTTAATAAGTTGTGCTTAATTGAGTTTCCTGAAAGGAGCATTGTTTTAATAACAAAACTTTTCGTTACACTTTTTAAAAGGTTGGATTGAAGGCATGAAGAGGGGAAAAGTCTTCTGGTAATTTTCTCTAGTTGTCATGAATCATGTACAGTAGGGTTGTCTTCTTTTTAGAGCAATCCAAATTTCATAAAACAGAAAGAAAAATAGTTTAATCCTTTTTCTAAGAACAGAGAGTTAGCACTGTCTTTAAAATAAATCTACAAATACTTGAATGCAATGTAATCACTCTTATGGCTTCTTTGTAATAAACAATCTTACTTCTTCCGCATATATACTTTTAATCAGCAGTACAATTTTTACATGTCCCCTTAAAATAGAGCAACCATAACTGCATAGGGCATTCCAATAAGGGTTTGTGAAGCTCCAAGGAAAACACAAGGTTTTGTTCTATTTCTGTTTTGTTTGGATAACATTACAAAGGTACATTAGTATCATATTAACTTTATAATAAGGCAACTGTACTGTAGATCCTCTTTAAGCTTGTATAACCCCACTGGACATTATTATATTTGTTTCTCCTTTGAGATTTCCAAAGAAGTATGTGAAAACTAACAGTATTGACTGTGTCTTCAACCACTGGAAATTGGGGTTGGGGAGGATGTTAGGGGATGGAAGGGAGACTTTGGCTATCCATCCGTTATCTAAAACTATAAATGCAGCTTATTATTTAACAGTGGAGTGAGATCTTAATTGTTGCTTTTGTGCCAGTGAGTCTCATTTTTCCCTTAAGATTCTGTGACAGATTGGATTAAATTTAAAGTTTATCATAGGAAGGAGACTGTTAATTATTAGAACTATATGTATTAATAGTACATTTCCTCCAAGCTCATATAATGATTTTTTTTTTCCTTTCTCAAACCAGTTATTGAGTATATATCACATTACTAGAGTTGGGTGTAAACAGATGGAAGGATATTTGGGTTGTTTCTAAATTTTGGTGATTATGAATATTCTATAAAATTTGCCTACAGGTTTTGTCTGGATATAAGTTTTCATTTAACTTGAGCACTCTTTCCAATTCCTATGTATAATTAACGTTTCCACTCTGGTTAGTGAAAAGACCCTACTATTTCTGGCCCTTTGGGACCTTGAGGCAATGCTTCAACTGCCCCTTTTAGAAGGTTTTCCTCCAGCCTCAGGTAGTTTCCTTATATCCATGCCCTGGTCAGTACGCAGGTGGAAATTTGGGGGGAGCTCTCTGGAGCTCTCTCTCTTTGCAGCTCTCCCCTCCTGGAACTGTGCTTTATGAATTGTAGCCACTTGAGTCTCCCCGGGGTGCCATCTTTTCAACTTGAGGAGAAGACCACACTCCTCCTGGCTTCCTCTCCCTGAATGGCAGCTGGAAACGCGGTTTAGGCAGTAAGCTGGGGAAATTGTATGGCTTAGTTCATTTGTTTCCCCTCTCAGAGATCATTATCCTGTGGTTCTACATTCCCATTGCCCTACATTTGAAAACTATTATTTAGTATATATTGTTTTGATTTCTTTGCTACTGTTAGACAGAAGGCTAAATCTGGTCCCTGATACCCAACCTTGCCTGGAAACAGAAAAAGCCTAATTCTTTGTGTTTTTTTGCTTTATTTCTTTGGTCTGGATATGCCATAATATATCTAGCCATACTCGTATTGAGTGACAATATTATGACAATGTTGCAAAATCCGTACTTGTATGCATTTTCTTATATGGGGAGCTTTTATTCTATGCAGTAAAGGACTAAAAGTGAGACTCCTATATTTTTACCAAAAGATATGTACTTTCCCATCAAATTTTAATACTTAAAATTCCAGCAGCAAAAAGGAGTGCTTTTTTCTATTTGCCTACCATCAATAGACATTATATTCTCTTAATTTTTAAAAAACTTATGGGCATAAAATGATTTTTTGTGTGTAACCTTGATTTGTCTTTCACTGAAAAATGATTTTTCAAATGTTTCTAATTTTTCAATTTATTTAGATCTTCAATTTTGCTAAATATTTGAAGCTTTCAGTGCATAGATTTAAAAAATACTTTGCTAATATTTTCTTAGGTTTTTAATATTTTTGCAGCTACTGTGTCACATTTTAAAAACTTAATTTTTTTGGTTGCTGTATATATAAGTACAATTATATTTTAAAATACTGACCTTGTATTCAATGACCTTGTTAATTTTTTTATTTTTACTTTTTTTTGCGGTATGCGGGTCTCTCACTGTTGTGGCCTCTCCCATTGCGGAGCACAGGCTCCGGACGCGCAGGCTCAGCGGCCATGGCTCACGGGCCCAGCCGCTCCGCGGCATGTGGGATCTTCCCGGACCGGGGCACGAACCCGTGTCCCCCACATCGGCAGGCGGACTCTCAACCCCTGCGCCACCAGGGAAGCCCAACTTTTTTTATTACAGTTAAGAATTTATAAATGTTTCAAATTTTCTGGGTTCATAATTACTTTGTCTTCAAATAATGACAATTTTACTTCCTTCTTTCTAAATCTTAAGCCTTCTGTTTTCTTTTTGGTTTTATAGCCCTAGATAGGACTTCTGGAAAAATGTTAAATAGAGCTTGTGATAGCTGCTGTACTTGTCTTGTTCCTATTTAGGGGAAAAGCTGTCAGTAATTCAGCCTTGAATGCTATAGTTCCTAAAAGGTTGTTTTGTTTCAGATAAAGGTGTTTCCAAGCATAGCACAAGGAGATCAGCTCAGTGCTTTGTGTCCACCTAGAGGGGTGGGATAGGGAGGCTGGGAGGGAGACACAAGAGGGAGGAGATATGGGCATATATGTATATGTATAGCTGATTCACTTTGTTATACAGCAGAAACTAACACACCATTGTAAAGCAATTATACTGCAAAAAAGATGCTAAAAGAAAAAAAAAAGATGTTTCTTTCTATTCATAGTCTGTTAAGTTTATGTATATATATATACACACACACACACATATATATGTAAGCATGTTAAAACTTTTCACGTGCTTTTTTCAGCATATGTTGTGATAATCATATGATCGTGATATTATCCTTTTTGTTTCTAATAAAATGAATGATTTTTCAAATATTAAACCATTTTTGCATTCCTGATCCAAACCTCCTTTCATTGGTTTTATTTATGATTTCTTTCTTCCTTCTTAATGGTAATATTTGTGATTTTTTTACCTAAATTCATTATAAAGTCATTATAAATGTTCTTGCAGCATGTAAGGAATCCCTTCCGGGCAATTGTATTAAGGGGGTGCATCCTTTCCAAAAGGTGAGGTTGAGGCTGGCCTGGAAAGCTTAACGTGGGGAGACTGACACCTACATTCTTTTTTTTTAAACTTTTGAACTTTATTTAATTTATTTTTATATACAGCAGGTTCTTATTATTCATCAATTTTATACATATCAGTATATGTATGAATTTTATACATATCAATTTTATACATATCAGTATACATGTCAATCCCAATCGCCCAATTCATCACACCACCATCCCCACCCACCGTGGCTTTCCCCCCTTGGTGTCCATACGTTTGTTCTCTACATCTGTGTCTCAAATTCTGCCCTGCCAACCGGTTCATCTGTACCATTTTTCTAGGTTCCACATACATGCGTTAATATACAATATTTGTTTTTCTCTTTCTGACTTACTTCACTCTGTATGACAGTCTCTAGATCCCTCCACGTCTCAACAAATGACCCAATTTCGTTCCTTTTTATGGCTGAGTAATATTCCATTGTATATATGTACCACATCTTCTTTATCCATTCGTCTGTCGATGGGCATTTAGGTTGCTTTCATGACCTGGCTATTGCAAATAGTGCTGCAGTGAACATTGGGGTGCATGCGTCTTTTTGAATTACGGTTTTCTGTGGGTATATGCCCAGTAGTGGGATTGCTGGATCATATGATAATTCCATTTTTAGTTTTTTAAGGAACCTCCATACTGTTCTCCATAGTGGCTGTATCAATTTACATTCCCACCAACAGTGCAAAAGGGTTCCCTTTTCTTCACACCCTCTGCAGCATTTGTTGTTTGTAGATTTTCTGATGATGCCCATTCTAACTGGTATGAGGTTTTACCTCATTGTAGTATTGATTTGCATTTCTCTAATAATTAGTGATGTTGAGCAGCTTTTCATGTGCTTTTTGGCCATCTGTATGTCTTCTCCAGAGAAATGTCTATTTAGGTCTTCTGCCCATTTTTGGATTGGGTTGTTTGTTTCTTTAATATTGAGCTGCATGAGCTGTTTATATATTTTGCAGATTAATCCTTTGTCCGTTGATTTGTTTGCAAATATTTTCTCCCATTCTGAGGATTGTCTTTTCATCTTGTTTATGGTTTCCTTTGCTGTGCAAACGCTTTGAAGTTTCATTAGGTCCCATTTGTTTATTTTTATTTCCATTACTCTAGGAGGTGGATCAAAAACAATCTTGTTGTGATTTATGTCAAAGAGTGTTCTTCCTATGTTTTCCCCTAAGTGTTTTATAGTGTCTGGTCTCACACTTAGGTCTTGAATCCATTTTGAGTTTATTTTTGTGTATGGTGTTAGAGAGTGTTCTAATTTCATTTTTTTACATGTAGCTGTCCAGTTTTCCCAGCACCACTTATTGAAGAGACTGTTTTTTCTCCGTTGTATATCCTTGCCTCCTTTGTCATAGATTAGTTGACCATAGGTGCGTGGGTTTATCTCTGGACTTTCTATCTTGTTCCATTGATCTGTGTTTCTGTTTTTGTACCAGTACCATATTGTCTTGATTACTGTAGCTTTGTAGTATAGCCTGAAGTCAGGGAGTCTGATTCCTCCCACTCCGTTTTTTTCCCTCAAGACTGCTTTGGCTATTCAGGGTCTTTTGTGGCTCCATACAAATTTTGAGATGATTTGTTCTAGTTCTGTAAAAAATGCCATTGGTAATTTGATAGGGATTGCATTGAATGTGTAGATTGCTTTGGGTAGTATAGTCATTTTCACAATATTGATTCTTCCAGTCCAGGAACATGGTATATCTCTCCATCTGTTGGTATCATCTTTAATTTCTTTCATCAGTGTCTTATAGTTTTCTGCATACAGGTCTTTTGTCTCCCTAGGTAGGTTTATTCCTAGGTATTTTATTGTTTTTGTTGCAATGGTAAATGGGAGTGTTTCCTTAATTTCTCTTTCAGATTTTTCATCATTAATGTATAGGAATGCAAGAGATTTCTGTGCATTAATTTTGTATCCTGCAACTTTACCAAATTCATTGATTAGCTCCATTAGTTTTCTGGTGGCATTTTTAGGATTCTCTATGTATGGTATCATGTCATCTGCAAACAGTGAAGGTTTTACTTCTTCCTTTCCAATTTGTATTCCTTTTATTTCTTTCTTCTCTGATTGCCATGGCTAGGACTTCCAAAACTATGTTGAATAATAGTGGTGAGAGTGAACTTCCTTGTCTTGTTCCTGATCTTAGAGGAAATGCTTTCAGTTTTTCACCACTGAGAATGATGTTTGCTGTCGTTTTGTCGTATATGGCCTTTATTATGTTGAGGTAGGTTCCCTCTATGCCCAGTTTCTGGAGAGTTTTTATCAGAAATGGGTGTTAAATTTTGTCAAAGGCTTTTGCTGCATCTATTGAGATGATCATATGGTTTTCGTTCTTCAGTTTGTTAATATGGTGTATCACATTGATTGATATGCGTATATTGAAGAATCCTTGCATCCCTGGAATAAATCCCACTTCATCATGATGTATGATCCTTTTAATGTGTTGTTGCATTCTGTTTGCTAGTATTTTGTTGAGGATTTTAACATCTATATTCATTAGTGATATTGGTCTGTAATTTTCTTTTTTTGTAGTATCTTTGTCTGGTTTTGGTATCAGGGTAATGGTGGCCTCATAGAATGAGTTTGGGAGTGTTCCTTCCTCTGCAATTTTTTGGAAGAGTTTGAGAAGGATGGGTGTTAGCTCTTCTCTAAATAGAATTCACCCGTAAAGATCTGGTCCTGGACTTTTGTTTGTTTCAAGATTTTTAATCGCAGTTTCAATTTTATTTCTTGTGATTTGTTCATATTTTCTGGTTCTTCCAGGTTCAGTCTTGGAAGGTTATACCTTTCTAAGAATTTGTCCATTTCATCCAGGTTGTCCATTTTATTGGCATAGAGTTGCCTGTAGTAGTCTCTTAGGATGCTTTGTATTTCTGCGGTGTCTGTTGTAACTTCTCCTTTTTCATTTCTAATTTTATTGATTTGAGTCCTCTTCCTCTTTTTCTTGATGAGTCTGGCTAATGGTTTATCAATTTTGTTTATCTTCTCAAAGAACCAGCTTTTAGTTTTATTGATCTCTGCTATTATTTTCTTTGTTTCTATTTCATTTATTTCTGCTCTGATCTTTATGATTTCTTTCCTTCTGCTAACTTTGGGTTTTGTTTTTTCTTGTTTCTCCAGTTCCTTTAGGTGTAAGGTTAGATTGTTTATTTGAGATGTTTCTTGTTTCTTGATGTAGGCTTGTATAGCTATAAACTTCTCTCTTAGAACTGCTTTTGCTGCATCCCATAGGTTTTGGATCATTGTATTTTCGCTGTCATTTGTCTCTAGGTATTTTTTGATTTCCTCCTCGATTTCTTCAGTGTTCTCTTGGTTATTTTGTAACGTATTGTGTAGCCTCCATGTGTTTGTGTTTTTTTATGTTTTTTTCCCAGTAATTCATTTCTGATCTCATAGTGTTGTGGTCAGAAAAGATGCTTGATATGATTTCAATTTTCTTAAATTTACTGAGGCTTGATTTGTCACCCAAGATGTGATCTATCCTGGAGAATGTTCTGTGTGCACTTGAAAATAAAGCTGTTTTTGGATGGAATGTCCTATAAATATCAATTAAATGTATCTGGTCTATTGTGTAATTTAAAGTTTCTGTTTCCTTATTTAGTTTCATTTTAGATGATCTGTCCATTGGTGTAAGTGAGGTGTTAAAGTCCCCCACTATTATTGTGTTACTGTCTATTTCCTCTTTTATAGCTGTTAGCAGTTGCCTTATGTATTGAGGTGCTCCTATGTTGGGTGCATATATATTTATAATTGTTACATCTTCTTCTTGGATTGATCCCTTGATCATTATCTAGTGTCCTTCCTTGTCTCTTGTAACATTCTTTATTTTAAAGTGTATTTTATCTGATATGAGTATTGCTACTCCAGCTTTCTTTTGATTTCCATTTGCATGGAATATCTTTTTCCATCCCCTCACTTTCAGTCTGTATGTGTCCCTAGGTCTGAAGTGGGTCTCTTGTAGACAGCATATATATGGGTCTTGTTTTTGTATCCATTCAGCAAGCCTGTGTCTTTTGGTTGGAGCATTTAATCCATTCACGTTTAAGGTAATTATCGATATGTATGTTCCTATTACCATTTTCTTAATTTTGGGGGGTTTGTTTTTGTAGGTCCTTTTCTTCTCTTGTGTTTCCCACTTAGAGAAGTTCCTTTAGCATTTGTTGTAGATCTGGTTTGGTGGTGCTGAATTCTCTTAGCTTTTGCTTGTCTGTAAAACTTTTGATTTCTCCACCAAATCTGAATGAGATCCTTGCCAGGTAGAGTAATCTTGGTTTTAGGTTCTTCCCTTTCATCACTTTAAGTAAATCATGCCACTCCCTTCTGGCTTCTAGAGTTTCTGCTGAGAAATCAGCTGTTAACCTTATGGGAGTTCCCTTGTATGTTATGTGTCGTTTTTCCCTTGCTGCTTTCAATAATTTTTCTTTGTCTTTAATTTTTGCCAATTTGATTACTGTGTGTCTCGGAATGTTTCTCCTTGGGTTTATCCTGTATGGGACTCGCTGTGCTTCCTGGACTTGGGTGGCTATTTCCCCTTCTATGTTAGGGAAGTTTTTGACTATAATCTCTTCAAATATTTTCTCTGGTCCTTTCTCTGTTTCTTCTCCTTCTGGGACCCCTATAATGTAAATGTTGTTGCATTTCATGTTGTCCCAGAGGTCTCTCAGGCTGTCTTCATTTCTTTTCATTCTTTTTTCTTTAGTCTGTTCCACAGCAGTGAATTTCACCATTCTGTCTTCCAGGTCACTTATTCGTTCTTCTGCCTCAGTTATTCAGCTATTCATTCCTTCTAGTTTAGTTTTCATTTCAGTTATTGTATTGTTCATCTCTGTTTGTTTGTTCTTTAATTCTTCTAGGTCTTTGTTAAACATTTCTTGCATCTTCTCGATCTTTGCCTCCATTGTTTTTCCGAGGTCCTGGATCATCTTCACTATCATTATTCTGAATTCTTTTTCTGGAAGGTTGCCTATCTCCACTTCATTTAGTTATTTTTCTGGGGTTTTATCTTGTTCCTTCATCTGGCATATAGCCCTCTGCCTTTGCATCTTGTCTCTCTTTCTGTGAATGTGGTTTTTGTTCCACAGGCTGCAGGATTGTAGTTCTTCTTGCTTCTGCTGTCTGCCCTCTGGTGGATGAAGCTATCTAAGTGGCTTGTGTAAGTTTCCTGAGGGGAGGGACTGGTGGTAGGTAGAGCTGACTGTTGCTCTGATGGGCAGAGCTCAGTAAAACTTTAATCCGCTTGACTGCTGATGGGTGGGGCTGGGTTCCCTCCCTGTTGGTTGTTTGGCCTGAGGCAACCCAACACTGGAGCCTACCTGGGCTCTTTGGTGGGGCTAATGGCAGACTCTGGGAGGGCTCTTGCCAAGGAGTACTTCCCAGAACTTCTGCTGCCAGTGTCCTTGTCCCCATGGTGAGCCACAGCCACCCCCTGCCTCTGCAGGAGACCTTCCAAAACTAGCAGGTAGGTCTGGTTCAGTCTCCTTTGGGGTCACTGCTCCTTCCCCTGGGTTCCAATGCACACACTGCTTTGTGTGTGCCCTCCAAGAGTGGAGTATCTGTTTTCCCCAGTCCTGTCAAAGTCCTGCAATCAAATCCCGCTAGCCTTCAAAGTCTGATTCTCTAGGAATTCTTCCTCCTGTTTCCGGACCCCCAGGTTGGGAAGCCTGATGTGGGGCTCAGAACCTTCACTCCAGTGGGTGGACTTCTGTGGTATAAGTGTTCTCCAGTCTGTGAATCACCCACCCAGCAGTTATGGGATTTGATTTTACTGTGATTGCATCCCTCCTACCGTCTCATTGCGGTTTCTCCTTTGTCTTTGGATGTGGGGTATCTTTTTTGGAGAGTTCCAGTGTCTTCCTGTCGATGATTGTCTAGCAGCTATTTGTGATTCAGGTGTTCTCACAAGAAGGAGTGAGAGCATGTCCTTCTACTCCGCCATCTTGGTTCCTCCTCACTATACACCTGGTAGTGCAGTGGACAAGAATCCACCTGCCAGTGCAGGGGACACGGGTTCAATCCCTGGTCCAGGAAGATCCCACATGCAGCGGAGCAACCAAGCCACGTCCACTGAGCCTGTGCTCTAGAGCCCGTGTGACAACTACTGAAGCCTGTGCACCCAGAGCCCATGCTCCGCTACAAGAGAAGCCAATGCAACAAGAAGGCCGCACACTGCAACGAAGAGCAGCCCCTGCCCGCCACAACTAAAGAAAGTCTGCGCACAGCAACGAAGACCCAACACAGCCCAAAATCACCCCTCCATTCTTTATTTTTATACTGTGCTGGTTAGCTAGCTCTTCCGGGGTATATGGGTGTACAAGAGTTTTACAATGAACAGTTCAGATTAACAGAAACACTTTCTTTGGCATATTGTAATTCCACGGGTCTCTTAAGTCAGTGTATTCTGTGGAGCAGGCTTGCAAGAAAATAAATCCAGAGACGTATTCCTAGAAGTACATGAGTCTGGGGTCAGAGTTCAGTGTCTTTAGGCCTAACCTGCATATATAAACTTTAAGTCAGTATTATCTGTTTTTCAAATATTTGGTTAAAATTCTCTCAGGATTGCTTTTAGCTTCCACATCAGTTTTTACTAACATAATATTTTCATAATATCATCTTTCCATCTAATAACATGTTATCTCTTTTCATTTAATCAGAAGGCTTATAGTTTTCCATGGAGTTTTATAATGTTCTTCATATAAGTCCTGTCCCATTCTTGTTAAATTTATTCCTACATATTTTGTATTATTGTTGTTAACTGTGAGTAGAATATTTCTTACCATTCTAAATCCCGTGTCTTACTGCTAAAATAAATAAAAATGACTTAAAAGTATTTCTCTGTTTCTATTTACCTTACTAAATTCTCTTATTAATACTTGTCTTTATTAAAAGATAGAAGCTGTTGGGGTTTCTATTTTCACAATTATATTATTGGCAATACATGTGGAACTCTCTCTGTTTTTCTATTGTGTTTACTAGAAATTTTATTCTCTTGACTTCCACATTTACTAGATTTATAAGATAATCCTAGTCCAAGATAATTAATATTATCTCATATTTCCTCTAATTACTAATGGTGACACAATTCTCCAGGTAGTTTCTCATTTTAATTAAAATAGTTTTGCTGTTTACCATTGAAAATGTTATTTATTTTGAGGTTGGTCATTAATCTTTATTAAGTGTTTTTTAAAAATATTTTATTGAGGTTATTTGGAATGGCTGACTGTTTTTCATAGTCTTTTCAATATTTGTTGATATGAATCTATGATTTTACTCTTTAATTTGTTGATCTAATTGACTGTTGATATGTCTGTTAAATCAAACCTCTATTTTTGGAAAGCTCACTTGTCAGGATACATTATTTTTTGATAAGAATTTCAGGTGCAATTGAAACATTTTAATTTGAATTTTGTATGTATGATCATGAGTGATATTGCTTTATTTTTATTCTGTTTTCATCATTCTTAACATTAGAGATATCTGGCATCATAAAATGAGTCAGGGAGCTCTCCATATTTTTCTAAGACCTGAGATATATGCAAGTCATGTGCAAGTATTTATTCTTTAAAAATTAAATAAAATTAAATAAAATTAAATAAAATTCAGCTGTAGGGCCATATGTTCTGTTAGATTTGTTTCCTATCACTTTTCCAGTTACTTTTGTGGCATAATCAATTTGTTCAAACCGTTCGCTTCTTTTAGATTTTGGAGTTTTAGAGTTTATATGTTTCATCCTTCATTAACTGCTTGTTTGAAATCATCCATATTGTTTTAAATGACCAGGGGAGTAAGATCTTTGAATGTATGTTAATTTTTAGAATTTTAATTTATGTTTTGACAATATTCAGTTGAGTTTTACTTGAACCTCAGGTAAAGGATTTTTAAGCTGGTTTAATTTTTCAAAATCATCTTTTCCTACTCTACTCTTTTATAGGGGAAATAGAGAATTTAATGGGCTCATATATACTGTTTCTGTTACTCTTAGTTTGGATTTTGGGAACAGTGATCTTTATCCTTCCCAATTGGCTTTGAGATTTAACACCCATATAAACTGGGTTCTATTTTTCCCACTCAGAGACCACACTGCTGACTTGCAACCTTGGTTGTTTGGTTAAACATGTGGTGGTATCTGTAAAGTAATATGTTTTAATTCTGAAGTCCTTTTCATTCTGTGCAGTCAGCATTGATCTGTGTCTAAGAAAATCACCTTCTGAATGTGTTTTTTTCATCAAAATAGTTGGCTTTACAAGTTGCCCATCACTCTATGATTATCAAAGGGCAGGATCAGGACTTGACATTGTTTAGCATAACCTTCCTTGTAAATTTTCAATATTCAATGAAGCTACCCCTGACAGCCGTTCAGAATGTGTGATCCTTTGAGTTGCTAAGAGATGTTATCCCCCCCGTACATTTGCCATGAACACATCCACTGTAGTTAAAATCTAGAAGCAGTTATTTTGTTAACACTAGATTAGATCTTTAATTAAGCTTTCATCCCCACTAGCACAGACAGCAGTGTCAAACATGTAAGCCCCAGGAGAAACCAAACTCATTCTATAGGCTCGTATCCTTCAGTACATCATGAAGAAACTTACAAGCAAATGTCTCATGGGAATTTTGTAAGGGTATGTTGAATATCTAATTGTAAACTTAGAAGCTTCATTTAATTTGATTTCTAACTATGACGTGAGTTAAGCCAATAAACATATTTGTTGAGAGGATTTAGATCAAGAGCTTGTTTTTCATCAGTTGGGTTTTATTTTAGATTTAATGTTATCCATATGAAAGCACTTTTTGGTTATCTACAGAGCTTAACGGTAAAGAAGTAAAAATGTAATTTTCTTTATCTGATTGACAGTTGAATGTGTGCACGTTAGCGCAAAGAATGACTAAATGTCCAATAGTAGAATTTGTATCCATATGGCTTTACGTTTGTTTTTGCAGGATCGTTTATTTATTTGGGGGCACATCGATCACCTGCAGTGGCCAAGCTTGGAAGTCCTGTTCTTACAAAATCACTCAATGCCTCTACCCCGTGTCAGGTACCCAGTTATTGGAATTTCCATTGGCCATTCTGTAGTTGTAAACTGTTAAGCTTGGGTTACTCTAGCTAGTAAATGCCGGCTGTGTTTTACTAATATTTTCACAATAAACTGAGAGATTTATATGAGCTATTTCAACATGAAATGTCATTTCGTTCCCAAAGACATTTGCAGTATATAACTTACACCCTTCTTTTGGGGGGCCTATTCAAAAATATTTCTGTCATTTTGCATTCTTTCCATGTAGTTCTTTCAATAATTTAAAGCTGTGGATACAGGTTGCCCAAACTGCTTGTTATCTTGGCCAACAGTGTTAGTTGAGGAAAATAAAAGCAGTTCAAGAAGTTCTACTGAAAGAAAAATGAAAGGATGAATAAAGAAAGATAAATATGTGCAGAAAAAATAATTACATTTCCAAAATTTTATTTTTTCAGTTAGTCCTTCTGGTGCCAGGTAAACACAGCCAAGAAAGAAGAGGGACTTTGGAGTCAGGTGGACCTAGTTCCAACTGGTTCTAATCTCAGTTCTGCCACAAATGATATGCTTCCTTTGAGACTCAGTGTCCACACTGGCAGCATAGTGTTAGCCTGCCTTCTTCACATGGTTGTGAGAATTCAAACGTGATTAAGTAAAGCATCTGGAAAAGTATTTGGCAGGTATTACGTGTTCAATAAACATAATCCCTTTACTTTCCGTAACATGAATGCCTATTAGATGCTTCTGTTCAGCTTGCCTTGCTTTCCATCCTTTTGAGAGTTCTGACATGTCCCTAAGCCTTTAGGATTTCAGCTTTTTTCTCCTTGGTTATCAGAAAATAATGAAGGGATCAATAGTGCCACGCACTAAATTCATCACCTAGAAGTGCAGGGTTACAGCACTAACACAGGCATTCCTGATGATAAATTACAGATCATCAGACCTTTATAATTAAAGTATAAATTTAATTATACCTTCAACTTGATATAATTCTCAATGAGAGTGTCCAGAACTCTTAATAGGTTGTCCTCTTTATTTTTCCCCTTTGGTTTTTGCTGCCCATTTCTCTGTGGGAATTTGGATTAAAACAACTGCCTGGACTCCACTTCCACCTCACCCAGATGGACTCTAGAGTCTCCCACCTTTGGTTTATTTTAATTAAATCTTATGTGATAGATGTACTCTTTTCTTTACTTTTTTCTTTCTTTTTCTTTCTTTTTTTTTTTTTTTTTGGAGAACTCCTGAAGCATTTACTTGCTCCTTACAAGTACTTTACAGGCTTACTGAACTTTAATTTAAGGTCATATACCAAAGCAATGCAATTGCTGTTGTTAAATTCGTTAATGACACTGGATAAAAAAGAATAGAATTTGTTAATTCTGCCTCTTTTACAGAAATGTGAACACTAACACTAAGAGCTTATTAAAAATTCTGAGACTCACTGAGAAATCAAACAGTTTTCTTCTTTTTAAAGATGGTCTACATTTCCCATTGTTGTATGTGAGTAGCCATTAATTTGTGGTCGTAGGGATTGACCCACAATTTATGGTTGTTTCTACTTGAGGACATTTTTCTCTATTGTGGCTTAAATTTGGAGCTTACCTGTGGGAGCTGTTGGGGTGGAGCCTCAGTGAAAGCAGTGGACAATTTAGACACTTGGTGGTTTATCTCTCAGAACCAAGTCCTCAACCTTCCAAGGCCTTGGATACTGATTTAGAGGTTTGCCTTGGTTTGTGGAAAAGTAAGAGTATTACAGACTGCCAAAGAGGTATTTGTTTTTTCCCTTTTATCTGCATCTGCTTGAATGTTGGTAATCTTTGAGTTAGAGGGAGGGATATTTGGATTACTTTATAGTACTTTCCAGCTTAGAATTACTATTAGATTGTTAGAGGTTATTTATAGTCTGAGATACACATGGCCAAAGTGCTCTCCCATAGGAGTATTCTAAGAATATACTATTACTGTTTTATAAGTTTGTGGTAATGTGAGATTCTTTCTTTCATGAAAGTTACAAAATAAGCTAACAAACCAAATTCTTATCTTCTTGAGTAATCAGAAAATCCAGCCGATCTTCCTAGTTGGAACATATTGATTGATAATAGTTGTATTCATGGAATAGTGAATGTTCTTTATTATATTTATGGTAAAGTGGGGCGGTGAAACAACCAAAGTTGGGCACTTTGATATGATTAAAGCCTTCATTATATGGAATTACATTTTTTTGTCTACATAATCATACCAGGCTAACAGAGTTAAGAATATTTGTTTGAAAGGACTTTAAAGGAATATGAAGCTTTCTTTTGAGTCTTTTTTTCCTAACAGCAGCCTTTTAGGGTCATTTTGCATGAATTACTCTGTACTTTATGTGTAGCCAACACATGGCATCAACATGCAGAATTGTTCCTGTAAGTACTCATTGTTCAAGATGTGGACTTTTATTTAAAAGCTTCAAAAGCTCCTTTGGTCACTGGTGGAAATTTGGCATTTTTCCTTGGAGTAACCAGGAGATAGGACAAACAGAACATGTGGGAGCCAGAAGCTAGTATTTCTTATTGCTGTCGAAATACTGTTCTTTTTTTTTAACTTTTTCTTTTTTTTAATTAATGTATTTTATTTTTTATTTTGGGCTGCGTTGGGTCTTCGTTGCTGCGCACGGGCTTTCTCTAGTTGCGGCGAGTGGAGGCTACTCTTTGTTGCGATGCTTGGGCTTTTCATTGCGGTGGCATCTCTTGTTGTGGAGCATGGGCTCTAGGCGCACGAGTTTCAGTAGTTGTGGCACGTGGGCTCAGTAGTTGTGGTTCACGGGCTCTAGAGCGCAGGCTCAGCAGCTGTGGCGCATGGGCTTAGCTGCTTGGTGGCATGTGGGATCCTCCTGGACCCAGGGCACGAACCCATGTCCCCTGCATTGGCAGGCAGATTCTTAACCACTGCGCCACCAGGGAAGCCCTGTTACTGCTTTTAATAATTTAGGAAATGTAAAATCTGAAGGAGATTTATGTGGATGTTAATATTTTCTCACTCTCATATTTGAGCTACTGTATAAAAGACATATCTCACTTTTAGGACTTCATAATTAAATATAGCAGGACTGATAACATGAAGCTTCCACTTTCAATGCCATTTTGTGTGTTTGTCTTTTTTTGTATTCCCCAACTCATTTTGCTATTCTAATCCTCTTTAATCAGAAAATTCATACAATTAAAAAGAAGTGAATAGAGATACCAGGAAAAAGACAGATGAAACAAAAAATAGGTTGGCTCCAAAAATAAAGTTTACGAGGCCCAGGCTACATTTTTGCATCTAAGTTTTCCAGCAGCCAATGCAGAGAGAGACATGTGAGAACTCATTTGGTTCGTATTCAAGGAAGTAAAAAACAAAACAAAAATAGTTCTTCTGAGACTTCTCCCCTGATTGCACACATACCAGTGTAAATGTTCTTTCTCTGATTCAGTGCACACCTATTGCTTCCCTACTCCGTGCTCATCATAGCCCTCAATGTTGGGAATATACTAGGGACAATGTAAACACGTTTGCCATAACAAAGTATAGAATTTAGTGAGGCATACTGATAGCAGTTCAGTGTGAAGTGCTACAGAGAGTGATAAAAATATAAAATACATATAATATGTAAGTATAATATATAATGTAACAGTATATAAATTAAACATAAATAAATATAATAGATAACATACACATATATACGTATAAACCATATATATAAGTGATAACCCACTTATAACAACTCTCTCAATGAGTTTGAAAAGGCCATGTCTTGTAATGTTCCCCAAGTAGAGTTATGAGCTCATAGCAAAGAGAAATTTAGAAAAAAAAGTAATATACAATGGGGCTTGGAATGGTGCACTCATGATCTGTTCTCTGATTGTTTTGTTTACTCCAAGGATAGTATTAGAGCATGAGATAGATTCTAGAGGAAGCAATGGTTTATTGGGGAAAGGTTGAGCAGACATTCTCCCCAGTTGTACATTGTCAAAACACATGAAGATTAATCATTTAGATGAGAAAAACAGATTATATTTTATTGAAGATTGCAGACTTTTACTTAAGCTTGTTCAGATAAAAAGAGGCAAAAACATGATTATGAATAGGAATCATAAGAATCACTATGGTAATGATGAGGGGGGTGTGTGTGTGAGAGAGAGAGATAAATGATCCCCCCTACACTGACTTAATTCCACTTGAGTTTTGAGGAGTTACAGATATCTTGTTTCTTTTCCTTTTTTTTTTTTAAACTTTTTTTGTGTTTTACTCTTTTTATTATCCTAGATCTTGAAGATATAACAGGTGTAGCAAATACCAGACAGGGGTCGACATGAAGCAGAGAAGGCAGAGGTAGCTGAGAATTTGGAGAATAACTGAGAAAAGACATGAAGATCTGACTAAAAATCTCCCTAATTAGGGAAGCAAGTGGAACAAAGACCATAGGAAAGTTGAGGAAAATAGCAGAAAATTTGAAGAGTTCCAACTGGAGACAGACCAAAATAAAATGAAACAGAAAAGAGAAAGAAAGAAGACATTATTTTGAACTTCTAAATAATGTCCTTTGCAGAATTTAGTGTCAGAGATTTACTAATTAGTAATTACTACTTGTTCCTAATTACATTCTTTTGTAGAACTGGCCATTCCTCTGGGAATATCACAGGGCACTGTAGAAACCAAACAACAAGATTAGTTATTCACCTACACTCGGTAACTAGTAGTATAAGTCACCTGATATGGTGTCCTTTCTTTTTATAGTAAAATGAATGATTCAGTGTGTGTGTGTGTGTGTGTGTGTGTGTGTGTGTGTGTCTTTTGGTGGCACCAAGTGGCATGTGGGATCTTAGTTCCCCAACCAGGGATGGAACCCATGCCTGTTACAGTGGAAGCGTGGTCTTTTTTTTTTTTTTTTTTTTTTGCTATACGTGGGCCTCTCACTGTTGTGGCCTCTCCTGTTGCGGAGCACAGGCTCCGGACGCTCAGGCTCAGCGGCCTTGGCTCACAGGCCCAGCCGCTCCGTGGCATGTGGGATCTTCCCGGACCGGGGCACGAACCCGTGTCCCCCGCATCGGCAGGCGGACTCTCAACCACTGCACCACCAGGGAAGCCCGGAAGCATGGAGTCTTAAATGCTGGACCTCCAGGGATGTCCCAGATTCAATATTTCTAAAAATATACAAATAATATAAAATCAGAGAACACAATTAAAAACAGTAAAGTAATTTGAACTTCATTTCTTTTCTTTCCAATTTGCAATTAAAGGAACTGCTTTGTTGGAAGTTATTTAACCACAGGAAATTTTCTTGAATAAAATGATTCACGGTCTTGCATAGTCACCCTATACATACAACCCAAGTTGTGCGTATATATACAACTAAGTGAAAACCGAGGAGAAATAAAAGCAAGCCTTTAATATTAACATTTTATATAACTGCTTTTTAATGAATCAGGCATGAATCAAGACAGTAATTTCCTTTAAAATGAAAAGTAGTAAATAAATTTTAAATGGTTGGCATAATTTTAACATACAGCTCTTTTTAATAGAATTTTCTGTGATGGACATTTTCCTCTGCTATGTCCACTATGGAAGTCACTAGCTACAAATAGCTATTGAGCACTTAAAATGTGATGAGTGTAACCAAGAAAGTGACTTTTTCATTTTGTTTAATTCATTTACATGTAAATAGCCACACTGTTTTCATACCTTTGTCATTATACGCATTATACTTAATTGTTCCTTTTCTTTTCACTCTCTCCCATAAAACTCTGAGGTCCTTAAGGACACTTAATTCCTTGCACATTTTGTAACACAGAGCAGGTCTCTCTTCCTGTCTCTCTTTGAAGGTTTATAGACGTTTGCTTTAGCAAGAATGCTGATAGCTCCACTCCTACGTCCTTCTTTTCTTCAATACCTATTAACTGAATACCTACTGAATACAAAGTGCCTTGATATGTTCTAAGAGGAATTCACAGCATACATTGTGCTTTTGAGTTTAAGACTCAGTGTTCCACTACTAGTGTGTATCACAGTGAGAGCCACGGATGTTGGCTAAGTTCCTATCGAAAATCACAGCTGTATTTATAAATTTTGTTCAGTCATTTTACCCTTACCAATATTAAATTTGAAAAGACTCTGGAAAGTTTCTTGGTCTATACCAAACTAAAGAATTCTCCTTAAATCTCTACAATGCTATTTCTGTTTTAAATTAAATATAAAATTTAAATTAAATATAAAATTTAAATTAAATATAAGTTCTAAGCTCTTATCTTATTGAATATAGATCCCATTGGTATTTACTCTTAATGCACTATTAAAATAACTTCGCACTGGTAATGTACTGAGTGACAATATGACAGCTTGAAATTCTGATGGGGCTTGCACAGCTCTTGTGCAACTAGGTTTAAAGCTCCATTTTGCATATTTACAAGCTTGGAACATGCTGAAACTACAGCAGGGATCTAAAGTTTAATTATGGTTGAGGAACAAACATCCTCCCTTTCCATAGAATTTAATCAAACACTTCTGTTTGACTTTACATTTCTTGCTTAAAGGCCTGAGTGTAGGTGAGCTTGGTAGTAAAATCTAATATGAAATGAACAATCAGAAAGAATGCTTGGATCAGTTGGTGGCAATTCAGTAGACATTGAAAGAAAAATGTGTACCACGTTGGAACAGAGAATGCTTGATGTTGTGAACAATTTTTTAAAAGAGCATTAAAAATTTTTTTTCAACTTTCATCTCCACTGAAATTGGTACCAACAGTGAAATAAATGGGATAATAAATAAATAATATATGTAATAACATCTGTCCACATAAAAAAATAAAAGCCCAATGACAAAGGAAGATAACCAAAAATTTAAAATGTAGTGAAACTGAAAAGGAGTCACTTTGAGTCCAAAGAGAGTGATTTCATTTCTCAGGGACCTCATCTCTGAATGATACTGTGTTTTCCTTTGAAATCTGCAGCATTAGAACTCTCTATGGCATAATGAGAAGAAGAAAAAATTGCTGTGTGTCTGAACTTGCTTTAGTGGGGTTTTTTTTGTCATATTTTGTATTGTGTCATCCAACCACTGAGGCAATTAATTTTCACCTTGCACAGGGCCCAGTATTTAGTAAATGCTCAATAAGTATTTGCTGAATAAACGATAGTGCTGAATTCCACATTATAGCTACTGCTGTCGGCACCTTAAAATACTCCTCTGTGTTTTCTCCACTACCTAGTTAACCTGTCAGTCCTTTAGATTATGTCATCACTGGTGGTGAGTAGGAACCAAACTGATCAAGTCAGGGCTCCCTGGCCTCAAAAAGAACATTTTCTAGTTGGATTAAATTATTGATGAACAGTATTATATAATCTCCCAAGTTTTTTGATAATGTCACAATGGAGAAGGAATTAATGAAAAGTATTCATAGCATTTTTCTCTTACCTGAGAAATCAGTTTTTGAGATAACTTTTTCTTGGATTGAGACATCAAGGAGAATGAATAGTAATACATGGTTTTGTAATTTTTGAGTCAGATATAGAACGTGTATCTCCCCAGATTCATAAGAAGCAATAGCGAAGGTTCTGTAAAACTTCCATGACGGTGTGGACAAATACATGTCCTCAGACTTGTCTGAGCCGGGTGCTAGTGTCCCATTTCTTTAGATATCTCTGTGGCATGTGTTAAAAATATCAGTTAATGTAGCTACCTTGAGCCTTTTTTTTAAGGAGGAAATACAAAGGCTGTCAGAAGATGTACTTAGCATTTTCTGGGTCTGCATGTTTGGAGGAGAATTAAGAAGTAGTTTGGGGTATTTTTAACTATAGAAGAGCTACTGGACACAGGTAAATGGAATATTTATATCATTGAAACACATTTTTCACCAGGTGCAGTTTTGGTATCGTTTGTCTCAGCATTCACATCTCTCGGTTTTTACAAGAACATCACTGGATGGGGATTTGCAGAAGCAAGGTGATCTCATCAGAGTCTCCAAATCTCAGTGGAGACAAGCAAAAATCGATCTCTTTGCGAAGGCTGGAGAATCTACTCTGCCTTTTCAGGTAAGCACGTAAGAAATTAATACAACTGAGCCGAAGATGCTTATTTAATGCTGATCTTTCCAGATAATAATATAATACATATATCCCATAAATGTATTTGATGTTAATAAAGCAGACATTCACAATCAGGGATGAGAAGGGAGGTTATCCTGATTGCTAAAGACTTACTTGTGGAAGCGTAGCAAAAATGGAGATAAGAATTGAATAGGATGGCAGAGAGAAGAGTAATTTAACAGGAAAATATTTGTTTTCTTAAGTGAGGATGGTGGATTATATGAGGTAGTGAAAAAAATCTGGGCTGCACTCATATTTTAATCCTATTGCCTTATTTTCTGCTGCCCATTAATACTGAGAATTTTATCACTTTTATGTCATTTACTTGGTTAATAATGAAAGAAGGAAACTGTAGCTTATCAGATGGGTGCAGCAGCTTCCACCCTCCTGGACATGACTCCTTTCTAGATGATGTTTGCAAAGAGCTAGTTTAGAGACTAGATTAGATGGTGGAACATAGTGGAACACTCACTGCCTTAGGAGTCACATAGTCTGAGTTCCCATCTCTGCTCACCCCATGTGTTGTTAAGTGATTGTGTACATTACATCTTTGAGCTTCAAATTTTCCAATCTGTGAAAACCACAGTGATAATAAAAGCAATGCTTGAGAGGACTCTGAATGAAAGAGAATGTAGCTAAAATGGTAGCTATGAACAGGAGCTCTGGAGCCTGGGGTTCAAACCCAGGTGTCCAGTCAGAGGGAAGTTGCTTAATCCTTCCGTGCTTCTGATTCTTCCTCTGTAAATGGGGTTGGGGAAGTAAGAACATTGTTGGGGTGTTAGGAGCCTCTGAAAAATAACACACCTCATCTGGTACTCATTTCCAAACTGAGGTAAATATAGAAATCCAACAGAGAGAGCACAAGATATTTTGGAGAAGATGTATTTAAAATAATACCTGACCTCAGAACACACAGCTCCACCCAGAGAACAGCAGACTGCTAGAGAATACAGGACTCATCCTTTGGGGAAAACCTTGTTACCGTGAGTGATTATGATGTGTGAGTGTTGTTTTATGGGTTGGAATACATGCCCCCCTCTGGTGGAGGATGTTGATAATGGAGGAGACTATGGACGCCTGGGGGCAGGAGGTGTGTGGGAACCCTCTGTACCTTCCTCTCAGTTGTGCAACGAACCTAAAACTGCTCGAAAAGTCTTAGTAAAAAAAAACAAAAGACAAAACCCAGAATGTCCTTTGTTAGAACTGGCTATTTGAGAAATATTATGAGTTGAAACTTGTGCCGTTCTCTCTTGGCCTCGTTAACCTACCATCATTATTGAAGAGTTTCGGCACTGGGTATTTTTTTTTTCCTGTTTAATATTTCTTCTTTTGGGACTTTTGTCTTGCTTTGTTTTGAGGTGCAAATTGAGACTGCTCTTTATTATCTGGGGGCATATTAACTAGTTTTTAAACTGACCAGTGGGTTGATGGAATTTTGTGACTTGGTGTCCACAGATTGGTGATGTTTTCTGTCTTCACCCCCTCCGTGCTGGATCAGCACCACGTGTTGGCTTTTCTCTCACCTACCTGGGGGCTCCCAGTCGGCACCAATCAGCCTCTTCTTCTTCTTCTTCTTTTTTAATGTATTTTTGTGGCCGCACCATGCGGCATGTGGGATCTCAGTTCCCCGACCAGGGATCGAACCTGTGCCCCCTGCATTGGAAGGGCGGAGTCTTAACCACTGGACTGCCAGGGAATTCCCAGCCTCTGCTTAATGGTGCTGGCTTTTTGAGGGGAGTGAATTGTCCTGGGTTCTTGCTAAGCAGCCGTGTTTAATTCAGCCCGAGAAGGTAAGGATTTTAGCATGCACCTCTGTTCCTTCCTATGTAATCTTGTTACTTGGCCGAAGTACAGGCTTGTTTTAGAAACTACAGTTCAGTGAAAAGAAAAATAAGAACTGTTCTCTCAGATGTCACTATTCAGAAGGCCATTACAAGTCCACAGTCTCTAATCAGCAATTTGGAAAATTAAAATTTGGAAAGCAATAAGCTTTTGAAAAACAAATTAGAGGCAAGATTTCTCCTGACCTGAACCAGCGTTAGGCAGTTCATTTAGTGATGTGTTGGATGATAAAGTGCTGCCCCCAGTCTCCCTGAGGGTATCAAGTAATATACATGATACATTTTAGATGAACATCCTCAACTCTGAACTATTCAGATTTCAAAACCCAGCTGGACTCAAAGACTTTGGTGAAGGAATTTGGACCCTGTGTTAACATTCTGGTATGAATAAGTCCAGATTTTATACACATACACACGCACACAAGATACATAAGTACACACAGTCACACACAGATACATTACATGGTTTTATTTAATACATTAATATTACTTAGATATATTATTAAATCTTTCAAACAAATAGAAAATAGAGAGGCAAATACCCTTGTATTCACACCTCAGAATGAACTAATATGAACATTTTGTTTGCTTATAATGTTGATAGGTTTGCTTCTAAAGATGCAGCTTTTGTCCTCTTTGTACCCTTTTCTATTCCATTTCTTGTCCTTTACAGGAGAAAAAAAGTTCTAATATGTTGTTTTTAACCTGATTTTTCTACGTCTATTTTCAAAACTATGGAAATATGCATGAGGAGTCTAGCTAGGTTCAGTTCTACGTCATTCTTTTATCAATAGCAAATGGAAAAGATATTATACCTACAAATAGTCAATCTAGCTTTTAAATATTCAAATATTTAAAGTTTATCTTCTTGGAAACAAGCTCCTTTGGCACTTTAAATTTAGTGGACTGAATTATTTAAGGGTGACCTTAGTCATCGCCTGGTCATCAGTTCAATGTGACTAAACTCTGAACATGTATTTATATGGCGTCATCCTATATAAACATTGGAAAGGAGAAAGGCATAGGACTATATGACCTCTCAGTTGGTTCTCTTGTAGCCATGAAATTCAGATTCAGTGTGGTCCTTTTATGTCTCTTGTACACATCACAATAGAATGCAAATTGCTCTGAGTTCCTTAGGAAATCAGCACCCCTGGTTAGGTAGGGCTTTCATTTTTCATAGTGGAAAAGGATTAGGCTTACTGTTTATTTTGTAAGAACAGCAGATTAACAACATTTCAGTATTCTCTCCATTTTCTGTGCAGTTTTTATTGGAAGAATGTAAATCAAGTAGTTAATAGAATTTTTTCAATCTGTTTTAACTGGGCCTACTCATTTTATATGTTCAGTGTTTTACACAAATATTTAATTTACAATTTCTTTCCTAACTGTTCTTCTTAATTTCATATCTAGAGGTAGTACTTTTTCTGAATACTGTCCATTGATTTCCAGTTGATCTACTGTCTTTGAGTTTGCTACTAAAACATAATTGTGTCATATTTCAGATTTCATTTTAAAATGACCCTTTTGTGAAATTTTCCACAGTGATTGATACCACGTTCGCTCTTGATCAGAGTCAATGGGATAAATCAATAACAATTTCCTGATATTATTTGAAGATTCAGTGAAGGGTGAGATTTATAATGCAAAGTAAAAGCTGGTCTAGTCTCTGTAATGTTGCTCTGTCCTCAGCCTTCTTAACCTAGGGCTTCAGTCAATCTTGTTTTGCCAGGTAGCTCTGTTCTGCAGTATCTGCTAAAGACCAGTTATCTCTTTATTTCATGATAGTGCTATAGTACAGCATAGTCACCCATGGCTCAGGTCACACATTTTTCATACTAGATATGTGACCTTCAACCAGTAACTTCAACTCTCTAAGCTTCTGTTTCCGTTGCTTTAAAATGTGGAAGAAAATAACATCGTCTTCACAGTGTTAAAATAAGTGGACGTGCCTGGCATGCAGTAAGCTCTAAATAAAAGCTTGCTGTTGATCTTATTTTTAATACCACCATCATTCATCAAAAATTACTATAGTCGAATTTTTCTTTACTGCATCTTACTATATTCCTATTGTCTCCATTTCCTCTTAGATTCATATTTATTCACTCTCATTATTCTTTTTTAAAGCAAGATATCAAAGAACCAAAATTTAAATATGCTAGTTGAGTATTTCTCTGGAAAAGTTTCTTTCTGTTTTGCAGATCTAAAAAGTAATCACTTGATTATAGACAATATTTACACGTTGCTGTGCTTCCTGAAGGAAAAACAAGAAGTGATTCTGTTCACTCAGGGAGTAATATAATATAATTGGATAAGACAAAAATCAGCAAGATCCTAAAAAGTAGTTTTAGAAGGAAAGATATTTACATATAATTTGAAATTTTAACTCTCAAATTACCTTGAGAAACTTATAAAATGAGGTTTTCACTCTGCCTTTGTCAATGATTGAAACATTTCTTGTGAGCAACCTCTGGCTCACATACCAATTATTACATGACATTGTAGTTCCCAAAGGGAACTGCCTTTGGTGACAAATCAAACGATCAGCTTGGTTAAAGCAAGTAATACAAAATAGGAACAGTGAAGATGATTTTGGAATAATCAGGTGATATTATTTACAGATATGAGATACATTTTTTTTTAAAGGAAGTAACATTATTCTCTGTTTAAAGTTGGAAAATTTTGATTAATGGTCAAATTATAATCGTTCATTACATGGTCCTGAATTTAATTATGTAGAAGTAAGCAAGCAGACATGTACATGACCCAATATCATCTTTATTTTACTCTGGGAGTTTTTTTTTTTTTTTTTGCGGTACGTGGGCCTCTCACTGTTGTGGCCTCTCCCGTTGCGGAGCACAGGCTCCGGACGCACAGGTCTCAGCGGCCATGGCTCACGGGCCCAGCCGTTCCGCGGCATGCGGGACCCTCCCGGACCGGGGCACGAACCTGCGTCCCCTGCATCGGCAGGCGGGCTCCCAACCACTTCGCCACTAGGGAAGCCCTGGGAGTTGTTTTATACTTACATTTTAATATGAAGATGTAAAAGAGCCTAGTGGTTTTCTTCGGACAAAATGATGTAACCATATTTTAAAGACCTATCCCATCATTCAGCTCATCCCAGGGCGCACCCACTCCATTCAAAGAATAGGAGCATGTACCTCTCCTGGGACACAGAAGTGCCCCAAACAAACATTCTTTTTCCAGCTTTCCTTTGAGTAGTGTAGTCCTTCAAATATGGTGGTCATAACTACCTGTCTAATGAGTTTGAAGAATTAAACATCTGTATTTTAATTGACTTCAATGTAGGACATACTAGAATAATGAATAAAAAAAATTCTTCCAAATTAAAGCTGTCCAAATACATTACAATAACTTAATGATGTTAAGCATAATTTATTTCTCACAATGCTTGTATACATTTCATCAAAATCCTTCTTTAAAATCTATTACTATTTTCTGCCTCTTGTATGAAGGCCAAATTTCTTTGCTAAGACTCTACAGAAACCAGCTCTAATCAGAATTTAAAAAATCATTAAAATTATATACATCTCATTGTAAAGTATCAAAAGTTTCAGATTAAGAAATCGTCCCTCCTGAGCATCCTTACCTTCCATCATAGTCTGTATCTTCAGGTAACTATAACACTAGTTTATTTTTAGCTCTAGACCCTTTTCTACTTAATTAATATGTATGTATGTACCACATATATCTAGAAATCTGAACCATGTGTATTTTTAGCCTAAGTAGTACCATACTATAAATTTTTTCTGTAATTTAATTTTTACTCAGAAACTTATGTTGAAGGTCTTTCCGTATTAGCATACAGAGACAGATTTTTTTTTAACTGGCTCAGTAGTCCATGATCTATATCACCATTTATTTATTGATTGACATTTGAGTTGTTCTGATTCATTTGCTATCAAAACCGACATTAAAGCAAACATTCCTGCCCAGGGTCTTCATATGTGTGCCTATGAGTGTCTCTCTAAGGTAAACCCTGAGGATGGGCTTAATTTTTGTAGTCTATGCTATTTATCTTTTTTTTTTTTTTTTTTTTGCGGTACACGGGCCTCTCACCGTTGTGGCCTCTCCCACTGCGGAGCACAGGCTCCGGACGCACAGGCTCAGCGGCCATGGCTCACGGGCCCAGCCGCTCCGCGGCAGGTGGGATCTTCCAGGACCGGGGCACGAACCCGTGTCCCCTGCATCGGCAGGCGGACTCTCAACCACTGCGCCACCAGGGAAGCCCTATTTATCTTTTTAATAGATGTCATCAAATTGCTGTCCACTTGGGCTGCACCAATTCAGGCAGTCAGTCCTCTTCTCTTAACAAATATTTAGGCAATAATTCATTTAGGCAAAAAATCCTATACTCCTACCATAGGGGAGGAAATAGTCTTTCTTGGCCCTATTAGGGTACCTGACTGGGTCTCAAAATTAAACTGATAAAGCAGATTAACAGGAGAAAAGCATATAAAATTATTTAATGTTAGTTTTACTTGACGTGGGGGCCTTCATAAGGAAATGAAGACCTGAAGAAATAGTTAAACCTGAGGGTTTTTGTGAGAGGTTTGATGAAGAGTGAATAGGTGTAGAAAGGTACGATAGGGCAAAGAGTATGAGCCGAGTGTAATAAACTGGGGAACTTAGCTAGGCCTGTTTGTTCAGCTTCTCTGTGTCCTTTTGTCTTCAGAGATAAGGATATCTCTGGCATAGGGAGGGCTCCTCTCACATGAGGGTTTGATCTGCTTTAGAGGAAAGGTCAAAAAGTCCATCCTGCACATACCATTTCTCAAGTTCCTTTGACTAGAAATATTCCATATGCTGCATAGGTGCCCTCTTTTGGGACAGCATGTCCTAAACCCCATCATCCTACAATGCCCAAAGTTTTCTAAATATACTCTACATGTTCACATTTCCTTTTTTTTCTTGTTATGTTACCAGTTTCTCATGGTAACAGAATCTTAGGCAACAATTAAAACTGAAGTTTAATATTACCTCTTTGCTAAATCTTTTTTTTTTCAAACTCTATCTCATATTCTTGACAGAAATAATGAAGTGCTTTTCTTTGATTTTTAGTATCTTGTATCTCTCTCTTATATAGTACTTATGGTATAGCTTAGTTGTTAATGTATCATATCAAGTAAATTCTAAGATCTTTGAGACCAGCAATCCTCCCTGATTACATGGAGATGCACTTACTAGCCGTGTCCTGGTCTAGTGGTCCTGCTATGCATCCTTAAGGCTCTGGACATAAATTCATCCTTCTTCTTCCCTCCCTCCCTCCCTCCCTCCCTCCCTCCCTCTCTTCCTTCCTTCCTTCCTTCCTTCCTTCCTTCCTTCCTTCCTTCCTTCCTTCCTTTCTTTCTTTCTTCATTTCTTTCTTTCTTTCTTTTCCTTTCTTTTATGGTAAACAACATAATAATGTGAGTGATTAACAAGAAAGAAAACAATATACCAGTCATTATTTAGAATGTTAGAATAAATTAAACTTAAATAGATGCCTCCCAGTGCTTTAGCATATGAGTGTTATTAACCACTGTATGTGGTTATCTACCTCACTAAGTAGGTTTCCATATATGTATATATAATATATATATAAGTATTTAAATATTCGATACAGAAATGAGTTGTTGCCTTCAGCCAACCTGTTATAAACGAATTCAGATTTCAATTAAACTGAGTTGTAAACCACACAGTTGATTACCCCAAAGAGCTCATTTTAAATGCTTATGACTTAATGGCTCCAATGGGAAGGCAGCCTTCAGTCATGATGAATGTTACAACTTCTAATTGAAACAAGGTTACCTAAGATATTAGGATTACCTAAGATATTAGAGTTACCTAAGGTGCTGTCAAAGGAGTTATGACTTTATAAATTCCTCATTTGAATGTTCTGGTCAAACAATTTTCTAAAATTAGTTTGGAAGTTTGGGACAGATGCAGATGAGCTTCTCTACACCAAAAAGTATGTTTGTAATAAATTTACTTTTGTTAAAAAATGGTTAAAGAAGACAATTTAGGTGGTACAAGCAAGGTTTATTCAGCACTTCATGAAGCAGACAGTCTCTATTTGGAGAACTGTAAAATGGGTGGAAGGCAGGAAGCTTTATAGGGTAAAGAATAAAGAATGAGAAAGAGTAAAACAGAAAATATCGAGTTGACTGGGGCCATATAGTCAACCTTGTTTAGGGTGAGAAGGAACAAGGAAATATAGAGCCCAGAGTTGGCTTGAAGTTGGGGGACTGACTGCTGAATATACTCTGTTTCTGGTCAAGGGGAGCATTAAAGGGGCATGAAAGTTACCTAAGTTTTGGTTTGCCGTCATGGCATCCAGGGCAGGAATGGCTCCATTTTGGGCCTAGAAAGTTATTTCAAGACTTTTATAGTATATTTTTAATAATTTGTCTTTCTGTAATTATAGTTAATTTTAGAAGCTACTGTTTTGTCATCACATGCTACCGTTGCTCTAGATGACATCAGTGTATCCCAGGAATGTGAAATTTCATATAAGACACTTCCAAGTACTAGCGTTCAAAGCAAAGGTAAGTTTTTTTCTTGTGGTTGCTGCAGTTTTGAACATTAAAATAATTAGTTTTCCTTGATATCAAAATATAAAATATATTAGAATCCTTCAATAATATAGTTCACTAATGCCTAATACCAAGATGTGGATTATATCACATGTCCCTGAAAACTAAAACATATTTTTTTACCTTTTAAAATATATTTTTACCTTTTTAAAGGAATATGTTATATCACAGTCTAGGCCTTAGGCTCCCTTCTAATAACATTCTACATTTGTGGCTAAAATTGTCACATACAGATTTTTTTTTAATTATAAAAGTTATGAATTTAAAATATTTTGCATGTTTTAAAACACTGCTATAAAAATTCAATTGTATTTTAATTTTGTTTGACACTTCAAGTGAATATGTAATTAACTTCATGTTTCACAATCACTCAGGAGTTCAAAAACATTATCATGGTTGAAAAACTGACTTAAGGCCAATGAAAAATTTCAAACTTGACCCTAAAATTCTGTGTTTAAATTCAAAACATAATATTTTCAAGAAACAGATGGAGTTCGGCTAATTCTTTGACTAAATATTTTGTAGAGGATTTCAGTTAAGAGACAGGTATATTGTCATAAAAATGGATCCCAAATAGTAGAATAGGCATTTTTGAAAATCTAACTGTAGTTTAGGTTCTGAGAGTGCATTGAAATGGTATACATTGTGCCTGCAGTTACTTTGTTATTTTAACACTAACTGATGTTTCTTTCTGACCACCCCTACAGTCAGGTCTCAGTTAACAAATAGAAATAAATATTAAAAATGTTGCCTGAAAACTGAAACACTTCATTTTTCTTACTCTCCATCCATGAAAAATAACTGCATGTGGACATCAGGCATGTCATACATTCTGAAGTTATGTTTCCTTAAACAACATATTTAGTGAGAGGAAAAACTGCATTCTTAACAGGAGCTAAATGCACTCACTAATCAAGGATGATATAGGAGAATCAGTTCTGGATTGAGATCCGGGTTAAAGAATTTTTAAAAGTCCTTTATTAAAGATATCTTTCATTGGTAAGGCTGTATATTCTATGTCCTAACTCTGTATTGTGTTAACATGCATTTACATTACTCAGAATATGTGTCCTGAATTTATAATAAACCTTTCTAAGCTCTGTGTGTGTGAGTTGTTTTGATGGACATTAAAGAATGTAAAGCAGCAGATTTAATGATTAATGAGTTTTGGAGGGTTAACCAGAATTACTTCTTTCTGTTAATTAATTAAACATTTTTATTCTTCTAATCATATACTGCATCACCAGAATTGGAGTAGTAGGAAGGCATTAGAGTTGACATTGAGGAGAATGTATTTGGAAGCAGAAGTGTGGTTAAATGTTTTAAATTATCACTAAAATTAACCTTAGCAGAAGGCTGTGAGAATACTCGATCTCACATACAGAGAATTCTTTTCATAAATTAACTCAAAACTCATTTATGTGTGCTTCAATCTGAACACCAGCTCAGTTGGTTAGAGCATAATTCTCATTAGGCCAAACTTACATGAATTATTCCTGAAAGACCAATGATTTTACACAAAGGAAAAGAAACTTTCTCACCGTTTTCATAAATTTATCCAGTAGGCAATTATAGGATCTCCTTCACTGAATTTAGTATTATTGCCAGCCAGGAGTTTAGGGACAGGAGTGGAAGGGGACTTATCACGTCCCACTGATAGGGACTTATGTTATATTAATGGCCAGAGGTTTATTGAGATCCTCCTGTGCTTGCCATTTTTAGCATATTTAAAAACTAATGTTCATGAAACAATTATGCATCCCATTTATGTTGGAGGAAAAAAGATGTTTTATTCTCTCGATCTCTTAATTTTGAAGCTGGATTTGGGCCACGTGACGATGCAGGCTGTATTTCATCCAGCAAGCTCTCTGATTTTACATCTGACTGCCCAGATGGAGCAGATGAAGCCAGTTGTGGTGAGTGAAAGTCCTGACTGACTGGACTAAGATTTGTGTGTGCATAATTACTCTCTGAATGTAAAGTACATGCTATTTAAGTGAGTGTTGTTTAATTAAGAATGTTTTTTATTGGTTATTAAATTTTAAAAATATTTTTATTGAGGTATAATTGATGTATAACATTATATTGGTTTCAGACATACAACATAATGATCTGATATTTGTATATAATGCAAAATAACCATGAAAATAAGTCTGGTTAGCACCCATCACCATACATAGTTACAAATTGTTTTCTTATGATAAGAACTTTTAAAATTTACTCTCTTAACTTTCAAATATGCAATACAATATTATTAATTATAGTTGCCATGCTATAAATTATATCCTCATGACTTAACTTGCTTATTTTATACCTAGAATACACCTTTGTACCTTTTGACCCCCTTCACCCATTTTGCCCCCTATGCCCTAATTCCCTGCCTCTGGCAATCACCAATCTGTCCTCTGAACTAGGACCTCTGTTTTATTTTTTATTTATTTATTTATTTTGTTTGTTTGTTTTTTAGATTCCACATGTAAGTGAAATCATGTGGTATTTGTCTTCCTCTGTCAGACTTATTTCACTTAGCATAATACCCTCAAGGTCCATCTGTGCTGTCACGAATTGAAAGATTCTCTTCTGTTTTATGGCTGAATATTATTCCATTGTGTATATGTACCACTTTTTCTTGGTTATTGTAAATAATGCTGCAGTGAACATGGGGGTGCATATATCCTTTCGAGTTAGTGTTTTTGTTTTCTTCAGATAAATTCCCATCTTTTGTGGCCAAAGGACTCAATTCTGGTGTAGGGAGGGGTCTTCCCCACACCAGATAGTGCTCAGGACATCAGTTGGGTGTCCTACAATTTAACTCAGTTCTGACACTATCTACCTAGAGATGCCGTCAAGTTCTACAGGTAAAGGTTCAGTCCTACAAGGCTGCCTCCCCTCTTCTTCCACTTACTTCGGATGATGGTCTAAAGCCCAGGTTGTTACTGTTCTTCTGATTGACTGGCTATAAGTCAGAGGTTCCCAAGACTCCTGGCTTGGGTTTGATTAATTTGCTAGGGCAGCTCACAGAACTCAGAGAAACATTTTACTTACTAGATCACCCATTTATTGTAAAAGAATATAGCTTAGAAACAGTTAGCTGGAAGAGAAACATAGGGCAAAGTATGGGGAAAGGACGAGGAGCTTCCTTGTCCTCTCCAGGTGCCACTCTCCCAGCACCCCGTTCACCAACACAGAAACTCTCCAGGCTCTGTCCTTTGGGTTTTCATGGAGTCTTCCTTTCACAGGTATGATTGATTAAATCATTGGCCATTGATTCAACCTCCAGGCCATCTCCTCTCCCCAGAAGTCAGGGGTAGGACTGAAAGTTCCAACCCTCTAATCATATAGTTGGCTCCATTGGCAACCAGCCTCCATCTTTAGATACTGTCCAAAGTCACCCCATTAGCATAACAAAAGACAACTTTGTCACATGTAACACCTCGGAAATTTCAAGTGTTTTAGGAAGTCTGGGCCAGAAACGGATGAAACTGTTTGATGTAATCCCACTTATTTTTGCTTTGGTTGACTCAGCTTTTGCTGTCAAATCCAAAAATCATTGCCAAGACTGATGTCAAGGAGCTTCTTACCTATGTTTTCTTGTAGAATTTTTATGGTTTCAGGTCTTATGTTCAAGTCGTTAATCCTTTTCAAGTTAATTTAATTTTTGTGTATGGTGTAAGATAGTGGCCCACTTTCATTTTATTTGCATGTGGCTGTGCAGTATTCCCAACACCATTTATTGAAGAGACTATCCTTTCCCCGTTGTATATTCTTGCCTCCTATATTGAAAATTAATTGATCATATATGGGTGGGTTTACTTCTGGGCTCTCCAGTCTGTTCCATTCATCTATGTTTGTTTTTATGCCAATGACATACTGTTTTAATTACTATAGCTTTGTAATATAGTTTGAAATCAGGGTGCAAGATGCCTCCATGTTTGTTCTTCTTTCTCAAGTTTGCTTTGGATATTTGGGGTCTTTTGCGGTTCCATAAAAATTTTAGGATAGTTCTATTTTTTGTGAAAAATACCCCTGGAATTTTGACAGGGATTGCATTAAATCTGTACATTGCCTGGGGTAGTATGGGCATTATAACAATATTCTTACAATCCATGAGCATGGAATATTGTTCCATTTATTTGTGTCTTCTTCCATTTCTTTCATCAATGTCTTGTAGTTTTTAGTGCCCAGGTTTTTCACCTCCTTGGTTAAATTGATTTCTAGATGTTTTGTGTTTTTTTGATGCAATTATAAGTGGTATTCATTTCTTAATTTATCTCTCATACTTCATTATTGATGTATAGAAAGGCAATAGATTTTTGTATATTGCTTTTGTATCCTGCAACTTTACTAATTCATTGATTGGTTCTATCAGTTTTATTGGGAATCTTTAGGGTTTTCTATATATAAAATCATGTCATCTGCAAATAGTGATAGTTTTACTTCTTTGTTTCTGATTTTGATGCTCTTTTATTTTATTTTAATTTTATTTTTCTTGCCTAAATGTTGTGGCTAGGACTTCCAATACTATGTTAAATAAAAATGATGAGAGTGGGCATCCTCATCCTGTGCTTGATCTTAGAGGAAAAACTTTCAGCTTTTCATCATTGATTGTGATGTTGGTTGTGGGCTTGTCATATGTGGCTTTTATTATGTTGAGATACATTCTCTTAATACCCACTTTGTTGAACGTTTTTGTCATAAAAGGATGTTGAATTTTGTCAAGTGCTTTTTGTGCATCTATTGATATAATATGATTTTTATCCTTCATTTTGTTAATATGATGTATCACATTCACTAATGTTGAATTATCCTTGCATCCCTGAAATGAACCACTCTTGATGATAGTGTATGATTCTTTTAAGGTGCTCTTGAATTTGATTTGCTAATATTTTATTGAGGTGTTTGATGAACATCTCTGTTCATCAGGAATATTAGCCTGTAATTTTTCATCTTGTGGCATCCTCTTCTGGTTTTGGTATCAGAGTAAGGTTGGCCTTGAAAATGTGTTTGGAAGTTTTCTTCCATTTTTTGAAGAGTTTAAGGATTGGTATTATTTCTTCTTCAAATGTTTGGTAGAAAAAATTTTTTTGGTAGAATTCATCAGTGAGGTCTTCTGGTCCTGGACTTTTGTTTGTTGGGAGGTTTTTGATTATTGATTCACTCTCCTTACTCATAGTTGTCTATTTATATTTTCTATTTCTTCATAATTCAGTCTTGTCAGGTTGTGTGTTTCTAGGAATTTATCTATTCTAGGTTTTCCAATTTATCGGTGTATAATTGTTCTAGTAGTCTCTTATGAGTCTTTGTATTTCTGTGTTATCAGTTGTAATGTCCCCTCTTTTATTTCTGATTTTATTTATTTGAGTCCTCCCTTTTTCTTTGTTAGTCTAGCTAACAATTTGTCAATTTTGTTTATGTTTTCAAAGAAATAGCTCTCAGTTTCATCGATCTTTTCTATTGCCTCTTAATCTCTATATCATTTATTTCAACTCTGATCTTTGTTATTTCCTTCCTTTCACTAGCTTTGGGCTATGTTCTTTTTCTAGTTCCTTGAATTGTAAAGTTAGGTCATTTGAGGTTTTTCTTGTTTCTTGAGATAGGCATTTATCCCTATGAATTTCCCTCTTAGAACTTTTGTCTCATCCCAGAAGTTTGGTATGCTGTAGTTCCATATGTATTTGTCTTAAGAAATTTTTGGATTTCTCTTTTGATGTATTCTTTGACCATTGGTTGTTTAGTAGCATATTTTTAACCTCCACATAGTTGTAGTTTTTTCCAGTTTTTTCTTGTAATTGATTTCTAGTTTCATACCATTGTGGTTAGAAAAGATGCTTGATATGATTTTACTCTTCTTACATTTATTAAGACTTGTCTTGTGGCCTAACATATAATCTGTCCTGGAGAATGTTGCATGTGCACTTGAGAAGAGTGTGTGTTCTATTGCTTTTGGATGGAATGTTTCATATATATCTATATATCTGTTAAGTCCATCTGGTCCAACATGTCCAAATATTTCCTTTTTGATTTTCTGTCTGGATTATCTATCCATTGATAAAAATGGGGGTACTGAAGTCCTCTACAATTATTGTATTGCTGTCTATTTCTCCTTTTAGGTCTGTTAATATATTTTTATATATGTAGGAGGAACTATATTGGATGCATAAATATTTACAAACATTATAGCCACCTGTTGGTTTGACCCTTTTATCATTATGTCATGCCCTTCTTCTGTCTCTTATTACAGTCTTTGTTTTAAGGTCTATTGTGTCTGATATCACTTGTCTCCAAAGCTTAACTCTTTCAGTTTGTATATCTGAAGTGAGTCTCTCATGGGTAGCATTGTAGATGGGTCTTCTTTTTTATCCATTCAGCTACTCTGTGCCTTTTGATTGGAGAATTTAGTCTATTTACATGTAAAGTAATTATTGATAGGTAGGTGCTTGTTGCCATTAAGTTAATCGTTTCCTGGCCGTTTTGTAGCTCCTCCATTCCTTTTATTTTCTCTTGCTCTTTTCCTTTTTGATTTGATGATTTTCTATAGTGGTATGCTTAGTTCCTTTTTCTTTATCTTTTGTGTATCTACTATAGGTTTCTGCTTTGTGGTTGCCATGAGGTTTACATGTAACAACTTACATTTATTAAGTCTATTTTAAGATGATAACAACTTAAATTTGAATGCATTCTAAAGCTCTATATTTTCACTCTTCTTAACCCCCATGTTTCTTGTTTTTGATGTCACATTTTACATCTTTTTATCTTATGTGTCTCTTAACTAATTATTGTTGTTACAGTTTTTTTACTACTTCTTTCTTGCAACTTTTATACTATCTTTAATAGTGATTAAACCACCATCTTTACAAGAGTAGACTATACCAATTTTACTGTGTGTTTATCTTTACCAGTGAGATTTATACTTTCATTTGTTTTCCTGTTACTAATTAGCATCCTTTCTTTTCAGCTTAAAGAAGTCCCTTTAACATTTCTTGTAATGACAGTTTAGTGGTGATGAACTTCTTTAGCTCTTGCTAGAAAACTGTTTATCTCTTTTTCAATTCTGAAGGATAACTTTGCCAAGTAGAGTATTAATTGGAAGTTTCTTTCAGCCCTTTGAATATATTGTGTCACTCCCTTCTGGCTTGCAAAATTTCTGCTGAAATATATGCTTATTTCCTTGTGGGGGTTCCCTTGTATTTAACAAGTTATTTTTCTCTTGCTGCTTTAAAATTCTCTCCATGTCTTTAACTTTTGACATTTAAATTTATAATAGTCTTGGTGTGAGTCTCTTTGGGTTCATCTTCTTTGGAACTCTTTGGGATTCCTGAATCTGGACATTTCCTTCCCAAATTAAGGTAGTTTTCAGCTTATTCTTCAGGTGAGTTTTCGGCCCCCTTTTCTCTCTCTTCTCCTTCTGGGACCTCTATAATGCACATGTCAGCCTGCTTGATGTTGTCCCATAAGTCCTATAAACTAACTTCACTTTTTAAAAATTCTTTTTTCTGCTTTGATTGGGAGAGTTCCACTGCATTGTCTTTGATTTCACTGATCCTTTCTATTGCTCTTGAACTCTGCGTGTGTATTTTCAGTTTAATTATTGCATTCTTCAGCTATGGGACTTCTGTTTGGTACTTTCTTATATTTTCTGCCTCTTTGTGGAAGTTCTCACTATGTTTATCCATTTTCCTCCTGAGTTTGGTGAACATCTTTATGACCATTACATGGAACTCTTTAAGAGATGAGTCGCTTAACTCCATTTCATTAAGGACTTTTTCTGAGGTTTTATCTTGCTCTTTCTCTTGGAACATATTCATCCATTTCTTCATTTTTCTTGTCTCTCTATGTTGGCTTCTATGCATTGGATAAAACAGCTACCTCTCCCAGTCTTGAAGAAGTAGCCTCGTGTAGAACTAACCTAGCTCTTGGGTTATCTCTAAAACATTTGTGATTGTCCAAGTAGCCTATTTTACTTTTAGTGGCTCCCAGTAGTTGAGGGTGTGCTAAGTCCTGTCAATGTCCCAAAGCAGAAGCTCTCCGTCAGCGCCTAGATTCAGGCTGATTGGAAGCTGGACTCTCAGGCAGCCAGACCTCCAGGCAGCAACTTGTAAAGTATGCAAATGTATACATTCCTGTGAGATTGCAAGCCTAAGTCCTCCTGGCCCCCATAGCCAGACCATCTAGGGGTGTCCTCTCTGAGGCAGTTGAAAAAATCAGGATGCCAGATGAGTTTCTTGTAGGGAGACACCATGTGACCTGGAGCGAGGCAGAAGGAGATTGCAAAGATGGTGTCCACTGACCTCCATCCCTGGAATGCACATTGGTAGGCCCTTAGAAGTGTGCCAAACCAGAAGCCTGCCCCTCAGACCAAAGGTCTGGGACAAGCAAATAGGCCTCTTTCACAGAAATATTGGGGGTGTATTTTGGTTTGCACAGGGCCCTGGGGGTGGTAGACTGCCAAGCTCTGTCTCTCCATTGCTTACAGTCTAACGGGACCTGGGAATAAAAACCCTACTGACCACCAGAGCTCGGCAATCCAGGGCTGTCCTCTGGACGGCAGCCACAGAAACCAGGACACCGGACACTGTGCAGTTCCTCCCTGGGAGATACTGGCATTCTGGAATCAGACAGAGGGAGGACATGAGGATATTGCCCACCCTCTGAGGTCTCTTACATGTTTGTGTGATCAGAAGCCTGCCCTTCAGGCCACAGCTATGAAGATAAGCTAATATGTTTTTTTCATAGAAAGACTGGGTATTTCTGTTGTCTCCTGGGGGTGGTAGATAATTAAGAACATTTTCTCTGTTGGTTACAGTCTTGTGGATCCCCCTAGCATAAGCCCTGCTGGTGACATAAGCCAGTGACAGGTGACTTAGAGGTGTTCCCTGGGCATCAGGCACAGAACTGGGGAGGGTGCAAGCCATTTCCAAGAGGTACAGCTGGATGTAGTTAGATGGAGTTGGATGGAGACAGCTATGCAAAGATGGCATCTGCCAGCCTCCATTCCTGGGGAGTTCCCCAGCAGGCCCTGGATGTGTGTTAAAGTAAACGTGTGCCCTTTAGGCTGACACTTTTTAGATAAGCATATAAGCCTCTTTCACATAAAGGTAGGCACCTCTCCATAAGCTGCTTCTGCAGTGGTCCATAGGGTGAGTCTGAGACAGTGAGCCCGAGACTGTGAGCCCTTTAGGAGCCATTTCTCAGTTCACTATAATCTGTGTGTCTCCTGGATGTGAGCCCCATTGTTTTCAAAGTTGGATGTTTGGGGGGCTTTTTCTCAGGTGCAGGTCTTAAAAGTTGGGGTACCTGATGTCACGGTTCCAGTCTTTCACTCCCTGGGGAGAAGCTCTGTGTTTTGAGTTTCCTCCTGATAGTGAATCGCTGTGCTTGGTGTCAGGTTTAGGGCAACACTGTGTCTCAGCCTCTCCTACCGGCTTTTTAGTGGATTTTTTCTCATTTGCACAATGTGTAAGAGTCTCTCACCTAGGCTTTAGTTTTGTTTTCTTTGTTTTTTCAAGAGAAAATTGCTCCATATGTAGCTGTAGATTCATTGTGTCTGTGGAAGGATGTAAGTTCAGGATCTTCCTATGTCACCATCTTGTATTAGAACCCAAGTAGGAATTTCTTAAAATATTTTCTGTTTTTCTTACTATATCAGAAGAGTTATCTATGGAAATATCTGCCTGGGATTTACAGTTGTAAGCCTGTCCCTGATATACATTAAGACTGTTACCAATGTACATGGTTTAAGAACTTTATCCATATAAATTCTTTTAATCATCAAAACAAATCGAATAATTCAACCCTCATATTATCCTCATTTTACAGACTTTCATATCAGTTAGTGTTCATTCAGGAGACAGAAACCGCCCTAGTAATTTGAACAGAGAAAATGTAATATGAAGAATTATTACCTTTTGAGACATGGTTAACTGCAAAAAGAACTAAAAGAACAGTAGAGAAGAAAAGAATTAACAAATGTAGGGAGCAGCTACTGCCTCTAGGATTGCGACAGAGAATTAAGGAAAGGATACATCTGGAGGAGGGGTGGCCTCCACATCCCAACACTGAGAATTAAACTTTACTGGAGAGGGTGTGACTGGAGCCCTCTGGAAGGTGGAGAAGTTTGCTGGGATGATGTGGGCTAGACTTGGTTAACAATTTAGTGTCCAAGGAAGAAATTATCCACCAGGATGCCTGCAAAACTCACTGAAGGGTGACTGTAACTGGGTTGCTTTATATTGCTGGCAGTCATGGTCCAAGAACAGCAAGAAAACATACACTGGAACCAAAAAGAGAAGCTCCTTCCTCTGCTATGCTTTGTGGCATCCTGTGCTCTTTACTAACGAAGCCAAACATTGTATGAGCTATTCAAAAGAGAAATGTTTGCACCGTCCAGCTCCAGATCTCAAATCAGGGCAGAGAGGGTAGATATGGAGCTGAGACACAGTACATTTAGAGCTGGCACACGTGCCTAATGTTGTGTAGTTCATAATTGGTGGAACCCCATCTTACATCTGGTTAATCTGCCCCCAGAACACATTCTTAACCACACATTATGCAACCTTTCTGTCCTTTCAAGGTCATCATTAAATTGAAAATGATACTTGCCCGAAATGAAAAGTTGCTTCCTTGATCAGTTTGAGCAATAGGGAATTTGAAGCCAGTGAAAGATTTCACTTTTGGAGGAGAAATCATGCTCTTAGGCCCCTAGAATGTCAAATGGTAATTTAGTAATTCTGTCTGGAAGTTTGAAAGGATTAATGTCCTTTAAAAAAAAAACAAAACCTTAATCTTTTCCCTTTAGTAATTACTTTGTTTATCACATTACATTTCATAAATCTGAAATGTACTAAATTGCCTTCATTTCCTATAGTGTGTTTCAGGGACTTAAAATATTGTTTTATAGACACAAAAAGAAGATGGAGATCACTGTTTGGCAACGGACCCATGATCGTGGTGAACTGAGTTAAAAAAAAAAATAACAAATGAACTCCAGATCTCTAGAATCTTATGCTGGGAATCTGTTTATTCATAGAAATGCTAATTCTTCATCCCATTTTTGTGAATTCATACATTAAAGATTCCAGCAGTGAGTTGGGATGAGGTAAAGCCACAGTAAAGAATTTAGAGGAGTAAAAGCAGGAGTCTTTTGTCTTCTTTACAGCAAAAAAGGAGAGAAGTAAGCACAGTGATTTTAGGCTGAGAGTCTAGCATCGAACTAACCCACTTGTCAATTTCCCCATAGAAAACTTAATTGCTTGGAAGAAACAGGGGTTTTCTGTAAGGAGAAAAAGACAATACGGGTCTCAGGATTTCTACTCATAAACATAAATCCTCCTTAAAAGGAACCTTGCTCCTCTAGAGTTTCAAATATTAGTATTTTAATGCAATTTATTCTAATTTTCTCATTTTCACAACTATCTCTAACCCAATTTGAGTTCTCTTTCGTTACAATAAGACTGATTATGCCTTACCTCAAAAGAGTTGTTAAACTTACTATGATTTAGGTTTTCTCTGCCTCTGAAATATCTTCAGACTAAGATACCAAGTGTAAGTTTTAACCAATTTTGGTAAAAGAAATAGTTTATCATATAGATGAGAAAGACAAAAAATTTTAAAACAACTCTGTTGTAAAGTTATTTTAATATTCCCAAACATCATTTTCTGAGCATCGTAATTTATTTCGGTCTAAAAATTGGTTAGTCTGAAATGCATATGCTTTTTTCCTAAAAATAGATCTACACAATTTCTCATTTTCTACTTTTCTCTCTGCTCACAGGAAAAACCACATACATCAATACTTAGTATTTGAATTCAGTGAAGTCTAAGCAAAGGCAGGTTGAGCAGTATAGGAAGAAGGAGTGATTTATCATTTTTCTCATTTGCTTTTTCAAACTTAAATACTGTTTGTATATTTTTCCAAAACTACTGTCTCTGCTCAATATACAAATGTATGTATTAAACACTGGCATTTCCACAGCTGACAGTAAGGTAGAGGCGAAGTGATTTTATGTGCTGATGCTTTGGACTCCATCTCCATGTATTTTTTACTAATTCATTACCTTCCAATAGTAATTGTTATATTCATTGCGTCTTACAAATTTCTTTCATCACATAAGTGCATCGGGAGAAAGCTTGAATTTTTTTATAGCTATGTTTCTTCTGCTCTGTATTTGTTGAGAATGTGTGTGCGTTTGTGTCTGTGTGTGCGTGTGAGAGAGAGAGATCTAATTAGGGCTATGTTTTTACTGCCTATTTTCTAAAAAAAAATGTTTTTGAGAAGGTATTTTTTGGTGAGATTGAACATATTTAAACTTAATTATAGAATTAAAGGCTTCCTGAAATGCACCTCTCTGTATAACCATAAATTGCTTTTTATTTTAATAAAAGATAGGAAAATAAGCTGCTATTTTCTGTTTTCTATCTTATGCTGTTTTCCATAGGCCTAACTTCCAGGGGAAAAAAATGTCTCAAAATAAACCTAAATTTGCTAATTATTTAGCATTTTGCTTTTTCATTAAATGCACATCAGTGTGCCCATTCTTGTAGAAAGAAGGCTATCTTGCTATTTTTTCTTAGTGAACTGGATTCTCTTTCTCTTCTTCATATTGTCCTCAACAATTTAGATACTGTTTGCCAGTCCAAAAAAATAAAAAACTCCCTAGACAGGGGTAATTGTAAGACTGGAATGGGAAGTTTGTTCTGGTGAAGGCTCATCATTTCTGTGACATAAAACTGAGAAGTGGAGAAAAAGTCCATTCATTCCCATTTGTGGAGCCATTGATCACTGAGGGGAAAAAAAAATAGAAATGATTTTTGTAGACAAGTAAAATCTGGTAAATAATCCATGATATTTTGATCAGTCTTTGCTGTAGATAATTATGTTGTTTGAGAAATCAGGACGGTAGAGGGAAAATAATAAAATAGTCAATAAAGTAGATAATAAATTCTCTCAGTTGAAAACTCCATTGAGAATAAAAATCTATGTATTTAATAAGAAAGTCTTTTTCTATGATCATTTAAGATTAAATTTCAATAAATTACATTATTAACAGTATCTGTGGAAAGGTTTTGTGTGTGTTATTACTTTGAGCTCATTTGGATTTTATTTGTCAGCAAGATCATTGTTCTTCTTCATTTTGAAAATTATAAACTAGAAGTATAAGTGGCATTTCTGTTTTGCTTGTATACCCAAACTACTTCAGTCCTTCTCTTTTCTTTCACACCTGCTACTCTTGTCCCTTTCGTTTCTGTTTTCAGGTTAGTGATGTTTGTGATGACAAGTATGAGACTTAATGATCCTCTCCTGTTCAACACCAGGTTTTCTTAGCAATCCTGTCTCCTTGCCTTGTAGAACTTTACCACTGTGGATAGTGAGATTTACGTTTCCTTCCAGGGTTTATATAAACCCCTATCTTTGGGGTTAGATTTAAAAACAGACTGAAAGATTGTATGATAATGATATTCAATATAAATACTGTCACACACTTATAAAGCACTTATTTTGTACCTGGCATTGTTGGAAATGCATTTATATGTCTTAGCTAATTTATAGATAAGAAAAGCAAGGCACACAGAGAATGAATGTCACGGCTCTTCCTGCGGTCACGGTCACACAGTTAGTTCAATAGAGATAGAGATAGGAGTGGAAAATGGACCTCAGGTTGATTTTCATTTTGCCTACTGAGTCTTCCAGGGCAATTCAATTTGTAAAGTTCTCAAAGAATGTAAACCTCTTCACCCCCATGGGCATTTACAAGAAAGGCTTTAAAATAGGCTAGTATTTCCATTGACTTTGTATTTTAAGAGTGTTTGAGCATTTCTCACACTTTGTTAGTTTTGTATGGTAGACGCAGAAAGGAGGTTTTACTTTAGGGAAAAACAATCTAGTGAGAGAATCTAAACATGTGTGCATAAAAGAAGCCATGATAATCTATCGCCAGTCAAATCTAGTTAATAATAATAATGATAATAATTAACAACTACTTAACACCTGCTGAAAGAAATGTGTGCAGAGGATGAAAAGATGTTAGTATATTTGCTCTGCTGTGAGTAGTTTAAATTTAGATGAAAATAGGCATAAAAATGTAACTACTAGAAAAAGCTGGTTTTGCTCCATAGACAGTAAGGATGGACTATGATAGGCATGGATGAGATTCTGGGAAGAGGAGCTTGAGGGGAAGGTTTAATGAAAAGTTTGGGAATAAACATTTTTCTTTTTTTTGCTTATTTTTGAATTTTATTATTTTTTTATACAGCAGTTTCTCATAGTTATCTATATTATACATATTAGTGTATATATGTCAATCCCGGCTTCAGCTGGACATTCCATAAGGCACAGGGGAAGTTGGCTAGAAGCACAGTTTGCAACGGCAGAATCAAATTGTTGCTAAAAGTAAAGAGAGGAAAGTTAGCTAGAAAAGTTTTCACCTGGGACGTTAGTGTTGTATCACTGGGGTAGAGGAGTGGGTGCTTTGGGAGAGTGTCTGGAGAGAGAAGGTAATAATAGGAAGCAGGTGTTGTATAACACTTGCTGTCCTCGGGGTTAGTTCATTCATTCAATAACTATCAAGCACTATACTGACTCTACAGCTGTTTACAGAGTGAGCAAGACATAATGTAGTTCCTGCCTTCCTAGAGATTACAATCTAGTGGGGAGAACTACATTACACTAATATAGCTGTAATTCCAATTCTAATGAGAAGTATGTAAAAGTTATAGAGTGGCCTATGAAAGTTATAGATTGACTCTTTGGCCCTAGTGTGAAGATATCGGGGTTTTTTTTTAGTACATTAACCTTTTTTTAAAATAAAGATAATCCTTAGAGCAATTTTAGGTTAACAGCAAAATTGAGGGGAAGGTACAGAGATTCTCTATATGACCCCTGCGCCGACACATGTATAGCTCCTGCTAGTAACAGCATCACCCACCAGAGTGGGAAATTTCTTACAATTGGGGAACCTACATTGATGCATCATAATCATGCAAAGTCCATAGTGTACCTCATGGTTCGCTCTTGGTGTTGTGTATTCTATGAGTTTGGACAAATGTATAAACACACATATCCATCATTGAGGTGTCATACAGAGTATTTTCACTGCCCTAAAAATCCTTTGTGCTCTGCCTCTTCATCCCTTACCTGCTCCCAACTGCTGGCATCCACTCATCTTTTCATTGTCCCCATAGTATTTATTGACTTTTCTATAATGTCATGTAGTTGGAATCATACACTGTATAGACATTTCAGATTGGCTTCTTTCACTTAGTAATATGCATTTAAGGTTTCTCCATGTCTTTTTTTAAATTAATTTTTATTGGAGTATAATTGCTTTACAATGTTGTGTTAGTTTCTGCATGTCTTTTCATGGCTTTTAGGTGCATTACTTTTTAGTGCTGAATAATATTCCATTGTCCAGTACTCCATGTGAGAAAAGCTGCTGTAAACATCTATATGCAGGTTTTTGTGTGGACGTAAGTTTTCAGTTCCTTTTGGGTAAATACCAAGGGACATGATTGCTGGATTATATGTAAGATTATGTTTAGTTTTGTAAGAAACTGCCACACTGTCTTCCAAAGTGGCTGCACCATTTCGCATTCCCAGCAGCAATGAACGAGAGTTCCTGTTGCTCCACATCCTTGCCAGCATTTGGTTGTCAGTGTTCCCGATTTTGATCATTCTAATAGGTTGCAGTGGTATATCATTGTTTTAATTTGCATTTCCTTGATGATGTACAAATGTGAAGCATATTTTCATATGCTTATTTGCCATCTGTATATCTTCTTTGGTGAGGTGTCTTCAAGTCTTTGGACTGTTTTTTAATCAGGTAGTTTATTTTCTTATTGTTGAGTATTAAGATTTTATTGTTTATTTGGGGTAGGAGTCCTTTACCAGATGTGTCTTATAAATATTTTCTCCCAGTCTGTGGTTTGTCTTCTCATTCTTTTCTTGACATTGTCTTTTTAATTTTTAATTGAACTATAGTTGACTTATGGTATTACATTAGTTTCAGGTGTACAACATAGTGATTCTATATTTGTATAGATTATGCACCAAAGTTATATATTCCCTGTGCTGTACATTACATCCCTGTGACTTATAAGTCAGACAGAGAAAGACAAATACTGTATGTTGACATTGTCTTTTGCAGAGTAAAAAAATTTAATTTTAGCGAAGTCCTACTTATCATTTCTTTCATGGATTATGCTTTGGTGTTGTATCTTAAAACGTCATCACCATACCCAAGGTCATTTAGGTTTTCTCCTATGTTATCTTCTAGGAGTTTTATAGTTTCACATTTTATATTTAGGACTGTGATCCATTTTAAGTTAATTTTTGTGAAGGGTGTAAGGTCTGTGTCTAGATTTATTATTTTTGCACATGGATGTCCAGTTGTTCCAGCATCCTTTGTTGAAAAGACTGTTTTTCTTCATTGTATTATCTTCTCCTTTGTCAAGCTCAACTATATTTATGTGCGTTGCATTAACTTTTAAAGGGAAGTAATAGAAAGAATTTGAATAGCTGGGTGAAAGTGAATAGTAGATTCCAAACAGAAAAACTAGGCTGTGACAAGGCATTAAAATGTGTGAGGAGGAAAGTAGTTTTGATTTATTAAAGAAACTGAAGTAATAAAGGTAGCTTGAGCATAAGGGCAGGAGAAGCACAGAGATTCTTGGGAATTAGCCTAATGTTAAAGATTTGGGGCATTATACTAAATAATAGGGAAACAATGTAAGGATTTTTAAGCAGTTGCAAGATCAAGTTTGAATTTTTAAGGCCTTTAAATTTTTATACTCTGGGGGTAGTATGTAGCATGAATTGAAGGGGAGAGTATGGAAGTAATGGTTTCAGCTGGAAGAATTTAAGAGTAAATATGAGAGATTATCATAGACTGAACTGACATGTAGAGATATGTCATAATAAAAATTTATGAGGTAGAATAAAGAAACACTTGATTGGGGCTTCCCTGGTGGCGCGGTGGTTGAGAGTCCACCTGCCGATGCAGGGGACACGGGTTCGTGCCCCGGTCCGGGAAGATCCCACATGCCACGGAGCGGCTGGGCCCGTGAGCCATGGCCACTGGGCCTGCGCGTCCGGAGCCTGTGCTCCGCGACGGGAGAGGCCCCAACAGTGAGAGGCCCGCGTACCGCAAAAAAAAAAAAAAAAAAACACTTCATTGAATTTTGGAAGAAAGGGAAAAGGGGTATTTTAAGTAATTCTTACCAGTTTCTATCTGGAGTCACAGAATATAGAGTGAGAGGGGGAAGTAGGGTTGAGGGAGGAGATCATTATTGTCTGTAGTTTGGACAGTTCTGACACTAACAAGAGGGGAGTGAGTTGGAGAAATAATTATTGGATTCTTTTTATTCACATAATAGTTATTGAAGCTTTGATATTGGATGAAGTTTACCAGGGAGAGAGAGTGGACTAAGAGCCAGTATTTTAAACTAAAACTCTGGAAATGGTGACGCCACTTGAAGTTTTCCATTTCAGATGAAGTATGATATTTAATTGCTTCTCCTTCGAGAGGCAATTAAATACAAATATAATTAAGAAAAATAAAAGGTCAAGTAGAACTTAAAGAGAAACACACAATTAGGGAACTATGCCAAAAGAGAAACCTAGTGAAAATAAATTAGGAGTGATGGGCTGATAAGTAGGCTTGTATTGGGGTACCAACTAAGTAGTCTAACTCTGTAATAAGATCAAGAATTGGGGGGAAAATAAGAAATGAGAAAAAATGTAGTTTTGGAAAAAGGAAGGTCACTAATGCTTTTAACAAGTGCGTTTTGAGTGCCTACTATGTTCCAGGCATACGGATCCCACAGTAAGTAAAACTGACAGACATCCCTCTCCTCTTGGAGCTAACTTCCTAGTAAGGTAGACACTGACACTATGATAAATGAGTAAAGTGCATAGTATTTTGGAAGGGGATATATGTTATAAAAAAAAAATAAAGCAGTGTGAAGGCAATAAAGTAATGATAGAGGGAGGGACCTGGCAATTTTAAATAGGGTTTCCACAGTAGCTCTCAAGGACAAGGTGATTTAAAGCAGACTTAAGAAGGTAAGGGAAATAAGCCTGGAAAATATCTCAGGGAAAAGTTTTTCAGGCAGAAAGAAATAACTAAGGGATTGAGATAGGAGGGAACCTGGTGAGTCTGAGCAATAGCAAATGATCTATGTGGCTGGAGGAGAGTGATTATAAGAAAAAAGTAATAGGACATGAGGTCGGAGAGATAAGCAAACCATCTAGAGCTGTGGTTCTCAACCTTGGCGACATTTGAGAAGTACCTGGAGAGCTTCTAAAGCTGTAATTGCCATGGCCAGTTACATTGCAAGCACTATAGGTGGAACCCAGGCATTAATAATTTTAAAGCTCCCCATGTGATTTTTAACATACAACTAAGTTTGAGTGCCATTCAGCTAAGACCTTACAGGTCAGTGTAAGGACACTGGCTTTAAATGAGTGAGAGGGAACCATTGTGGCACTTTGAAGAGAGGACTTATGGGATCTGACTTAACAGAATCACTATGCTTTCTATATTGAGAACAGACAGGAGGGTATTATTACCCATCAATCAAAGAACACCAGTAAAACGCCTAACAAAGTTGTGTTTACTGATACTTGCTGAACAAGGAAAATGGCTTACCACGGAGACCTGTGGGGCATCTCAGCAAGAGTGTTAGGAGGAACTTATTACTGGGTTCAGGCTTGTGTTGTGTAATTTGTGGGAGGGTTCAAGGGAGCAAGAATTCCCTCTGGATTGGGTGTTTTCAAGAAACAGGATAATTCTGTGATTGCATACCTAAATAAATTTTATTTGGGAGGTGAGAGAAATAGAACAAACATGGTAATTGGTGAGGATGCAGCAGTCACTCATGTCAGCCAGGTGAGTAGGATATTTGAGCAATGTTTGAATTTGCACAGTACTCTTCCTGTACTCAGACATGTTACAGAGTGGTCCTCTTTTTATCTTCTTTTTTCTCAATCTACAGAACGTCTTTGGTTCGTGGTATGTGAAAATCTTTTTGTTTAGCAGAAGAGCAATGTAGCCCTCCTGTCATTTCCAGATTCTAGCAACACCAAGGTCTAGCTGAAAGTGCCAGGCAAACCACCATCTGATGGCCATCAGGAGCAAGGCTGGAAGCAGGGGGACCAGTTAGAATATTCTAAAAACTGAGGGAAGAAATCATGGTAAATTGAATCAGGGTGAAGCAGTGGAGGCAGTAGGCAGATTCTGGATGTATTTTGAAAGTAGGTAGAAGTAAAAGGATTTGTTAATTGTATATGGGGGAAGGAAGGAAGAGTGGAGTTAAAGAGGACTCCAACGTCTTTGCCTGTAGAAACTAGAAGAGTGGTGTTGCCATTTCTGACCCAGGAAATCTAGAACATGTTTCAGATGCCAATTAGATATCCAGGTGAAGCTGTCTAATAGAGAGTTAGGTATATGAGTCTGGAGTTCAAAGGAGAGGTTCAGGATAGATTACAGCTGGTAAGACATCGACATATAGATGGCATTTAAAGCCTGAGCTAGAAGAGTTTCTTAAACTAGTGAAGATAAAAGAGCTAAAGATCTAGAAGTCAGAGTAAAAGGAAAAACCAGTTGAGAAGATAGAGAAGGAGCAACCAGAGAAGAAGGAGGAAAACTTGGAGTATTTACTGTCTTGGAAGCCAAGTATACAATGTTTTAAGAAGGTGGAAAACATGGTTAACTGTCAAATATTGCTGATAGAAAATGAGAACTGAGAATTGACTTCGGATATAACAGTATGAGGTAATTGTGGACCTTGATAAGATGGGTAAAAAGCCTGATTGGAGGGAGCTCAATAGAAAATTGGAGGAAAGGATAACTTTTGACAACCTCATTCTAAGACTTTTTAAAGGAAAATTGAGAAATGAGGGTAGCTGTTATATGAAATGGGGTCAAGAGAGCTTAACGACAAGTTTATAAAGGCTTATGGAGAAAATACAGTAGAAGAGGGACAATGTGTGATTATAGAAGGCGGGGGTGTGTTTCTGGAGAGATGCTATTGAATAAACAAGAGAAGATGGAATCTAGTGCACAAGTGGAGAACGGCCTTGGCCAAGAGCCTGGACACTTCATCTAGGGTAACAGAAAGAAGTTGGAATCTATGGAGACAGATGGTAGAAGATGGGGAGATGTGGTGGTGATAATTGTGGAAATTTTATTTCAGAAACTGTAGGAATAATGATGAATAGATACCACTGAGTAGTAGCAAAACTCTGATAATGAAAAAGAAAACATTTTTGTTGTCACTGGGTTCATAAGTCCTAATTTGGATCTTCCATCTCTAGAGTCCTTAAGGGAAGAGGCGTCAATAGGCTATTGTAAATATTTCAAAAAGACAGGGAAAGACTGTACAGTTACCTGTATTAATTTTTTAAAGAATTTTCAAGAACCTAAATTTATTTTCTTTGAGTTATATTTAGAAATAAATATATGTTAAGTCAGGCTCATCAGAGTCTCTAAGGGACATCCATAATTATGTTTGAATTGTGAAATTTCATTAATCAATCAATGAAATTAATAATAATCATTACTGTGCTTATATTCATAAGAAGAGTGTTAGTGCTCTGGTAACATGTAATGCATTGTTATCAGACTTACAAGATGGACTAGGTAAGACAGAAGTAGGATAATCAAGATTTTGTTAGAGAGATGAAGAATCAAGTTGGAAAACGTTAAATGGAAATAATGCTACGACCTGCCAGACTGCAAACCAGTAGGGGAGAGGGGCATGACTTATAGTTCCTTTTATTCCCAGGCCCTATTTTCAGGCCTAGAATGTAGTTGATATTCAGTCAGTAATTATTATGATAGTGTCTGGATTTATGTTCTCAAATTTCTGGGTAACCACCAAGCATGGAAGATGGTGTGGCTAGAAAGAAAATAGGAAACTATAAGTGACTGTGATGTGGACCGTTAACATACGGTTGTTATATTTGCTTTATTGTTCACCTGACATTGTTTTAATCCTTACTAGATTCCCCCCCTTGGACTAGATTGGATTTAGCATGAAGTAATGGGAAGTCTACTTCATCAAGGAGATATATAAGAGAGGGATAATTGAAATTAAAATTACTGTACAAAGTGATAGTGTAAGAATCTGGTGTGAATGTTGTCCTGTGAAACACAGCGAAGGACTTACTAGTTGGGAGTTGAGAAGAGTATGGTTGGGAACTGAGTAAAGAAGAAAATGTGAAGCAGGAAATTATTACGGTAGCAAACAGAAGGCCTAGGAGAGCCACAGAATGGCCAGATTCTCAGTGATTTTAAAAGGGTTGCTATGACTTCAGTACTCGACAAGATTATTGAGTAGAGGTCAAGGGATCAGGAACTCTCTTCTAGACTCATTCTGCCTCTCCCTGAGTGATTCTACCTATGTCTACATTTTTTCCTGCCTCAATTCACTACTTCCCTAGGCAATTACATGAGCTTGGCTTCTAAGATTTCTTACAAATCATCCCTTCTTCCTCAGCACCAACACCCCATCCACCAGTGTGATTTTCTCCAAATACTCAGTCTTTTTAACTTGAGGATTTAGTAAAGAGATGGCCTCTCTTATTGCCCATATTTGAAAACTAATAATCATATCTACCATTTTTGGACTTACATATTGTGAGAGTGCACTGGATGCTGTCATATATCATTGTATTTTATCTGAGGTTGGTGCTGTTGTCACTTTACATATGAGGAAATTGAAGTTCAGAGAGATTAACAACTGAAATCACAAATCTAGTAAATAGGAAGGATAAAATTCCACCTTGGCTTCTCTGCTTCTAAAGCTCATACTATATCTATCCATGACAATACATATACAGAGCAGACTTCTGGAGCACCATTTTAGAAGTGAAAACACCTTTCGTGCTCAAAAGACCACTTTAAGTTCCATTATAAAGAGAATATTCTCTGTGTTTAGTTTTCAGTTTAAAAGAAAAAGCAAACTTCAAATTTTTCTCATCACCTGTTTTCAGTTAATCATATACATACATTTTAGAAGCCGCTATTCATACTGCTGGTATCTGAGCCATTAATATTCTTCAAGAAAACCATTTTAGTAAGAGAAGAAGGTTTTGAGATGACATTATTTTAAAATTTTTAATTTTATTACCATCTTTAGATTATTGTGTCTATGGGTATTTTTAATGTGCATGTTTCCTTTTGAATTTTAGTTTACTACTGAAATTTTTAGTCAATTATGAAAAACATTCTCTTATTCTTTTTTTACACATAGTTTTGTTTATTTACTTATTTAAAATAAATTCTTTGTTTATATAATTTTTAAAGGTTTAACATTTTTAATTTTTATACAATTTTAAAAGGTTACTTTCTATTTATATTTATCACAAATATTGGCTATATTCCCCATGTTGTACAATACATCCTTAAGACTATCTTACACCTAACAGTTAGTACCTCCCATTCCCCCATCCCTATATTGCCCCTCCCCCCTTCCCTCTCCCCACTGGTAGCCACTAGTTCATTCTCTATATCTGTGAGTCAGTTTCTTTTTTGTTATCTTCACTAGTTTGCTGTGTTTTTTAGATTCCACAGATAAGTGATATGCTACAGTATTTGTCTTCCTCTGTGTGACTTATTTCACTTAGCGTAAAGGCCTCAAAGTCCATACATGTTGCTGCAAATGGCAAAATTTCGTTCTTTTTTATGGCTGAGTAATATTCAATTTGTGTGTGTGTATACACACACACACACACACACACACACACACACACTACAAACATACTGTATATGCACCACAACTTCATTCATCTGTTGATGGACACTTAGGTTGTTTTCATGTCTTGGCAATTGTAAATAATGCTGCTGAGAACATTGAGGTGCATGTATCTTTTTTAAAAAAATATCTTTATTGGAGTATAATTGCTTAACAGTGTTGTGTTAGTTTCTGCTGTATAACAAAGTGAATTAGCTATATGCATACGTATATCCCCATATCCCCTCCCTCTTGCGTCTCCCTCTCACACCCCTTATCCCACCCCTCTAAGTGGTCACAAAGCACTGAGCTGATCTCCCTGTGCCATGCAGCTGCTTCCCACTAGCTAGCTATTTTTTGGTAGTGTATATATGTCAATGCTACTCTCTTACTTCGTCCCAGTTTACCCTTCCCCCTCCCCGTGTCCTCAAGTCCATTCTCTATATCTGTGTCTTTATTCCTTTCCTGCCCCAAGGTTCATCAGAACCATTCTTTTCTTTTAGATTCCATATATATGTGTTAGCATACAGCATTTGCTTTTCAATTTCTGACTTCCTTTGCTCTGTATGACAGACTCTAGGTCCATCCACCTCACTACAAATAACTCAATTTTGTTTGTTTTTATGGCTGAGTAATACTCTATTGTATATACGTGCCACACTTCTTTATCCATTCATCTGTCAATGGACACTTAGGTTGCTTCCATGTCTTGGCTATTGTAATTAGTGCTGCAATGAACATTGTTGTACATGACTCTTTTTGAATTATGGTTTTCTCAGGGTATATGCCCAGTAGTGGAATTGCTGGATCATATGGTAGTTGAATTTTTAGATTTTTAAGGGGCCTTCATACTGTTCTCCATAGTGGCTGTATCAATTTACATTTCCACCAACAGTGCAAGAGGGTTCCCTTTTCTCCACACCCTCTCCAGCATTTATTGTTTGTAGATTTTTTGATGATGGTGATTCTGACTGGTGTGAGGTGATACCTCATTGCAGATTTGATTTGCATTTCTCTAATGATTAGTGATGTTTAGCATCTTTTCATGTGTTTGTTGGCAATCTGTATATCCTCTTTGGAGAAATGTCTATTTAGGTCTTCTGCCTATTTTTGGACTGGGTTGTGTGTGTTTTTGATATTGAGCTGAATGAGCTGCTTATATATTTTGAAGATTAATCCTTTGTCAGTTGCTTCGTTTGCAAATATTTTCTCCCATTCTCAGGGTTGTCTTTTCGTCTTGTTCATGGTTTCCTTTGCTGTGCAAAAGGTTTTAAGTTTCATTAGGTCCCATTTGTTTATTTTTGGTTTTATTTCCATTTCTCTAGGAGGTGGCTCAAAAAGGATCTTGCTGTGATTTATGTCATAGAGTGTTCTATTTTTTCCTCTAATATTTTTATAGTGCCTGACCTTAATTTAGGTCTTTAATCCATTTTGAGTTTATTGTTGTGTATGGTGTTAGGAAGCATTCTGGTTTCATTCTTTTACATGTAGCTGTCCAGTTCTCCCAGCACCACTTATTGAAGAGGCTGTCTCTTCTCCATTGTATATTCTTGCCTCCTTTATCAAAGATAAGGTGACCATAGGTGAGTGGGTTTCTCTCTGGGCTTTCTATCCTGTTCCGTTGATCTATATTTCTGTTTTTGTGCCAGTACCATACTGTGTTGATTACTGTAGCTTTATAGTATAGTCTGAAGTCCAGGAGACTGATTCCTCCAGCTCCGTTTCTCTTTCTCAAGATTGTTTTGGCTCTTCGGGGTCTTTTGTGTTTCCATACAAATTGTGCAGTCTTTTGTTCTAGTTCTGTGAAAAATGCCATTGTTAGTTTGATAGGGATTGCATTGATTCTGTAGATTACTTTGGGTAGTATAGTCATTTTCACAATGTTGATTCTTCCAATCCAAGAACATGGAATATCTCTCATCTGTTTGTATATCTTTAATTTCTTTCATCAGTGTCTTGTAGTTTTCTGCATACTGGCCTTTTGTCTCCTTAGGTAGGTTTATTCCTAGGTATTTTATTCTTTTTGTTGCAGTAGTAAATGGGAGCATTTATTAATTTCTCTTTCAGATTTTTCATCATTAGTGTATATGAATGCAAGAGATTTCTGTGCATTTATTTTGTATCCTGCTACTCTACCAGATTCATTGATTAGCTCTAGTAGTTTTCTGGTAGCATCCGTAGGATTCTCTACGTATAGTATCATGTCATCTGCAAACAATGACAGTTTTCCTTCTTTTCTAACTTGGATTCCTCTTATTTCTTTTTCTTCTCTGAGTGCTGTGGCTAAAACTTCCAAAACTATGTTGAATAGTGGTGGTGAGGGTGGGCAACCTTGTTTTATTCCTGATATTAGAGGAAATGGTTTCAGTTTTTCACTGTTCAGAATGATGTTAGCTGTGGGTTTGTCATATATAGCCTTTATTATGTTGAGGTAGGTTCCCTCTATGCCTACTTTCTGGAGAGTTTTTATCATAAATCTGTGTTGCATTTTGTCAAAAGCTTTTTCTGCATGTATTGAGATGATCATATGGCTTTTATCCTTCAGTTTGTTAATTTGGTATATCACATTGATTGGTTTGAGTATATTGAAGAATCCTTGCCTTCCTGGGATAAACCCCACTTGATCATGGTGTATGATCCTTTTAATGTGCTCTTGGATTCTGTTTACTAATATTTTGTTGAGGATTTTGCATCTATGTTCATCAGAGATATTAGCCTGTAGTTTTCTTTTTTTGTGACATCTTTGTCTTGTTTTGGTATCAGGGTGATGGTGGCCTTGTAGAATGAGTTTTGGGAGAGTTCCTCCCTCTGCTATATTTTGGAAGAGTTTGAGAAGGATAGGTGTTAGCTCTTCTCTAAATGTTTGATAGAATTTGCCTGTAAAGCCATCTGGTCCTGGACTTTTGTTTGTTGCAAGACTTTTAATCACAGTTTCAATTTTACTGCTTGTGATTGGTCTGTTTATATTTTCTGTTTCTTCCTGGTTCAGTCTCAGAAGGTTGTGCATTTCTAAGAATTTGTCCATTTCTTCCAGGTTGTGTGTTTTATTGGCATATAGTTGCTTGTAGTAATGTCTCATGATCGTTTGTATTTCTGCAGTGTCAGCTGTTACTTCTTTTTTATTTCTAATTCTGTTGATTTGAGTCTTCTCCCTTTTTGTCTCTATGAGTCTGGCTAATGGTTTAGCAATTTTGTTTATCTTCTCAAAGAACCAGCTTTTAGTTTTATTGATCTTTGTTATCATTCCCTTCGTTTCTTTTTCATTTATTTCTGATCTGATCTTTATGATTTCTTTCCTTCTGCTAAGTTTGCGTTTCTTTGGTTCTTCTTTCTCTAATTGCTTTAAGTGTAAGGTTAGGTTGTTAACTTGAGATTTTTCTTTTTACTTGAGGTAGGATTGTATTGCATTAAACTTCCCTCTTAGAACTGCTTTTGCTGCATCCCATAGATCTTGGGCCATCGTGTTTTCATTGTCACTTGTTTCTAGGTATTTTTTGATTTCCTCTTTGATTTCTTCAGTGATCTCTTGGTTATTTGGTAGCATATTGTTTAGCCTCCATGTGTTTTTATTTTTTACAGAGATTTTCCTGTAATTGATATCTAGTCTTATAGCGTTGTGGTCAGAAAAGATACTTGATACCATTTCACTTTTCTTAAATTTACCAAGGCTTATTTTGTGACCCTAGATATGGTCTATCCTGGAGAATGTTCCATGTGCACTTGAGAAGAAAGTGTATTCTGTTGTTTTTGGATGGAATGTCCTATAATTATTGATTAAGTCCATCTTGTTTAATGTATCATTTAAAGCTTGTGTTTCCTTATTTATTTTCATTTTGAATGATCTGTCCATTGGTGAAAGTGTGGTGTTAAAGTCCTCTACTATATCTCTATTATTGTTGATTTCCTCTTTTATGGCTGTTAGCATTTGTCTTATGTATTGAGGTGCTCCTATGTGGGGTACATAAATATTTACAATTGTTATACCTTCTTCTTGGATTGATCCCTTGATCATTATGTAGTATCCTTTGTCTCTTGTAAAGTCTGTTTTGTCTGATATGAGAATTGCTACTACAGCTTTCTTTTGATTTCCATTTGCATGGAATATCTTTTTCCATCCTCTCACTTTCAGTCTGTATGCGTCCCTAGGTCTGAAGTGGGTCTCTTGTAGACAGCATATATATGGGTCTTGTTTTTGTATCTATTCGACCAGTCTATGTCTTTTGGTTGGAGCATTTAATCCTTTTACATTTGAGGTAATTATTGGTATGTATGTTCCTGTGACCATTTTCTTAATTGTTTTGTGTTTGTAGGCCTTTTCCTTCTCTTGTGTTTCCTGCCTAGAAAAATTCCTTTAGCATTTGTTGTAAGGCTGGTGGTGCTGAATTAACTTAGCTTTTGCTTGTCTCTAAAGATTTTAATTTTTCCTTTGAATCTGAATGATATCCTTGCTGGGTAAGAGCAGTCTTGGTTGTAGGGTTTTCCCTTTCATCACTTTAAATATGTCCTGCCACTCCCTTCTGGCTTGCAGATTTTCTGCTGAAAGATCAGCTGTTAACCTTATGGGGATTCCCTTGTATGTTATTTGTTGCTTTTCCCTTGCTGCTTTTAATATTGTTTCTTTGTATTTAATTTTTGATAGTTTGATTAATATGTGTCTCAGCATGTTTCTCTTTGGGTTTATCCTGTGTGGTACTCTCTGTGCTTCCTGGATTTCATTGATTATTTCCTTTCTCATGTTAGGGAAGTTTTCGACTATAATCTCTTCAAATAGTTTCTCAGACCCTTTCTTTTTGTCTTCTTCTTCTGGGACCCCTATGATTCAAATGTTGGTGTGTTTAATGTTGTCCTAGAAATCACTGAGACTGTCCTCAGTTCTTTTCATTCTTTTTCTTTATTCTTCTCCTTGGCAGTTATTTCCACCTTTTTATCTTCCAGCTCACTTATCCCCTCTTCTGCCTCAGTTATTCTCTTATTGATTCCTTCTAGTGTATTTTTAATTTCAGTAATTGTATTGTTCATCACTGTTTGTTTGTTCTTTAGTTCTTCTAGATTCTTTTTAAATATTTCTTATATTTTCTCCATTCTGTTTCCAAGATTTTGGATCATCTTTACCCTCATTGTTGTGAATTCTTTTTCAGGTAGGTTGCCTATTTCATCTTCATTTATTTGGTCTTGTAGGTTTTTACCTTGCTTCTTCATCTGTAACAAATTTTTTGTCATTTCATTTTTTATTTTTTTGATGGGTGGTCTGTATTCCTGTCTTACTGGTTGTTTGGCCTGAGATGTACAGCAGTGGAGTTTGCAGACGGTTGGATAGAGCTGGGTCTTTGTGCTGAGATGAAGACCTCTGGGAGGCCTCACTCCTATTGATATTCCCTGGGTTCTCTGTTAGTCCAGCAGTTTGGACTCGGAGCTCCCACCTCAGGAGCCTGGGTCTTACCTCCAGCCTGGGAACCAAGATCCCACAGCTGGTCACTGGGGGTTCCTCCCATCCTCTTAGGTGTCCGTGGTCCCCCACCAGTGCCTGGTAGGTGCCCTAGTTGTGAGGAGATGTGAATTCTGTGTCGTCCTAGTGCGCCGTCTTGACTCCCCCTCATTCTCTTATTCTTAACTCTCTTTAAAACTTGAACAAGGTTAACCGAATCTTAGATTAGGATAACCATGTGTTAGAATAGCTCTGCCTTAAGTAATAATTCAAGAATATCACAAGGCCTTCCCATTTCAGAAATATAAACAAAGAGAACTCCCTACCTTTTGCTGAATAAGAGCAGATTTTCTGCTTCGTCACATTTACGTGGAAAAATGTCCAGTAACCTCTTGTTTTGTGCCTGCTACCACAGGACAAGAATAAACCATGGCACAGGCATGTAGTAAACTCATTACGTTCATCTCCCTAACCTGAACTTTCTAGGAACAATTTTTGAGATAATAATCACCTTAAATATATACTGCAGTAATATAAATGAACAGAAAATACGGTTTGTAAAAGGTCTTACTGTTCTTTGCCTAAGATAGGCAGAAATTAATGAATTTTTTTAAATGGTTTATTCTTTTTCTGTCCTGTTAGATTTTTATTCATATCTTCTTTGTGTAGTTAATATGTTTCTTTCCTCTGACTAACCTAATGATTTCAAACGTTTTGTACTTTTTGGGAAGAGCCCAATTATCTGTGGAGTTAATAAGCTCGGGTTATTTCATTAAAATTCATAGGGACTTTTCATTACCCAAGATATCCTGTTCTTCAGTCACTTCTGAGTCACTTATATTATTATTTTTTCCATTTTTAAGATGCAAGTCAAGTCTTATTAATATTTTCCTATCTGTATCATTTCTTAATGGTGCCTTGTTATTCCTTGATTTTGTATGCTTATCTTATAAGTTATTTTATTCCTACATCCCGTTTCCTTGTTGAAATTATAATTTTTATTATGTGGTGGAATACTGTTGGCCTTTCAGAATTCATTGTGAGACTGAGTGCATTTTTAAGGATTTCTCAACCTCATGGATAAATGAAGTAGTACCTCTTGGAGCTCTAGCTTCGAGAGAGACCTCAAATTGAAAAACATATTGACATTAATAATTCACTGACTTTAAAAGAATCCTAAATTGCTCAAATGTAGCTTTTTCTGGCTCTTCCAGCTTGTTTCACTCTTTTCCTTTCCCAAACAAAAATGAAAGACCATTTATAACTAAGTTTGACTATGTATCCATTTTGACCTAATATCTTATGAATGTATTTAATAGTAATTACTATTTTGGATATAGAGAACCCATTATAACACCTGTTAATAAAATATTTTAGAATCTATATAAATACAAAAATTTATTAACTATTAACATAATATACACAAAGAGTGGAAAGTTACTAAATGAATATTTTGTATTATGTATTTGTGTATCACATATAGATCAATTAACACCTTATGTACACATCTAGACACATATATTTTCTTTATTTCATAATAAACAATTTGACATCTGGAAAAATAACTTTTCCCCATTCCACAATATTATATAATTCTACCAGAGCATTATGCACCCATAATTACTCTACACATATTTTAATACAGTAGTCCCCCTTTATCAGCATTTTCACTTTCTGTGGTTTCAGTTACCTGTGGTCAACTGCAGTCTGAAAGTATTAAATGGATAATTCCAGAAATAAACAGTTCATAAGTTTTGAATTGCACACTGTTCTGAACAGCATGATGAAATCTCCCACCGTCCTGCCATGGACGTGAATCATCCCTTTGTTCACTGTATTCCACCCTTTAGTCACTTAGTATCATCTCAGTTATCTGGTCCACTGTCATGGTATTACAGTGCTTTTGTTCAACTAACTCTTATTTGACTTAATGATGGCCCCAAAACACAAGAGTAGTACTTCTGGCAATCTGGATTATGCCAAAGAGAAGCTGTAAATTGTTTCCTTTAAGTGAAAAGGTGAAAGTTCTTGACTTAATAAGGAAAGAAAAAAAGTGTATGCAGATATGCTAAGATCTACAATAAGAATGAATCTTCTATGCGTGAAACTGAAGAAGTAAAAAAATTAGTTCTAGTTTACTGTTGCATCTCAAACTACAAAAGTCATGGCCACAATGCATGATAAGTGCTTGATGGAAAGGCATTAAATTTGTACAGTGAGATATGTTGAGAGAGAGACACCATATTCACATAACTTTATTACAGTATATTGTTATAATTCTTCTATATAGTTATTATTCTTACTGTGCCTAACTGATAAACTTTATTTTCGGTATGTATGTGTAGCACAAAACATAGTAAATATATGTAGGGTTTGGTACTCTCTGCTGGTTTCAGGCAACCACTGGGGGTCTTGGAACATATCCCCCATGGATAAGGCGGGACTACTGTATCTACTATTATTATATAAAATTTGTTCTAAAGTACTATTTTAAAAAATGGAAATTAAAAATGCTAGAACTTCTATTTCCAGTTATGGTGGATTGAGTCATTCGGGACACCCTCTAACTGAGAACAACTAGAAAATCTAAACAAAATGATTTTAAAAAATCTACTTGAATTCATTGAAGATGTAAAAAGGAAGGGACAAATTAGGTGACCAAGTAAGAATAATGACCTTGATATCTGAACCTGGTATTTAACACCACTTTCATATGCCAACATAGAACAAGTAGTTGAGAATCTGAGTATAGCACTTTGGAAATCTTATAGCACTTTGGAAATTGGAGTCCAGGCTTAGTATAGATATGGATTGGTATACTCCACAGAATTTTATCTGTAATACCTAAAAGTCTGAATCCAAGAGGTCTGTGTGAGCTAGAAGTTATTGTTCCTCACAGGATCTCAAACCCAGCCCCAAATACTCTCAATCCCTGAAGTTAGTTTGATGTAATCCTCAAGTATTATTTACTCTATGTGCCTGCAGAAACAAACGTAAATCTTACCGAAGGACGATAACATCTTAGACCCCAGATTATTTTACTTTTTGTTATATACATTGCCAAGCACTTAGACACAAAGGAGATGAGGCCACAGGAAAGAAAATAAAGTACAACAGTTAAAACCGAAACCAAAGACAAAGCCCTCCAGGTAAAGCAGTTATATCCTTCAGCCCCTCATGCACTCACTTCCTTTCTTACGCAGTTTAAACTCCATGGTCTAATCTTGTAATGACTGCCATACACTGACCTTTAACTGCCTTGGTGTCTTCTGGTATATCATAGTCACTAAAGCACAAACTGTTTAAATGTGGCTTTCAGCCCTCTCAGAGCCAGAATCTGCATAGCGGAGTGTGGCTGGAGAAGAAAACACAACAGCGTTATCTGTTCTCGCTTTAAATAGATGTTCACAACCCTAGATGGAATCTCGTACTCCCTAGGGATCACATTATGTTTCCCCACTCCATTCCCTCTGCCCCCTCCCCCTCTTCTCAATGAATAACACTTTTCTCCTGTCTTCTCCAACATCTGTCTTACTTCCCTTTCCCTAGCTTGAGCTGATGCTTTTACAACCTATTTCACTGAGAAAATAGGAACACCCAGAAAAGGACTTTCATGAGCTCCAGTATCCCTTCTACCCACCTTAAACTCTTTTCTCCTTTACCCTGAATAACACGCTCCTTCTAATGGTCAGCTCTTTCTCGTGTAAGTAGAATCCATCTCTGTTTGCCTGTTCAGCAACCTTGCTCCAGCGATTTTCCCTGTCTACCAGATCTTTTCTATCAGCATAAAAACATATTTTTATTTCTCACGTTTTAAAATCTTCTCTTGATCCCACTTCCTCCTCAGCTATCACATCATTTTTGCCCCTTTGCAAAGTATAAACCTCAAAAGAATTAATTGTATTTTACTGTCTTCAACTTTTCTGATTTCTTTTTACCAATCGGGGCCTTGCTGTCACTATTCAAAATAAACTGTTCTCATCAAAGTTAGCAGTGATCTAGATTCAGTGGTCTCTTCTCATTGTTCATCTGACCCGTCAACAGCACTTGACAGAGATACTATGACCCGCTTCCTTAAAACACTTACTTGCCTTGGATTCCATGACATCAAGAAGCACTCTTCTGATCTGAACTCCAGACTTGTATATCCAGCTCTCTACTTGACATGATCTCTTGAATACCTAATAGGAATCTCAACTCTAGTATTTCCGAAACTATAGTATTTCCACTTCCTCTACTTCCCCCGCAAACCTGCTTATTCACAGCCTGCTCCACTTCAGAAAATGGTACCTCCATTGTTTCAGGTCAAAGACTTTGAGATCATATTGATTCATTTCTCTTTCTCACACTCCATATCTCATGTCAGTTAATCCTATCATGTCTACCTTCAAAATACATCCAGGGCTTCCCTGGTGGCGCAGTGGTTGAGAGTCCGCCTGCCGAGGCAGGGGACACGGGTTCGTGCCTCGGTCCGGGAGGATCCCACATGCCGCGGAGCGGCTGGGCCCGTGAGCCATGGCCGCTGAGCCTGCGCAACGCGAGAGGCCGCAACAGTGAGAGGCCCGCGTACCGCAAAAGAAAAAAAAAAACATGCAGAACGCCTCACTCATCCTTATTTTCATTGCAACCACTCTGGCCCAGACCATTATCAGACCTGGATTTTTGTACTATCTTCCTGCTTCTTTTCTTGCCCACCCGACCCACTCTGTCTCCTCTGAATACAGCAGCCACCGTGATCAGGTTAAGTCAGATTTTGTCACTTCTCTGCTTAAAACATCTCAATTTTTCTTCAATCTGACTCAAAATTAAAGCCAAAAAATTAAAGTAACCTCTCTGATTTTATCTCCATGAGGACAGATTTTTTTTTTTTCTGGTTTCTTCCACTCCCCCCCGCCCCACTGCTTTTTTTCACTGCTGTGTTCTTAGGCTCTATACCTGTGCCAAACATATAGCATGTACTCAATAAATGTTTATCAGACGAATGAAGAGTGAATGAATGAGTACATGGTAGTTATTATGCTATTACAATTGCCTATTTGCTTATAAATTTCCCATGCTAGATTTTAAGCTTCTTAATGGTGGGTACTATACATATAAAGTTTAATGTAGTTTGTGTTGACAACTGTGAAGGGTCTGAAACTTTACCCTAGTTATAAGCTAACAAGTTATCTGCCATAGTTTTATGGATGTCAGGAGGGGTGAGACTCCTGGGTCAGAGACAAAGGACTTTATTACTAATAGTATAACAAACAGCATAATAAGCGTCATGCTTGCCTTGTTTCCTCTTGCTTTCTGAGTCCCAGGGCAACACAGAGGGGCCCAGGTGGATGTACATATAAAGTGGGTTGGCGTTACAGGTAAGAAAGCCTGAGCTTCTGGAATCCAAATCTTTTATAGTGGGATTCAAACAAAATGTCTGACCTTTGCTTTAGAGGAAAGCATTATCTTTATTATATTATATTGGATAAGAACTTGCCCTCTGGTAGACAGAATCACTCTCTCTATTCTTCATGATTATTTGCTGTTTAAACATCCTTGAAAAGATGTTTGGAACAAATAGACAGTTTATGACTCAGCTTATAACACATGCAGAAATATGAGAGACCTATGGGGAATTGTCTTCCAACAGTGTCTTTATTGGTCAGATCACAGGAGACCCTGAAAATCATATGTAGAATGATGTAATTAATCATTCTTATTTCAAATGCAGTAGTTTTGAATGCCAAATGTTATTTAGTTATCTATGCTTTAGTATTCTTTAAAATATCTCATTATTGCTATTTATTTTTATAGACTTTTTAAATTTCATGGCACTTTTGCAAGTATTCCCTTACTATTATATGTTTTAGATAACTAATGAATATTAACTATTGATGAAGTCTAGAGTTCAGTTACTTCAACCTTATCGTATTTCCAAACATATGACCATTTGAATGAATGGAAAAGCCTGAAGCTCAAAGCAATATAATTAGTAGAGAACATGTTTTAAAATAGGATATATAGTATTAATGCATTTGACGTTTGTAGTAACCTCTGCTTAATCAAACAGAGTACAACCTCAGTGAACTGAA